>NW_002060944.1:3042228-3101831 GCF_000150275.1 Trichoplax adhaerens | reverse complement strand
AGTTGTTGAAGTTTTAATACCTGCAAACAATGTATCTTTCGGTACTTAAATCTATATAATATGCATATAACGATATAGGTGAAGTGCGTTACATCAGTTGAAGTGGATCGATGAGACAAAACTTGCAATAATAAGAAATTGTTGGCTTTTATATGTACATTTCCACTAACTTACAAATGTTTATATTAGTCTAAAGGGGAAAATCCATACCTTTCCTCTGGCTTATAAATATTTATATCAGTCTAAAGGGAAAATCTATTAATTTCGAATCGGAAGAAAACAAATGCTTACGGTCTTAATGAGTATACCTATGTATTACTTTCGAAAAAGAAAGCATGCAGCATTAACACTCAATTAAGTAAAGTGAAGTTGACGGATCTATTTTTTCCAAATGCCAACTTGCTATTAAGAAGAAAAATATTCTAGCTAATAAGATGATGAGAACTGCAATAATCATACAAGTCTCACACAAAAAGCGAAATATAATCACCGATACTAATACTCATTATCAACTAGATGAAAATATGCAACTTCTTAGCATCACCTGATACAATGTTCAAATAATAGCCATCATCATTTCTTACGTAAATAGAAGAATAATAGCATGTTTAGACTAAACGGAGATCTAAATAACCACTAATCCGTATAAATATATAGAGCAATACTCCCTAAATTTGCGGTTCGTTAAATTTTCTTTCTAAAACTAATGAAAATTTCGTCTTGAATTTATTAAGTGATAAAAAGTAGGCTCTTGTAAAACCAATTAAATTAGACGGACTAAATTTGAATAAGGCTTACTTTTAACTTGTACATAAATTAATGAATTCCGCAAGCCTTTAGTTTTTTTAATTTTTTTGCGTACAAGGTATAATTCGGTATTAAATCTACTATATGGCAATGTAGGTAAACTGTGTTACATCAGTGAATTTAATCCTTGAGAAAAAACACGTAATTGTAAAAAAATGTTAATTACATAGTCTAATGAGTATGCTCATTTATTAATTTCAAAATGGTAAAATAAATTATCAACATTTAGGATAGCAGACTAAAATAGACGTGTTAAATTTATTTTTCCCAATTACCAACTTGTTTCATATGTATTCTAAATATATAAATCTACCATAGTGATCTTGAAGGAGGAGATAATGATTTACTATTCTATCCTAAATGAAATAATCTCATTTTAAGTGAAAAAATATGCATACCGGCAAGATGACGACGATCAAACAAATAGCGTATATTCACCGATAGTGAAATTCATAATCAACTTTATGACAGTATACGACTTCTGAGCATGAGTTTGATAACTTCTTAAAGTAATGATGCTCGTCTTTGCATTTACGTGAATTGAAAGATAATTTATCACCCCATATCGACTGTAGATTCAATAAAGATCCAAAAGACAAAGCTTGTGACGTAAAAATTGTTAGCTTTGGTATCAATATATTTTCAGTGCTTTAAGATGTTTTATGCAAGTCTAAAGTGTGAACGTCTTCTTTAATTTCGAAGATAAAAGTAAGAATAGATAGCCTGATAAGTATGCTTATTTATTAGTTTCGAAAAGAAAATGTATTTTATCACATGTAGTAAAGCAGACTGAAATTGACGAACCAAATTCTTCCAATCAAAAAACTTGCGGCTAAGTCTTCTAAACATAGAACTCTATGGCGTTAGCATTGAAGGATAAGTTAATGATTAATTATTCTATCTTGATGAAATAATCTTATTTATAAGAGGGAAAACATTTGTGCCGATATGATGGCATGAGATTACGAGATCTCTTAAAAATACCGCAATCACCGATAGTAAAACTTGTCTCCAACTTGTTTAAAATATGTAACTTATCAACAAGATCCAACATTACTCATATGTTAAAATGATGATCTTTTCGCTACGTGAATTGAAGAATAATAACATATCATCCCATATCAATTGTAGACTCAATAAATATATAAGTAACAACGGATTTGTATAAATACATAGAGCAATACGCTCTACGTTGCTTGATATTATTTTTTCTTTCAAAAATTAATGGACATTTCGCGTAGAATTTATTAAGTGATGAAAGAAGAGTCTGTATAAAAATTGATTAGACTAGACAAGGTAAAATTCCAATAAGCCTTACTTTGACTTTTACGTGGATTGAAAATTATATTAATCCTATCTATAATTTGTGAGATGCTTTAATACTTACATGCCAAGTATAATTTGGCTATTGAATCTATATGAGTAATATGGCGATCTTGGTAAATAATGTTGTATCTATTAATGATCAATAATGCCGACTTTTATACTGGTCCATTTTCAATAGCCTACGAAGGTTCGTATTGGTCTAAATAAGTAAGCTTATTCATTAATTTACGAAAAGAAAACATGTGCAAAAAGTAAAACTTATCGGTACCGAGATTATCATGTTCAATTTTCTTCAAAGATTGGCTTGCTACCTGCATGTTTTAAGCATACAAATCTATCATGCTCGCTTTGATATGAGTTCATGATTTATTATTCTATCTTAGATGGAATGATCTCATTTACAAAAGGGAAAAATTTATGCTAATTAGCTGATGACGACTGCAAATCTTATACAAATAGCCCATTTTAATCACTAATAGCTGTAGTGTTTACTTCTAAATACGGTATAGTCTATTTTTAGTAAAAGTCAATTTCCACTAGATTGTAGCATAACTCTAAATATGTATAATTTATATTTAACAAAATACTCTGTGGAAATCGCTTTGAATCTAGCTGAATTATATCGTAGCCCTGTCTTAACATAGAAGTAACATATTCTTATTAGTCATTTATGATTTCCTCCTGCTGTGCTTCATACATTATAAAAGCTATCTTCTTTCACCTATCTCGTTAGTTAGTTCTGCTAGTTACACGGTAAGCTTGCACGCTTTACCTATGCTACATTACTATAGCTATTCGACTAGTCACGTCGTTATACACGCTGTAATCTCATATGGTTTTTCCTTTGCACTAATTCCAATAAACTCTATTCCTCTACTAAATTAACTCTGGTAATTTACTGTGATCATGACGAATCCACAATCTTCCGAAACATCACAATAGCAGAACTCATTGGCAACTTTACGGAAATATACAACTACTTAGCAAGATCTGCTGCCATTATCGTGTAAAGCAAATCTTTCATTGACATTGATATTTATTCCCTGAAGAGATATAGCTATCTACTGCGACTACTTGATATTGGATTACATGGATCCTAATCTAGCATTATTGATGGTAGATAACATTAATTTCAAGCATGATGCAATTATTAGAAGTGGCTAAGCTAGCAGAGGAACTACCATTATGGAGACAAGGGTGTCATTTACAATCATCTGAAAAGGGACTGGTAATAAGGGACTTTATTTAGAGTTTATACTGTATAAAGCGTTAAACATATCTTATAACAATTATTTCTATCTTGATAACGTTTCTCATTATGCATACCCTTCTCTATAACACAGTAAAGTGGGTATATTCAAAATTTCTTGGTTAAAGAAAGCCAATGAGCTGCGGAAACTCATATTTCTGACAATTTTTAATCGGAATTTCTACTCGAGTAAAGCGACAATCTCGATAAAAATAAATGCAGACGTTCGATTGACAGTTTAAGAAGCTTAATCAGCGTAGATTAGTAGTTTTTAACTTATTGAAGCAGAAAAATAGCGATAAAAAGCAAATAGCATCTGCAAAAGATATATTGGCACTCTAAAGGACGAAATTGCACCTAATAAAAGCGTATAAACAACAAATAACTAAAATGTCTTTAAATCAACCTTCTATTGAGAGAGTACTCAACTCCTGTCGGTACCACCAAATTAACACCAAGCATAGTGAGTGCAGTAAGTTACTGCACTGAAGTCCCTAATTTGAGTTAGGGTTTGAAAGCAACTTGTTAGTCTGATTTAAATAAATTTTAATATACTTGATGGGATTCTCAGCTATTAACCAATGCCGAAATAGATGAATAGGTACTTGATTATGAATCAAGTTATAACGGCTAGTGCTTACGAGAGTAATTTATCAGGATTTACTTCTATCTCTAGTGCAATTGTAGACCTAACAGCCAAGGAATATATTCGCTGCAAATTGTCCAAGTACTGTTTCCGGAACAAAGGCTGAATACAATCTTATTAGCTACTGCAGAAAAAAAACTCGACAGAATGAGCTAGATAATAGAATGTACGGATTGAAAATGAACTCCTTTATACTTATGTTATTACATTCAAATTAGCTACTTGTGCTCTTGTTAGGATTATACACTGACCAGTCACAAACGTACAAATGGGCTATAAGATTTTTTGACGCTAATATAACCTTCACGCAAGCTTATGCCGTAAGCGCATTTCGCGTAAGCTGAAAAAAGATTTAAAATTTTTTCCATGGATGTGAAATTAATGGGGAAATTATTTTATTGTATCCCTTTAGCTCTTACAGGACAATTTTCCTAAGATAATTCTAATATATAATTATAGTCAAGAAATAAAATCAGATCTTGCTAGTAATCACGTTTGTATTAATATATTAAAAATAATTGTTTTCACATATAGGATGGAAACACAGCTATAAAACAATATATATATATAACATATATAATGTAAAATTATAAATCGTAAAGCCTACATGTTAACATGCATTTTCGGAAAAATTATCATAAGTAATTAATTATACTTTAATGTCTTTGAAGCCATCTATTAATGGGTGTTACAGTCACGCTTGCATGAATAGTAGGATAATATCTTTGTCCGCAACCCCGTCTACCACTAATGACACCAGCTAAACACCATCGGTTCGAATATCCCGATGGGATTGTATCTGGACGATGGCGACATGACAGTGGACCGCCACTATCACCATCGCAAGCACCAGTTTAGCCTTGCATATAACCAGCACATATCATGTTAGAAGTAATTTGACCATTATAAGAATAAGCGCTACTACAAAGTCTCCGATTCAAGATAGGTACATTGGCACAACGTAAGATACGGCTCGGTTGAGTATCTGCTTTACCCTAACCAGACATTTTACATAAGATAATCCATTAAATGTATCATTAGCTTCTGGTAAACAAATTGGACGCGCATAATTAGTAATAGTTATAGGTGCATTTAGTTTAATTAAAGCGATACCACCGTCTCGATCTTTGATACTTGAAATGGATTCTTTACATTCAGAGATAAAATATGAGATGTCGAAAGATCAACTTAGCAGTCCTCATTTTTTTAGTGTAAGTCTCTTTTCCTGTAAAATCATACCCTCCTAATGCAATCGTAACAACTATTAATAGTTTCTATGATACGATAAGTGAATTAGTTAACTTTTATACCATTTTTTATAGAAATTATTATTTTTTAGATTATTTATCAATCTCTTACTCTTAGTTTACCTTCATAATTCCAGATTGCCACTTTATTGAGGTATTTACCCGATTAAATGTAATGAAATAGAAAATTGTGGAGCATTCTTTTATACATTAGCATTTTGATGTAGCTTAAATTTACTTTTGCATTCTCTTAAATAACCAATATCCTGGATGATCTTAGGTAGTAATCGGAGCTAGAAATTTGAGAAAATATCGTTCGTCTCACTTACGGCATTTGCCCGGAACCAGTTGAATATCATCAAGTGCGATCTCTCCACTTCCTCCTCGATGAGATGCGGTAATATAAATCTATATCGAAAAATTTTTCGCTTTTAATTCTGAATGAGCTCAAGATTCCGATAATTCTTAAATGTACTTAAGAAATGTAGAATAGTTAGCAGTAATACCCTAAAGGGAGTATAGCGATCCAATTCATCGATGTAATTGCTACTTTACGCCATGTAGTTAGCCTTCTACCGTCTTTAGACCAGATTTTGCCATTAAAGGAAGTAGTTATCGCCAGTGATGTCGTATTACCGACAATAAGATAGGAAATTTTAAGGCACAGATAATCATTGCCTTGCAGAAGTGGACTCTTGATTGTACCAAAGCCATTATCGCCCAGCAGGAGTAAGATCATCTCACTCTTCAGTAAAATATCCATACACTATTCTTAAGTATTATTAAATATTATGGAGCTAATATTATCATACCATCTGCATCTGTATAATATATGAGTATAAAATATTTCTCTATCTCGCCCTCAAATTCTAAGCTAGTCACATCAGATTCACGGCTATTCTATAGCCTGTACATAACTTATCGTATAACATCTATTTTCGATCTAGCTGAACTCACTACGATTTTCATGGTTAACGAATTCCCAATTTAATAAGTCTAAATGACTTTGCTCCCATGAACAGAGATCTCTTTTAAAATCGCACATCCATTTAGGAACTATGAAAAACCATCAAAAATAAATCTTATGAAGCTATAGGTAACGAAAAGTATTAACTTCAAGGTTCTTTCAGCGTATTCTAGACAACCATTATTAACAATTTCGCAATCGACACCCTTACGATGGCAAAATTGTTTATGTAGCGTTTTCTATGGTATTTCTGTCAGTTGCTTTACAGTAACTTAATGTAACTTATTTTAATGCTTTCAATCGAATGTTACAGTATAGCAGTAATACAAGCTTGAATACGACTTAAATAAGATCTCCATGATCGCCTATCCAATCTTATTACTAGGTTGGTGTTTAATGCAATGTTATAGAGATGTCATGCAATAAAACACCAGTATCCTAAAGGTTAATATCATACTTTTACGATTACGATATATATAAATGAAACTAGGTCATACCTTTAGCAATATAGGTAATCAGTAACTCACAAATACTATGTAATTATTAACTTAGTTTAAATGGCAAATCTTACTGTTATGAATTTCAATAAGTGAAGAAGATTCGTAAAAATGCCCCGGTATCGGTTAATTGAATGGTAGCTCTCCATAACAAAAGCCCAGTGGATAAATCTACACATTATTTGACTGCGAGTTCTAAATTAGTAAGAAAAGGACAAGAAGTAGAGTCCTTTATAGCTTTTAGTACGTAACTATTATTACTTTACATTAGAAAATACCTAGAAAGTGATAGTATCTTAAAGTTTTACCCAGCCAAATCATGATATCGCCATCTATTCTTCTTCACTATTCTACAAGGTATTGTATAGACTACTATAGAAATAACCTAAGAATAATCACCTTATCCAAAGAAAGGGGATTTTGATAGTCTATTGGGATTGTAAATGAATTTGACTTAGTAACAAAGCCCTATCCATAGAGAAAGGGGATTATAACATGACAGTAAAGTACTGTAATGTTGGTTATAATCGTACAGTTACAGTACAACTTCATGCTAAAACATCAACTGTCAATACTAATAAAATTTTTGATAAGCGACTATGTGATTTTATTCAAAATTCGGATTTTCGGATTCAGTCTCCTGGTTGAGGTCGACGTCATCCGAAATTTTTGTTCTGTATAATTTTTGAAAAAGTTGTAAGAGTTGATTTTGGAAATTTGAAACTTTGGAATTTTATGACATGACATGAAAGTTACATTAGGAAAGTCTAGGGAGAAAATGGAAAATAAGATAATAAATGGTAGAGGTTGTGTAGATTGTTAAGTAGTTAAACTGTTATTTTTATGACTAAATCTTGTTGTTTAAAGGTTAAATTTTAGACTTTTATAATGTGTTAATGATTAGGAATTATGTTAGAAGTGAAGTTCGATATATTTTTTAGTTAGTTTGTTGGTTTTATAGTGTTTTGTAAGGGAATCATAAGGTAAATTGTATCTGAACTTTGAATGATTTTTGTTTTCTTAAGTGGTGCATAGTTCTCTAAAATCGATCTTAAGAGTGATTGGTTAATAAATGTTTAGTTTTAAATACCACTAAGGACTCTGTAAAGCCTATAAATGATAGCTCAATCAGAAAATTTAGTGTAGAGAGTAAATGAAGATTCTTTTTAAGAACTTGTTAAATTTTAAAGACCTTCGGGTCGAACTGTTGTAAGTGAAAACGTTCTTCTTTTTATTAGGTTGTTGACAGTTTCAGTTCTGTTTTTTTTTTATTTCTTATACCTATAATGCTTAGAATTCAGTATTTGGAACGTTATTTGATCCGTCTTTCTCACGTTTTCTTAATAAATTGTTGATCGGGTATTTCCCCAATTTTATTTGGTGTCAAAGTTTTAATAATTCGACCAGAGTGCCAAGAAAGTAGAATCAAAGTTTGTTAGAAGTTTCGTAGCTTGATTTCTACATATTTCATTTCATTACACACTGATTTCCAGTAAATTCAGGAGGACAGTGACATTCTTATTGCCTTCCATTAGCCAAATTTACACAAGTACCAGAAAGGCAAGGATTACCTTCGCATGCTTTATATCTTTTTACCAAAATCAAAGAAACATACAATTATAAGGTTGTAATATTGTGATATATACCAATCACGAAATTCCAAATTTTAGAAAAATAAGGGCTTTATTGAATCTTATACAAAGATTAACTACACAGCTCTACTCTAGCCGAATACTACTTCTAAAGACTTCTAGAACGAACTAACAGAATAATCTAAAGTTGCATGCTTTTATACTTTCCGTAGCATTCGCAGCTTACAATCCGCATGGCAACCTTTTACCTTATTTTACACATAGTTAAATTATTCTTAGTAAGACTATTCTACTGCGACCATCATTAATCCAATATGGATACGACTACAGTACTTACGTAGACATTATTCACACCAGCCAAAGTACAATGAATTAACCATATCCTAATATATGATTTACAGTTCTATTTTTACCTACAGCCATATTAGTAACTCAACAGCTTACTGTATATAGTCATATGTACTCTAGCATAGAGTCTCTACCACTACAGTCTATAGTTACAGCTACCAAATATCTCTTAGGATAAATATCTACCGTACATTATACTACACATGGCTAACAGTCTACAATCACAATACTAAGTTACATTACAAATATCTAAGAGAATAATACTGCTATTGCTACAGAGCTCACTCCTAACTGTGCCATGGCTTAGAAGATTGTTGTATAAAATTTATTAGATGAATCCTTCATTGTTAGTTGATTATAATTATTTATAACATTTACGCATGATTAATTTTTTGTTTACGCCTATTAATTTATAAGGCGCTCATTATTTACGGTGATAATTGATAGTAATTAGCGACTCTAATGATGTTATTTATTATTTAATAGCTAGTCACATACAGTATTTTATAGTATACAATATCCTAACCCAATCGTGTAATACTTGGTGCCTGTATACTGTGTGATGGAGAAGAAAATATATAAGATCTGAACTTTATTAACTCCGGTTTCACCTAAACGATCCATTAAATAAATGTACTTTGATTTATACAGTAACTGTGGAACGTTGATTTTGAATTAAGAAGCAGAATTAAGTTAGCTAGCTAGCCCTTACTGAAGCTCTTCAGAGAATAGTTAGAATGCAATTAGAATTGGTAGTCAAATGAAAGGATAATCACAAGACTGCTTTGTGACAACTGCTCACTTGAATGCTAAATGATGTATTATAAAAGAATCATTCAGTTTTACAAGAATTATTTGTATCGTAAATACCAACCACAACTGCCTCCATTAATATCGATATCGTCAATTGTGATATCGCTTGACCAGTTGAAGCAACGAATAGTTACGAAATAAATCTATAATTATCATGTAAATTATAGATCGAGTTTCTATAAAAGTTTACTAGATAAACGAAAAATTTACCCTAAATTCTATTTAGTAAAAGGAAAATCCTCCCGGTAGAGTAGCCGTTATAACGTCATTATAAATATTCAAAGATAAATGGAAAGCTTTATTCAGCTCTTTCTATTTTTTTTTCATACGTAAATGAAGAGTATTAATTTTGTATAGTAGCAATACATTATTGTGTAAAATTAACAGAACTGATATACATCTGACGCTCGATAATTTATAAAATTTCTACTTTATACTAATAATACGTAATAACGTAATAGCACTATAGTAATAATCACATCAAATACACAGCTTTTCCTACAACCAATAAACACTTGAATTATCACCAAATTTTATAAAGTAGTACTGAATGCAAGTAAATATGCATAATAACTCAAAAATGTTAAACAAGATATTGTCTTAAATTTATATTGAAGTAGAAGGACATCTGATTTCCGATATATAGAATGATAACTTAATAAGTTATTTGATAAAAGACGGTGTATACTTATAGTATTGCTCCATATTGATGCAAGTAGCTATAAGGACACTTTTTTATATAGCTATTTTTAAATATATATGATACAGTACTTGATAGTCTCGTAGAATACACTTTATATTAAATTTTTCATCGTTCCACTTTCGATGTTGACTACCTTCCTTTACCAATAATACTTCCGTTGAATTTTTGGTTACGACTTCGATTAATAATTTAAGAACTCGTCTGTTATACATATGATACCAAAACGTTAAGCATATAGGTTGCTTATTTGTTACGGTGTTGCCTTGTCATTAGGATAGTTTAATAAGTACAGTATTAGCTAGTATGGAGAATATCCATATTTGTAGTACTAGGTAAGATAAGTAATGCCTTAACGTGGATGTTGTTTGTAATAGTTCATTACATATTTGATATTGATTGTTATTGTGTGATAGATAGCAGTAGGATGATTCAAGTTCTAGTGGATAATAGTTGAATTAGACAACCTACGAGCTTAGGTTAAGATTAAGTATGAGTAAGAGATTCAAAATATTTACTGATATAAAAGCTATATAAGGAGCATCTTAGTTCGAGATAATTCTCCTAGTAAGGTATAATAATAATACTATTGTTGTTTACAAATTAGACGGTTCCTATATAAACGGGAACATTTGAGTTGAGAGGGTGGTAAAAAGTTGTAGATGTATCTTTGCTAATAAAAATTTCATCTTTACAGTCTTTTGCTGTGTGTGTTTAACATTAAGTAAAAGGGCGTTTAAGTCAGTAGCTACTTATAGACTTTTACTGTACGTTACCTTGTCGCAGAAGTGAAATTGTGAAATTATTATTCAGAACTCTGCTGACTAGCACAGCTTTCTCTCCAGCTAGTCTACAGTATAAGAAGCCTCCATATACGCATGAAGCCCTATATTTTGAATTTTTTACAAATTTAGCTCATTAATGTATAAAATGTCAATTCATTAAAGCCCTTTATATTTTACATAAATATACTAACTTTGAAATACCCAGAAATTATAAAAATTTTTGCATCAGCAAGAGTCAGTATGCATACCTTATGACGTTTGCAAAGTATGATCATAATCAGGTTCTGTATTAGTACTATAAGTTGAACCAGATTTTCGAATCCAATTAAAATTATCAAAACCAACGTTAGTCCAGCCGCAGTAACCGATTCAAAATCGTACTTTGAAGTATCAAACTTTGCAATATTTAAAGCATATCTATTAATAACACAGCCGATGACGCTTCTCTATTCACATTAAATTACGTTAGACTCAAAGTATTGTTAAGATCTTGCAGAATCATTTTATGAGCGAAGAATTAATATGAAAATTGCATAATGGCAACTGCACTAATCTTTATTGGGTCTAAAGTGGTATCATGAAAGATTACTACATTTGCCCAATAAATAGTAAATTAAGTATAAGAGAAAATTGCTAATGTTACATACTAAAAATGCAGTTTTACTTACGTTTATTACTAATTTTAAATTTTCACTATGGTAAAATCTAACTTTAGATTTCATATTGGTAATTACGAAATTTTAATTAAATTTTTAGACTTCCTGGATAGCTTAGCATGAGATATCTAGCTAAAATCTGTCTTGATTATATAAATTTATGAGATAATAAAGAGAATAGATTGAGATATATAATCTTAGGAAGCTGAACTTCTTATTTCATATATATTAGAATTGAAGGTGCTGTATATCGCATACAATGCAGTGTGCTAAGATATCTTATTGTCTTGTTATTAATGATTTGAATTACCTGTATTTTTGCACAATCCTTTTTTCTACGTAATGTTGTCAATATCAATATCTGCTTCATAGCTTTCTCCGGCGTATCCAGCAATTGATATCTACAAAACATAATAAAGTTAACATGAAACATGACTTATATCTACAGGAAAAGCTATACGATCACCAATGCAACAATAACTAGTATTCTTGATAAGATGATATAATATTATGCAAACGTATATATTCTGCAATTTTATGTACTGGAGATACTACCGTAAAAGGAATATTATAAATTATATTTGTCAATTAGTTATCTGATTATAAAAGAACAAAAGTATTTACGTATACTAGAATTTTATAAATTTCACATTGCCAATAATACGTTTGACTTGCTCTATATTCTTGTACCCTTAATAATATATATCCACTTCAGCTAATAGCCAAATATTACCATAATTACCTTCTTTTGACCATAATATTTCAATGTGGATGATACAACTTGTAGTCGACTGACGTCTGCTCCATTCATATTATACCAAAATCGCAGACAATGACTATCTTTGTTACGAATTACAGGGCTCTTAAAATAATGTTATCGTACAATGGATTAGATGCCTCAAGATACGCGTAATGGCCATCTTTAAAATTATTTCCAAGAGAAAATACTTTCAATGAAATGTCAACAGTAAACATTAAAAGAAATTTTTGGTGCTGTGAAACTTTCTATAAGTTCTAAATGGAAACTGTTTGAGAGATATTTAGAGATATAATTTCTCTTACAGTGAGGATTTTGATAAGTATGATAGTAACTTAGACCAGTTTTGGGCATGATAGTTTCGCCCTTATTTCTAATCCATGCAAATTTAAAACCTAAAGGGCGGCTATTTTCCCATTGGCAGAAATTCCTCTCAAATTGCAACTTGTATCGATTTCTGTAGATACTGCTCCACCTACATATATCAGTACGATATTATAGTGCTAACAAAATGTACAATCATGATCTATACGAGTATAGAAGACAGGTAAATTTCTTATAATATACCATCTTTCTGACCTGCATTGCAATAATCGAAATAGAGCATAATGTACTGATTTTGTTCTGGTCATGTAAAGATATCTCTAATAGTTTATTTTGAGCAATAATTTGGCTGATTTTTTTTTACCTTTAATTTGAATATTACTGCCATATGTGACTATTGTTGACATATTATTACTTAAACTAGAATTAACTGACCCCTAATTGAAGTCCAACCAAATACAAATACTAAAATTGTGAAAATCCATGTAATAATAAGGTGAACGACGAAGCATCTCGGTGAAAAATTTTATCTCTTTGTAGTCAAGTGTCAATTGATCTGATTTGCTACTTAACATATATTACGATAATATGCTTAAGATGAATCGAGTTCCGCTACGGGGTATAAATATTGGGGAAAATAAAATAAATGTATAGTTAGAGTAGCAAAAGTAATATTTAATTTATTCTGGATTCCATATGGTAATGAAAACCAATTAAGAAATGATTCCTAAAAGCTATTTATTGTAGACAAAGTATTAATAGTGGGATAATAATTCGATCAATACACGAATAGAATAGCAATCAAGAATACATAAGTAATATTAATACTCTAAAAATATGATAGATTATCTCTTTCTTCTAAAAATCAACAGACACTATGCTCATAATTTGATTAGTCCCAGTATAGCTCTGTATAACCGACAAGTCTAGATAGTGTAGATTTTAATAAGACTCATCTTTGACTTTTACTTGGACTGATAAATTTTTTTAAGCCTTTGTGCGGTTTGTAAAATTTTTGATGCCTATATACAATGTATAATTTGATAATTAAATCTATATTTTACTCGTATATCGATGTAGGTGAACTGCATAATATCAGTTGAAATGGATCGATGAAACGAAACTTACGACGGTGAAATGTGTTGGCTTTTATACGTATTAGTACAATTTTAATGGCTATTGAAGGTTCAAATTAGCCTAGAAAGGTCATTCATTCATTAATTTCGAAAAGAAAAATATGTGTAATCTATGTATGATACGAAGAAAGCAGACTGAGATTGATATATCAAATTTTCCCAGTCATCTACTCGCTACTTAGGCGTTCTAAACATATAAATCGATCACCTTAGCCCTGAAAGGGGAGTTCATGATTTGTTATTCTATCTTAGATGAGATAATCACATTACAACAGGGAAAATATGCATGCCCATAACGTGATTGCTATAATATCTCGTACAAAAAGCGCATTATAATTACCGATTGTAAAACCTATTTCTAACTTTTTGATAATTTGTAACTTCTTTGCAAGATCTGATACCATGCTAAAATAACGATAATGTTCTTCCGCTTACGATGAGTGAAGAATGATTTTTTATCTTATATCGACTGTAGACTCAATAAAGTTCTTAATAACTACGAATTCCGATAAATATATAGAGCAACACGCCCTGAAATTGCGGTAAACTATTTTCTCTTCCAAGAATTAATGACATTTCACGTAGAATTTAAATGATGAAAACTAGGTCTTTGTAAAAGCCAATTAGACTACATAGGCTAAATTCCAAGAAGTCTTACTTTTGAATTTACTTGAATTGACGAAAATTTAAGCCTTCTTATCGTTTGTGAAATGTTTTAATGCTTGCATACAAGGTATAATTCGGTTATTAAAACTGTATTTTAACAGGGCGATCTGTATGAACTATGTTGTATCAGCTAAATCGATCGATAAGGAAAATCTTGTACTGTTAAAGCAATGTTAGTACATTTTCTATAGCTTGCCAAGGTTTATCTTGGTCTAAATGAGTAAACCCATTCATTAATTTAATTCACGATAAGAAAAACACGCACTATCTATATAAAATAAAGCTTACCGTACCGAGATTCAATTTTCCCCCAGTCATCAGCTTACTACCTGGGTGTTCTAAACACACAAGTCTATCATATTAGCTTTAATATTAGAGGTTAATAATTTATTATTCTGTCTAGAAGAAATGATCTCATTACAAGAGGGTAAATATTCATGCTTATAAAGTGATGAAGACTACTAGATCTCATACAAATAGCCCATTGTATTCGTTTATAGTAAAGCTCATTTCCAAACTTTATGAAAATATACAACTTCTCAGCAAGATCTGGCACCATGTTAAGATTACGATAATGCTCATTCTATAGTGTGTACTATAATTAATAATGTGCTGTTTATTAGTATAATAATGTTATGCTAAGATATTATCTACTGTAACTAAAATATATCATAGAATTAGAGGATATCCCTAATTCGTATCCGCTCAATTATCTATAGATTTTATGATATTATATTCCGGTAAATGTATAAGGTTGCAAATATTATGATTATACGTAGTTTTTCTCAGCTTATCCTTATTTTATCTTACTTGTTATATTTTGTGATAATAAACTAATTACGATAAGTGAATCATAATTTTACTATCAATCCTTAGAAATAGATAATCTTAAAGAATGTCTAAGTCAATTTTAGGCATCCTAGGGCTATAGCTACATAATTGTTAAAGCTATTTCTGTTTGTTTTGTCTTGCAATGAGCAGCACAAATGAAGTAGACCAGTTATTTACAAGAAATGGCTAATAAACGACTGGGATTGATAGTAACAATTTGTAAATATGTTAACATGTGTACAAAATACAATTATCTATGGTAGCATACCCTACCAAAACAAGTAATGTGCAATACTATATATGCGAGCGGATTAATTCTATATATGTCTTCCAACAATTAGTATGAGACTTCTAGACACATAATCACAGAAAATTCTTTAAATTTTAAAATAAGATGATTTATTCAGAGTATTCTATGATTGAAACTAGTCCATTTCTATGATTTGTCGATTTTATGCAGTCCACTTCCTGAAATTCTGTAATAAATAGAGTAGAAGTAAATATAATTTTCATATCTTACTCGACATCGTAGTAATTAACATTGAAATTGAAATATCTCAAATACACCAAATGATATCTAATTTAAGATTCATCAAACGCTATATCATCTCCTATTAACATCATTTTAATACAGCTCTTAAGAATACCAAAGTATTAATAGTGACAACAGACTAAAGCCATTACTTAAAATTAATCCAATTATTACGCGCAAAATCTCGGGTCTGAACTTGGGTTTGGAATCGACTAACCAATCTAATTTAAGCATTGCTATTTGGTGCAGCTCTGACTATTTTCTTAAAGATGCGAAAATAGGGGAATAGATACTTGATTACAACTTTAATTTTAACGGTTCATATTTAAGAAGGAAGTTCATGAGAATTTGTTTTAATCTCTAGTGCAATTATACACCTAACAAATAAGTAATACATTCGATCCAAAATTGCCCCAAATGCCATTTCTGGAACGAAAGCTGAATGCAATCTTACTAGTTACACCAGGAAAAACTCGATAGAATGAGACAGACGGTAAAGCACAAAGATTGAAAATGAACTCCATTCTATTCGTATTATTGCATTATGATTATGTACTTGTATTTTTGTAAGGACTATACACTGGCCAGCCACAAATATATAAGGGCACTATAACATTTTTCAATACTAATAGAATCTTACGCAAGCTTGATCCGTAAACGCATTTCATGTAAGCTAAAAAAATTTTTAAATTTTTTCGATAGATGTGAAATTGATGAAGGAAATTATTTTATTATGTTCCTTTAGCTCTTACAGTACAAAATTCCTACGGTATTTCTATCATTTATTTGTAGTCAAGAAAAGAAATCAGACATTGCTAGCAGTCACGATTGGTATTAATGAATTAGAAACAAATATTTTCATTTATCTCTTACCAATTATAGGATGGAAATAAACAGAGATGAAGCACAATGTGTAATATAAATTTAGAAAATGAAATGTCTACATATCAACATTTATTTTCGGACACATTATCACAATTTATTAATTATTTCCTAATATGTTTAATAGCCATCTATAAATGGGTGCTGCAGTCACGTTTGCATAAACACTAGGATAATGTTTTCGGCCGCAACTCCGTCCACCACTAACAACACCAGCTAAATACCATCGGTTTGAATATCCCGATAGGACCGCATTTGGACGATGGCGACATGACATTGGACCGCCGCTATCCCCAAAGCAAGCACCGGTATAGCCTTGCATATAACCAGCACATAGCATGTTAGAGGTAATTTGACCATCATAAGAAAAGGTGCTATTACAAAGTTTCCGATTTAAGATAGGTAGATTGGCATAACGTAAGATGTGACTCTGTTGGCCAGCTGTTCTACCCCAACCAGAAACTTTACATAAGTTAAATTTATTAAATGTATCATTAGCTGCTGGTAAACATATTGGACGCACAAAATTATTAATAGTTACGGGTGCACTTAGTTTAATTAAAGCAATATCACCGTCCAGATCTTTAATATCTGAATAGGAATCTTTATGTTGAGATATGGGATGTCGAAAGATTGACTTAGCTGTTCTTATTTGTTTAGTATAGGTTTCTTTTGCTGTAATATTATGCCGTCCAAGTTCAACCGTAACTAGAATCGGCTTATTTGATACACAATGACTAGCTGTAATAACCCAATTTTCATTAATTAGTGAGCCACCGCAGGTTGTTTTACGAAAAATACCCCCTGATGTATGAAACATATTCAATAATGCTTGCCATGGAACACTATGAGGAGAAGTAGTGTTGCCGCCGACAATACGAGGTATACGAGAGTTGGTTATGCCACATCTTGGATGATTGCGTATCGCTTGAATTGGTTGAATTTCTTCTGCATCTAACATTATTGGTTGTAATTAATTATAATGGACACATAAGAAATGAATCGATCTTGGAAAAACAGATTTACAGTAAAATATCAATCAAGATTAGTTACTTGTATCTAAAGTTGAATTACTGAATGGATACGATAAATGACATTACCGTACTTACGTTGATCTTTTCTCCAGACGATATCATCAATAGCTAAGTTTGTATAGCCCGCAGTGGCCGAAATATGGATCTGAATAAGAATGTACAGATATACTTAACTAATCTCTCAGCAACATTTTATGAACTAGGTACCCTCACCAACACTATCATAAAACTAATTGCAATATGATAATATTTAAATTACATAATTAACGATAAAATAACAATAATAATAAAGTATAGTACTTAAACAGTCTAGTAACGATATATCCCATAACGATATTATTTTCCAATTGCTCTTCTGGATATAAACATTACCTTTCGCTGTGATACGGCATACTAACACTGTACTTGTATATTTATAATGCAGTGAGGAAATAAGCTTACTTGAAATTCTAGTCCTTTGGGAACATTAATAAGTATTTTTTCACTGAACCAACGAGAGTTTTGACAACTACTTTTAGTCCAAATTACACCGTTGTATGTCGTCGAGATTGATAATGTTCCACCAACATAGGCATACAGATAATAGAAGAAAGTAAGTTCAAATCGATTACCGCTACTTTTCATGTCTGGACTGACTAATACTGCACATTTAGTTTCCATATTGGTGATACCATCGATGAAAGCGTAATAGTCTGGTAATAAAATAAGGACTTCAGTTTCATTTTGGTTACGATAATCAGTAACAATATTTATATGTGTAATTTTGTGGGTAGCTTAACAGAATTCAACACTTACAGATTAAACATTTGAATATACTCATATATCAAATTAAATAATTTTCGATGATACAACTAAGGTACCTGGATGCGATGTATTACTCTTTGTATCTTCAGCGGAGGTATTTATTACAGAACCAGTCCTTCTTTTCCAATTAAAATCATCGAAGAAGGCATTATTCCAAGTACAGAAGTCGTCTTCAAAGTTGCAATCTAAGTTAGCTACAAATTCCCGTAGTACGTATATGAAATCGATTATAATATTATTATTAGACAAGTTAGCAATGAAATAAATATATAAGTAGTTTTATAATTCATAAAGTTTCAAAATTAATAGTGGTTTCAATCATACGATAAATGGAAATCAGCTAACTTCTTATTCCATTTTCTATAGTAATTATTATTTATTAGATTATTTATCAATCTGATGCTCTTAGTTTACCTTCATAATCCCAGATTGCCGCTATGTCATTATATTTATCCAAATAAACATAATAAAATAGAAAATTGTGGGTCACTTTTTATACTTTAGTGGTTTAACAGAGTTTAAATTTACTTTCGTGTTTCTCTTAAATAACTAATGTCATTCATGATTTTAGGTAGTAATCGGAGCTTGAAATTTGAGAAAATATCGTTAGTCTCACTTACGGCATTTGCCCGGAACCAGTTGAATATCATCAAGTGCGATCTCTCCACTTCCTCCTCGATGAGATGCGGTAATATAAATCTATAGCGAAAAAATTTTCGATTTAAATTCTGAATGAGCTCAAGATTCCGATAATTCTTAAATATACTTAAGAAATGTAAAACAGTTAGCAGTAATACCCTAAACGGAGTATATCGATCTAATTTATCGATTGTAATTGCTGCTTTACGCCATGTAGTTAGCCTTCTACCGTCTTTAGACCAGATTTTGTCATTAAAGGAAGTAGTTATCGACAATGATGTCGTATTACCGACAATAAGATAGGAAATTTTAAGGCACAGATAATCATTGCCTTGCAAAAGTGGACTCTTGATAGTACCAAAGCCATTATTGCCATCTCTATTTAGCAAACTTAAGTATCTATTTGCTGCAAAGAGCACATTAAAAGCAGAAAAATCACATTTTTAGTATAATACTCGCAGACTGCAGCAGGAGTAAGACCATCTCACTCTTCTGTAAAATATCCATACACTATTCTTAAACATTATTAAATGGTAGGGAGTTAATATTATCATACCTTCTGCATCGGTATAATATATTTTATACTTATAAAAATATTTCTCTATCTCGACCTCAAATTCTAAGCCAGTCGTATTAGATTGAAAGTCATTTTATAGCCCGTCCGCGACTTACTCGTATTATCTCGTATTATACAGAATCTAATTTCGATCTGACTTAACTCACCTCGATTTTTATGGTTAACGAATTTCCAATCTAATGAGTCTAAATGACTTTGCTCCCATGAGCAGAGATCTCTTTTAAAATCGCACGTCCAGTTAGAAACTGTAAAAGAAATGTCAAAACCTTTCTTACTGAGCTGTAGTTGCCGATAAGCATTAACTTCAAGGTTCTTTCAATGTATTCTAAATAACGATTATTAATAATTCAGTAATTGAAACGTTTACGATAGAAAAATTATTCATACAGCGCTTGCTATAGCTTTACTGCAGTTGCGGTACAGTAACTGAATATTTAATGTCGCTTATTTTATTGCTCTTAACTGGATACTATAGCGGTAATACTAGCTTGACTACGACTTAAATAAAATCTTCATGATTGCATATCCATTGTCTTATTATTTTGGTTTCTATAGCAATGTTATAGAGATATCACGTAATGAAAAAAATCCTAAAGATTAATATCATACTTTTGTAAGAGCTATTCAAATAAATGATACCAGACTCTAAAGCATTAGTAATATAGATAATTACAAACTCACAAATACTATGTAATTACTAACTTAATTTCGATGACAAGTGTTGCTCTTGTGAATTTCAATAAGCGCAGAAGATTTTTTAACATACTCTAGTATCGATTTGTTAAATACTAGCCCTCTATAACTAAAGCTTTGCAGATAAATTTGTACTTTATCTGACTGTGAGTTCTAAATTAGTAAGATTTTGTATATGTACGAGCATTACTTTGTGAGCACTGATTTCCAGTAAAGCCAGTAGAGCATTGACATTTATATTGCCTTCCATTAGCCAAATTTACACAAGTACCAGATATGCAAGGATTACTTTCGCATGCTTTATATCTTTTTGCTGAGATAAGAGAAATGATTATGAAATTGTAACATCCAAAAATGGTATTACTAAATACTCGAATTTTAAATGACGCTCGTACATTTTAATACTAACCGGCTTCGCAGTGTTTCCCTTCATATCCTGTCCAGCAATCACATATATAGTTAATAGAGCTAAGCGTCTGACAACGACCATTCTTGCAAGGATTTGGATCACATGGATGGGCGCCTGGAGAATGATTCAGTATATTATTCTATCAATTATATTTAAATCATTCAGTTTTACACGATTTGTAAGTGTTATAGATACTAACCACAACTTCCCTCATGTATATTAATATCATCAATTGCAATATCACTCGACCAGTCGAGGCCTCGAATGGCTACGATATGAATCTACAATTAGAATGTGAATTATAATTATAATTTGAGTTTCTACTGTTTCAAAGTTTACTAAATAAACCAGAATTCATTACGAATTCTCTGTAACAAAAGCAAAATCTTTCTTTTGATAGAATAACTGTCGTAATTTTATTGTAAATTTGTAGTGATAAATGCAAAGCTGTATCCGATCCTTTCCGCTTTTTCTATTGTATGTAATAGAGAGTATTAACATGTACACTGTACAATACTATTAATATAAGATCAATAGAACTGATATTCATCTAATATTTGATAGTTTGTAAAATTACTACTTCATACTAATGATATTTAATGACATAACAGTAGTATGGCGAAAGTACATCAAATAGACAGCTCTTCCTACAAACTAATAAACGCTTAGATAAGGTAATTATCATCAAATTTTTATAATGCAGCACTGAATGTAAGTAAATATGCATAACAATTCAAAAAGGCTATAAGCGATATTGTGTTTAGTTTATGTTGAAGTAGAAGTACACCTAATTTCTAATATAGAGAATAATACTGTTATAATTCATCAAGTAAACAACGACATATACTTGCACTTGCAGAATTTCACCATATTAATGCAACTAACTATGCAGAAAAAGTAGCTCTCATGCATAATAATATTTTTATATATGGATATATTTAAATTTATATGATGCATTACTTGATAGTCTCGTGGAATACTCGTTATATTGATCTTTGCATCTTTCCACTTTCGACCTTGACTACCTTCTTTTGCCCATAATACTTCCATTGAATTTTTGGTTACGACTTTGATTAATAATTTACCAATTTGTTTGCCATACATGTGATACCAAATTGAAAAGCATATAGGTCGTTCACTATTCAGAACTCTGCTGATTAGTACAACTTTCTCTCCAATTTGTCTGTAAGAAGCTTCCATATATGCATAATGACCTATATTTTGAATTTTCCACAAGTTTAATTAGTTAATATATAAAATATCGATCCATTAAAGCTCTTTATATTTCATACAGATATTTTATCTTGAAATAGTCTGAAAATATAACATTTTTTTCGCATCATACTACGTGTTTGTATATATACATACCATATGGTGTTTGCAAGGTATGATCATGATCAGGTCCTGTGTTACTACTATAGGTTGAACCAGATTTTCGAGTCCAATCAAAATTATCAAAGCCAACATTAGTCCAGCCGCAGTAACCCGATTCAAAATCGCACTTTAAACTGTCATATTCTGTAATATTTAGAATATATATTAATAATGCTGCCGATGATGCTATTCTAATTACATTAAAATTACATTAGACTCAATGTTTATTTGAGACCTTCCGTAATCATTTCAGCAACGAAGAAAATTGGCTTAAAAATAATGTAGCAAACAATTACGCAATAAATGCTTAAATGATGTCATAAAAATTATACAATCACCATAAAAATCTTTATTGGATCTAAAGTCGTATTGTAAAATATTGTCACATTTAACAAACAAATAGAAAATCAAGTTATTAGAGAAAGTTACGAATGTCATCTGCTAAAAACGTAAATTTATCTAATATTACTAAATTTTTAATTTTCGCTATAGTAATGTCCAAGTTTAGATTTTATGTTGGTAATTACGATATGCTTAATGATCAAAATTTCTGAAGTTGCTAACATTTTTAGTATGAGATACCTTATGAAAACTTATCTAAATTACAAAAATATACGAGAGAATAAAGAAAGAACAGCTTGAGATATACAATCTAAGGAAATTAGATTTTTTATTATATATATGGTAACGCCAACAGTATATCATGCAAACCGTAATATGTTGGAATACCCTATTATCTTGCAAATTATAATTATTAATTGCTTGGAATACCTGTATGTTCGCACAATCCTTTATCCCACGTAATATCGTCGATAGCAATATCTGCTATATAGCTATCTCCAGTGTGCCCAGTGATCAATATCTAAAGAATATAATAAAACCAATGTGAAGCATAAAGCAAATCTAGGGAAAAGCTCTACGATCTTTAATTCAACAATAATTAGTATTCTCAATAAGCTGATAACAAACTTAACTCACTTTATACTCTTGTGCTCTTAATGATATATCCACTTCAGCTAATAGCCAAATGTTGCCTTTATTACCCTCTTTTGACCATAATATTTCCGAAGTGAATGATACAACTTGTAGTCGATTAGTATTTGCTCCATTCATATTATACCAAAATCGCAGACAATGGCTATCATTACTACGAATTATAGGACTTTCCAAAGTAGCGTTATCGTATAATGGATTAGATGTTTCAAGATACGCATAATAGCCATCTTTAACAAAATTATTTCCAAGAGAAAACACTTTCAATATAATGTTAATAGCAAACTGTTATCAGATTGATAAGGAAAACTATTTAAGAGATATTAAAATATAATATATAGTTTCTCTTACAGCGTGGATTTTGATAGGTATGATCGTAACTCGGACCAGTTTTAGGCGTGATAGTTTCGCTCTTATTCCTCACCCATGCAAATTTAGAATCTAAATGCCGGCTATTTTCCCATTGGCAAAAGTTCGTCTCAAAGTTACAATTTAAATTGACTTCCATAGGTACTGCTCTACCTAGATATACCAGTACGATATTATAGCGTGAATAAAATGTTATAGTCATGAGTTATGCAAGTATAGAATAAGGACAGGTAAATTTCTTGAAATACACTATCTTTCTGATTTGCTTTGCAATAATCAAAATAGAACATAGTATGCTTATTTTGTTATGTGATGCGAAAATATTTCTAATACTTTACTTTGAGCAATAATTTAGTTGATTTTTAATCTTTAACGCCAATATCATAGTCATATGTGACTATCGTTGATATATTATTACCTAAACTAGAGTAAACTTACCATTGATTGAAATCCAACCAAACGCAAATATTAAAATTGTCAATTCCGTGCAAACGTATGGAGAATGAAGAAGCATCTCGGTGAAAAATTTTCCTTCTCTGTAGTCACGTATCGATTAATGTGATTAAACTACTTCACTTATATTGTGATAATGTATTTAAGATAAATCGAGTTCTGCTATAATTTACAGCTATTGGGGAAAATAACAACATAAATGTATAGTTAGGGTGGCAAAAAGTAACTTTTAACTTATTCAGATTGTACATGCTGATGAGGATCAATTAAGAAATAACTCATAAAAAAAGGCTATTTGTGGTAGATGAAGTATAAGAAATGGGATGCTAACTCGAATATACAGTAGATACACGAATTAAATAGCAATAAAAGGTAGATAAGCAACATACTCTAAAAATGCGATAGAATATTTTTTCTTACAAAAATTAATAGATATTATGCGTAAAATTTAATTGTTAATAAACAAGGCGTTATAACAATCGACAAGTCTAAAAAGTGTAGAATTTAATAAGACATACCTTTTGACCTTGTGTGGATTGTTGAATCACTCAAGCCTTTCTATGGTTTGTAAAATTTAAAACCTGTCTACAATGTATAACTTATAATTAAATCCATGTTATATATTGATGTACGTGAAGCGTGTTATATCAGTTATAATGGATCGATGAAACAAAATTTGAAATGGTAAAAGCGTTGGCTTTTTATATTAGTTCATTTTCAATGACTTATGAAGCTTTATATTAGTCTAAAGGGGGTAAATTCATTCTTTAATTCGCAAAGAAAACATGTACCAGTATGCAGTAATGCAGACTGAGATTGATATATCAAAATTTTCCCAGTCATCTACTTAGGTATTCTAAACATATATAAATCGATCACCTTAGCCCTGAAAGGGGAGTTCATGATTTGTTATTCTACCTTAGATGAGATGATCACATTACAACAGGGAAAATATGCATGCCCATAACGCGATTGCTATAATATCTCGTACAAATAGCGTATTGTAATTACCGATTGTAAAACCTATTTCTAACTTTATGATAATTTGTAACTTCTTTGCAAGATCTGATACCATGCTAAAATAACGATAATGTTCTTCCGCTTACGATGAGTGAAGAATGATTTTTTATCTTATATCGACTGTAGACTCAATAAAGTTCTTAATAACTACGAATTCCGATAAATATATAGAGCAACACGCCCTGAAATTGCGGTAAACTATTTTCTCTTCCAAGAATTAATGACATTTCACGTAGAATTTAAATGATGAAAACTAGGTCTTTGTAAAAGCCAATTAGACTACATAGGCTAAATTCCAAGAAGTCTTACTTTTGAATTTACTTGAATTGACGAAAATTTAAGCCTTCTTATCGTTTGTGAAATGTTTTAATGCTTGCATACAAGGTATAATTCGGTTATTAAAACTGTATTTTAACAGGGCGATCTGTATGAACTATGTTGTATCAGCTAAATCGATCGATAAGGAAAATCTTGTACTGTTAAAGCAATGTTAGTACATTTTCTATAGCTTGCCAAGGTTTATCTTGGTCTAAATGAGTAAACCCATTCATTAATTTAATTCACGATAAGAAAAACACGCACTATCTATATAAAATAAAGCTTACCGTACCGAGATTCAATTTTCCCCCAGTCATCAGCTTACTACCTGGGTGTTCTAAACACACAAGTCTATCATATTAGCTTTAATATTAGAGGTTAATAATTTATTATTCTGTCTAGAAGAAATGATCTCATTACAAGAGGGTAAATATTCATGCTTATAAAGTGATGAAGACTACTAGATCTCATACAAATAGCCCATTGTATTCGTTTATAGTAAAGCTCATTTCCAAACTTTATGAAAATATACAACTTCTCAGCAAGATCTGGCACCATGTTAAGATTACGATAATGCTCATTCTATAGTGCGTACTATAATTAATAATGTGCTGTTTATTAGTATAATATTGTAGTAAGATATTATCTACTGTAACTAAAATATATCATAGAATTAGAGGATATCCCTAATTCGTATCCGCTCAATTAGCTATTGCTTTTACGATATTATATGGCAGCAGACACATAAGATTGCAAATATTGTGATTATACGTAGTTTTCATCAGCTTGTTTTTATGTTACCGTAATTCTATATGTTGTGATAATAAACTAATTACGATAAATGAATCATAATTTTACTATCAATCTTTAGAATTAGGCAATCTTAAGGAGTATCCAATTCAACTTCAGGCATCCTAGGGCAGTAGCTACGTAACTGTTAAAGCTATTTCTGTTTGTTTTGTCTTGCAATGAACAGCACAGGTAAGTTAGTTCCATAATCAGAATAAA
The DNA here is from genome assembly GCF_000150275.1 of Trichoplax adhaerens. Classification (NCBI taxonomy): domain Eukaryota; kingdom Metazoa; phylum Placozoa; class Uniplacotomia; order Trichoplacea; family Trichoplacidae; genus Trichoplax; species Trichoplax adhaerens. The sequence continues at coordinate 3,075,379 of NW_002060944.1, read as the reverse complement.
TACTCTTATGTATTGTGTGACGTTAAAGTTAAAAGTCTTTTGGGTAAATGTATTTGTTAGTACCATTTCAAAGATTGACCACACATTCCCAAGAAATAATTAAGGAATGACTTGTAATTCCTTAAGATTGTCCAATTCCTTAGTAAGGGTTGACAGTAACAATTTTGCATATATAAAATACAAGTTTTCTACAGTACTATGCTTTATCACAGCAACTAATCTATAGTGCAAAATATACGAGTAGATTAATTCTGCTTGTCTTCTAACAATTAGTACGAGACTTTTAAATACATAGTCAAACAAATTACTATTGAGCAATCTTTGAGTTTCAAAATGTAAAAAATTTATTTAGAACTTTCTACGATAACAACTAGTGCATTTCTACGACATATAGATTTCATTTAATCTATTTCCTGAAATTTGGTAATAAATACAGTAAATGTAAACGCAATTTTAATATTTTCACTCGGTATCCTAATCATTAACATATTGAAAATGGAATATCTTGCAGATAGCTTAAGACTCCATGTGTATCTGAAACATTTATTAAATTATAAAGCAGACCAAATGATGATTAATATTCAATTACACCAATCGGTTAATGTTGTAGTAGATTATTTCGAGAGCTGGAGTATCGATAGCAATAATTAATGGTAATTACGATATAATACTAAAAGATATCGCGTTATATATGTATGGCTTAGTTATTCCCGTTCCTTATATATATATCAACTGGATATTCATAACTTCGAATACACACACACTATATATATACACATTTATATTTATAGCCATTTATAGCCATTACGATAGATATATATGTATAGTATTTAACAACATTACCGGATTATGCTTAAATAATTCCAGGTCAATCAGAAATGATATTGTTATTAATTATGATCTAGAGTTTAAATCATTTATATATAGTAATTAAACAGGAACCATTATCGATTATGATAATTGAAATTTAGTTATCAACGATTAGAAGCAGCTGCGATAAAGTGCTTTTGGAAGGATGCCCTACATTAAAACTGCTTTCAAATTAGTGAATAGGAGAGCATCTGTACTTTGATAGGATAATAATACAGGTATTTAGTAATAACAAGGTTGAAATTGTAGCTATAAGAACATGATAATTTATGATAACAGATACTAATACTTTAGTGGTAACACTTCGAAGTGGAATTATGAGATAGAATCGTATCAAAATAGAATAAAATGACTTAATTACAATGCCTATTAATTTAAGATACCCAATATTCTTTCTGAATACTAATAAGCCAGCTAGATTAGCAATAAGTTCTATCCGTATTACAGTTATTGGATGACCGATTTTATTGCTGTACGTGTAATTTTGTGATAAGTTAAATAGGATGAGACGATTCGTTATTATATGTGGTAGAAAATAAGATTAATAAATAAAAGTATTTTTATCTTCTATCACATTATAGAATAAAAAAATAGAAGCTGAGCCTAACATGTATGGTATTTCCTTTATGACAGCTTACTTAATTGAGATTTTTGATCAATTGGTGGAATGGTAGCCACACCAGTAAAATAATTAGCGCTAATCCTTTCATTGCCATGATTACCTGAATGATAACTTCTATTATTGGAAGTACTACTGCTTGCTGAACCCAACTCTGGCAGATTAGCTTTAGCCTTCGTTATGCGCTGATGGGGATTACTGCTATTGCTATTATTATTGTTGTTGCTATTATGATGATTGGGATTAGAACCGATAGGATTTGTTTGCGATTCAAAAACAGGTTTCATTCGCATAGGTATAAATCTTTTCTTAATTGGCATTGCTTTAATATCGCTTTGTGAATGCAATTTTAACTCCAAATTATATTTTTGCAATACTACTGGATCTTTAGATGACGGTGTATGGGGATGATTAGGGTAGCTCCATTTTGAATAGCTACAATCGCAGAAATTATAATAACAAAATTATCAATTTAACTTTGTTATGAACCTACCCCTAGCAAACACGTAGGATAAAAGCAGTCTTCTCATGAATTTTTTAATCATATGTAGTCATAAATTGTATACTAACCCTGCTGAATCATCTTCCTTAGTGAAGATAGAATCACTTGAATCTTCGTAGTCCCTATTATAACAATCATCAAACAGAAATTAATTCACTTTAAAACTGCTATCACTTCGCTTTAATACTTATTAATAATATCTTGCTTTCTACTGAGATTTACAGGCAATAATAGTTCCTTTCTATCTAATAATAATATAAACTTAAGGGCATACTGTAGTAGTATTGCTTATACAGAATTTAATTAGAGGATGTTGTAAATTGCTATTTTCTATGACTACATTAACAAGATTTTCTTCCTATCAAAACTATACTTAAAATAAGTAAATTCTCTCCATTACGAGCTGCTCTATAGAATTATGAGTTACACAGAAAAGGAGAAGAAAGACTAGAAAAATGTGCAGTTAAGTCATTCATGTATTATAAGGTACTGAATTAAAGAAAAGACCATATAATTATAAGACAGCCGTAAAAAATGTCAGGAACGTTTACATTTCTGTGAGAATGCAGATGAAATAGACGAATACACATATAAGAACTACCAATCAAGTAGATGTAGTAATTTTAATTAAGACTAAATAAAGTCTATAACATAGTTCAGATCTATATGATAATTTCTAAGTCAACACAAATGTGAGCAACATAAATGCAAACTATCTGGCTATAACATACTGGTAGTGTTGTCCTGGCCAAGGGCTAGATGAAGTCATATTTTCTAAATCAATGCTAATTTATAAAATATCAATTAAATTGATTAGTTTTAGATGATTAACCTTGAAATATCATGGTTATCGTACTTATTTAATATCAAATTGTTAGTAAAGATCATTGCAGTAAAAATTAACTGTAATTTTACTTGTCTACAGCATGATAACTTGGTATTGATTTTTGTCCATTTCCACTGCTATAGCGCACGTTATTTTCACCTTTAAGAGAGTGTTGGTGGAGTTAAGCTTACGAAACTTCTACGATTTCCTTAATTATTAGTTATTTTGCTTTGCTCTGAAGACTGTAGTTGTATCGTTCACTTGAAACCTATTAATTATTACTATCGCTAGCTATCCCGGTTTCAAATTAAATCTTACTTTGCTCAACTGGCTTTCCGGATCGCTTTTTTTCTAATGGCTGTAACACACTGTAACGGCTGGAATTTTCGAGTGGTAATTTGATTGAACGATGCTTTTTCTGATGGAGATTAGAAGTTAATTTTATAAATTAGAGTTGAAATATTGGCTAGCAAAAGAAAACTTAGCTATGAGAAACTCTAAAGTGATTATTATTTATATTCAAGTTCTTTAATTAATTATTTAGAAGAAATATTATTACAGTACTATTCCAAAATCTGATTTATAAAGGAGATATTGAAGTAAATCTTCACATACCAGATGTAATTCTCGAATGGAATCTAAGGAAGCTATAGAGTAATAAGAGAATACAGTTATAAATCATTGATCGATTAACATCGATAATATTATGGAAATCAGTTTAGTACAGTCGTATAAAATAAAGCACCTTGATACAATTTAGTTATTTTCAGGTTGCCATTATAGAGAGCAAAAATAGTAGCTAGTTTACCTGATTTAGACATACTCTTGGGGCGAGCTGATTTCGCATTAATGTTAGCAGAAACCATTTGCTTGATAGACTATCAAAATTTAAAAGTATAACACAGTCAAAATTTGTATATGTGAACATATAAACGTATAAGTTTTGATGCTTTAAAAATCTATTGGCACTGTACTGTACAAGATAGGAATATTATAAGTGAAATGATATGGTTAAAACTAGAGAATCGGAATGTTCAATTTATTTCCGGTAACAAATCATATAGGTACTTTAATGTGAATGAATAAGTTCCTGAACCGGTATATGAATTAGTTTATCTTGTGTAATATTTAATCAGTACGAATCAAAACAACATTGTAATGATAAGCTTCAATTAATTAAAAGAAATATAAAATAAAAATTATAAATGTTTTAATAAGGCCACATTTACCAGCAGGCAATAAAAGTTCCCATGTTAGAGAATGAAAATCTTTACTCACTTTACTCAATAATTTTATAGCAAGTCTTCAATTCTAAATTACTACATGTACGCTGCTGTAGTGTAATAATTTATTACAATAAATTCATATTTAGGATAAAAATTTTTTTTAGTCTGAGTAAGACAGTTAGGGGAATAGCTAAGAATCGCTCATATTGTATTTTTATTATTTTATCGTAAGCCGAAAATACCTTAACTTTCTCTTTTATACGATCTTGCTGATTGCTAGATGTACGAACGACAGTTGGACGAGTCTCTTTCGATGAATTCGAGCTACTATTTGTTAAACTCTGAGAGGAGTCTTTGCTTTTGAGGTCATCATAAGATATCTTAGCAAGTAAACGATTTATGCTATCTAGACTATCGTCTTTGCTAAGGTATGAATCGCTGTATTTCCGATGGCTGCTATGATGACTAATTGATTTTGATTTTTTCACTGGATGACAATGATTCTTGGGCTGTTTTGCTTTCTTGTTCGTACTTTTTGACTTTTCCTGCTATTACAGATTACAAATCATTTAAAAATTGTAATTAATTCCAAAATTGAATTTTTCTTAATAACTTCTTGCAACCTACACGCAATGAATTCCCCTCGTAATTCCGTATCAATTTACCTTTCCTTTTATTTCTGTTTCAACGCTACTTTCCGTTGCAGATTTGGCATTCTTATTTTTAGAAGTTTTCTTTTCTTTCCGTTGTTTAACCTTCGAGGTTTTCGTCTCCGATTTCGTCGTCGTTCGGCTAGATTTAATTGTATCTACTTCTGAATTTACTTCATCAACGCTTGTAACTATAAATTGCCAAAATGAAATGAATTTAGTCGGTACTGACAAAATTAATGAAGTTCTACTGTCAGTAAACTCTTCTGCTAAATAATTTCAATATATTATTACCTTCCTGAGATTCCAGATATTCACTATAGTCTTTTGTATCTACTGTATCAGTAGTTTCTGTACAAATTAATAATAGTAAATATACTTAATTCTCTATCTCATGGAGATAACTAGGCCACTCTTTCTTTAAATATATGCAATAGTTTCTGAATAGTTAATAGATTTAGCTTCACTAGGAAAGACTGATTAATAGCACACTACTCTACCTAGTTGTAATGATATGGCTGTAACTAAGATTTCGCTCTGTATAATTTCACCCTCCTTTGTCCATAAATAAACCTAAGATATGAAGGAGAACCAATATCTTAACATTACTCTTATGACGCTTTTCTCTATTATAGCATTTTAATTGAAAGCATTATCCATGAAATATGCAAAATATAATTTCGATAGCTACGGTCTGAAATGGCATTACTCTAAATTTATATTCTTTATTTTTGATCGGTGCGGATGTCATTTTATATTGTGTTTCTTGTCCAGTGTATACTACCTAAAGGAATAATTGTATATCCAAATTTATATTCTTGATATAAATCTTAATTTAATTATGAATCAAAATCTAAATTACAATTCAATTAATATCATTAATAATTATAATTACTGTAAATATTGTGAAATAGCAAGTTTAAATTTTACTTAATACGTGATGCTGAATTGACACTTGCAAACGGTAGATATCAAGATACGGTTTTAACTAAGGATTGGGTTAGATGTCAAATTTTAAATTACAGTACAATATCAGTAGTAATAGCGCGATATCTTCTTTAAACGTAGAGCATTGGGTGATGTATTATTAAAATTAGGAATATGCCAGATTATATACTGTGATATAATATAATAATCCTAATAGTGAGCATAAACGGGACAGAATAATTTGTAATATAAAATTATATACCAAACAACTAAGATTTCCTTTGAAATTATTACCATAATGTAATCATGATAATTTAGCGTATTGTAGCTGATTTAAAGATTAGCAGTAACCAAATCGTAACAGCTGACTAGGATATCTGCATTAAACTTTACACTATTTACAGCATGTTGGGGATGTAGATACAGATGTGGCCTCCATTTTAGCGTGAGTTAAAATCCTCTATGAGCAGCAATACAATTGATGAATATTATCCGATAGATCAACTTGTTAAACGAAAGTGAGATATATTATTGCTGCTCGATAGGCCTTAGCAGTCTCGCTTGGCTTAATTTTCCATACCATTGAAACCGAATAATATAGAATGTAGTGCTGGAATTAGATCAATCGCAAAGTGATAACTGAGAGAATATTATGGCAGCTCGATAGAAGTATTCACACGTTTTAATGATAGTGATAATATACTTATAGGTATTCGGTAATTCTTTAAAAATTTATAAGTAATATTTACAGCTATTTACGCCGATATAAATTGACGGTAACGAAAAATTTATTGAAAGTAATCTCAGAACCTCTTTGATATTTCTCAAGCTACCGAAAAAGATACTATAACATAATATCTTACCTTTCCATCTATTAGCAGTTGAAATTGATTCACATTTTCTTCCAGAGTTTCTGGAAATTTCCAACTGATGGTAACATTGTCTCCATCAGTATTCAGACTTGGCTTAGGCATTGACTGTGATGCTAGTGCGAAACAAATAGCAATAGTTATGCTTATGATTACAATTATAGGATATTCAAATGAAATCTGGGAGTAGAAACAAAACAGTTTGATATTATCTCTCACTAGTTTTCGTTAATGAAGTCTCTAAAATCTAAGTATGGTGCGGTACGAAATAAAAATTCGAACTATTTACCATACCATTTTTTGTTGTTACTTCAATTTTTGCTTTTGGACCGCTACCAACTGAGGTACAAGCAGCAACCTAAGAAAATACTTTCAAATATTAGCACTAGCAACGCAAATAGAATCATAAATCATGCTTGCCTCGAATAGGTATGTTCTGTTAGGATAAAGATGATGAATACTTATAAGTGGTACTTTGGTTTTTTCAATTAATCCTTTCCCTATATGTTAGAAACGGAGTTGAGTGTGTGTTCTTTATACTATACTCGTATATTTATTTTAGAATACTCTCTTCATTACTATTTTCTATTTTTACCGATCATAATAACAATTTATAAATATGCAATACGCTTAATTTCCGAGTTACCTTCATAGATCTCGTATGCTACAATGTTTCCATTTTTCTCCAGGGGTTCTTTCCAGATGAGTTCAACTTTACAGGAAGTCACTGACTGTATCTCAAGTTCCACTGGAGCTGATGGCGCTAGTAGAAATTGAAAATTGAGAATGTTGATGCGATTGAAAAGTCTAGAATAAAGCTTTAAATTACGAGCAAAATAAGGTAACTTTAATATTGTTGACACACTATAAACTTGTCATACTTGATTCTGGAGTCTTAATGCAGGCTATTTCACTGAAGGGGCTTTCATCTCCCTCACTGATCAACTTTAATCTAAATTCATACTGAGTATCCGGTTTTAACTTGCTGAGAGTAAATGTCCGATCCTCACCAACATAAACACTTTGATCTCCTAGATAGCCAAAAAAGAAAGTGATGATATACAGTATTTGAAAAGGGTAATGATATTAGATTTCATGACATAGAAAAAGAGAATCAGCTTATTGAAATAGGCCAGTTTACCTTGCTGAAGTTTATATTTTACAGGAAGGCCATTATATTGCACGGTTTCATTCCATGTTATAATAATTGCATCCTCTCCATTACCTATTTCGTGTGAGAAAGTACAAGAGCATTAGCTGCACTAATCTTTCCATGATCCTGTAACGATTTCATAACTAAATATACTTGTCATATAATTATGCATGATTATATGGAATCAGAAAGAATAGCTGTAGTTCATTACGCACACCATTGAAATTCTCTAGTACAGAAATTATCTAGAGAGCAATTAATTGAAGTGATATCAAGTTGATTTACTTCGAGACTTTAGATTTTACCTAGGATAGTAGTATTATTACCATAGTTTAATTTAGCCTAATTTGCTTTCGTGAGTACTTTAGATTACATTGTAGAGCAATTTAATCCGTAACTAAATATAATATAGTACTTATTTTCAAATTCTATAAGTCTAGTACGGTAATGGTATAAACTGTTATAACTGGTTACCAGTATCACACTAACTGTTTTGAGCTTTAAAGCTCATTTATGTATAGAGCGAAAAATTACTGTATAAACAGAGGCAAAACAGTTACAGTGTTCTTATAATTCTACATATTTAGTCAGTTTCTTCATGAACGATTAAGTGTAAAAGACCGAAGAGTACCGCACACAAAATGTGCCTTAAAATGAATGCAAACCTTGCAAGACAGGAGGTGGTGGCTTCTGTAATCTTTCCAACAACTTCAAGGCCTCTTCTAATTCAGCCTTGATATCGCTACTTACAAATTTCTTTTGCAATACTTCCTATAATTGAAAAGTAGGTAAGAGCGATTTCAGAATATGTTGATTAATTTATGAGTTATTAGAGAGGGCCATTAGCCGCACAGTTCTTATTAACGACCAGAATTACTGTACCTGTATTGATTTAACAATGGTACTATTTTTCCTTAATTGTAAAAGTCCATCTTTACGTGAGGCAAGCGTTCTTAAGGTCCTAGGATATTATAGGACAAATTAACAATTGATACATATTTACGAATAATATTTTAAAAATTATTTAGCTAGGTAGAAACATAACTTGACCAATATGGAAAGTGAAAGTTTACTTACATAGCAGCAAACCATCCAGTTTCTGCATCGTTAGTATTTAATAAATTAACCAATTGAATAAAAATAAAGGCAGCATGCTTGCTGTGGACAGTCTGGTCATGACCGTCTTCACTAGCAGCTAAACAACTAACTGCGTAACAAGCATTTTTGCCAGAACCCAGATCAGGACAAGCTAACATTTCAGCTAATGATGATAGCTATGAAAATATTGAATTACCGATAGAGAACAGGTTAGTAACTACAAATATATTCTAGTTATTCAAGTAATGGTGAATTGACAACGTAAGAAATTCGGAAAATTTAAAACATCCATTACTATACGTACCATTTTTGGGCTATTATCAAGAGCTAATAGCTTAGATCTAGACTCCTTAATATCGCACATTCTACCAACAGCAAAGGCTGCATTCATACCTCTTCCTAAAATTGAAATACCAGTGGAATATATCAGTCATGGATTGACTCTAAGAATTACAAGGTAGTGAGTATCTTGAATTCATTTAAATTCAATTCATTTATATACCTGCTTTATCAGCACCTAAGGCCTCTATTAATTCGCTTAATATGCGATCTGAATCGCGATGATTAATTATAACTTTGCAACCTACTTCTGAAATCGTCAGTCTACGCAAATTAAATTATTCGTTAACTTTGTATATATATACACTCAAGGCAATACACTTACTTCCTTAATCCATTACTCTATTACATGTATAATTTAAATGCGAGATAGATGAGGAGGATATATATACCTTGCTAAAACAAGGGCAGCATTATTTGCTATCCACAAATTTCTAGAAGATAGGAGATTGGTTATTGAGCTGATAGTATGAGAAATTATATCCTGGTTCACTATCCAGTTACGACCTTCTGAACTTTCAGCCTGTAATGGAATATAAATAAGTGTAGATTCACTGTTAGAAAATATCGCTCAAAAAAATTATAACGGCATAAAATTTTTAATCAATGTCCTTATTATAGTGACGTAGTCACTTTGGTCAAGTTCTAGAAATATATTTACAAAATTATATTATTATATTGTCATTTGCACTCTCTCGCCGTGGTATATAAATTGCTAGTTGTGTATTTGTTAATAGAAGAATGAAGATTAATCCCTCACTATCTTAACGGTAGTTAACTATTACAAATGCTAATTCGCTTAAGTTATCGTATTCTATACGGTCTTTAATTAGAATTTAAGCTACAGTATCTTCAATAATTCGATATAACTATACAGCACTCTATACTATAATGTACACTTTACGGTAATTTTATAAGAAGTACAATAATAAGTAAATTAACTTGCTATTGTATTAAATTCTCCTATAATCTATGATGACATTTCTAACGACATAATGGAGTGAAGAATGCAATAGGATAAAATTCATATACTGCATTACAACCACATAACTTTACGTAATTATAATATTGTTGTAATAATAAATGTGTTATCATTAACACGTCAGCTTTCTATGCTCCCTTAAAATATCACAAGTTAAGAGATAAAGTACAAGGTATTTGCCATTTTCCTGGCCATCTAACACTTTGAAACAGCAATTGCGACCGATTACTGTAATATTTATCTAGTAAAAGAAGTAAATATAACAATAATAAAGGTTTATTTTCATTGTTATTGATTTACCAAAGTTCCTAGGGTGCCGGCAGCGTTAATAATGGTCTCATCGTCATCCGCAAGCATCATAGAGGTTAAATTCTTTAATGCATTTTTGATGGCACCTTTAGACGAATTTAACAACAAATTCATAATTTCATGTCGATAAACTTCACTTTCAGCCAAGGTACCGATAATATAAGATGCATTCCCAGCTAACCTACTCAAAAAAAATAATCAGAATATGTAGTAACACTGTTTGTTAACTCAGTTGATTTGGGTTTAATAACAAAGGTGATTTTGTTAACAAGGAAACCGTTTATTCTTCTTGCGATAAAAAAGTTATTACTTGTGTATGTTTTAAGTAGGCTGAATAATGGCTGAGATGAAACAGCTTTTATGTTCGTATATACTGTTTAAACTACGTGTATATATATAAGTAGGATAGGTTTACGAAAAAGGTAAGTTTGGTGTTACCGCTTATAAGTACAATCATAGTTTTATGATTTTAACTCTAAGAGATAATCTAAATTTCATTCCTTCTACAACAACACTCCTACTTCTTTGATCATATATTATAATGTATCACGACAATTTTAGGATTTGAGCGATAGAAATTACAGATCTTTCAAAATATTGAAATCGATTCTGTCCTATTATAGTAGTTATTATAGGTAGAATATCGGTAAATAAAGAATGATAACCATCAGCCAGTGAAGAAGAATAAACATTAATTAGTATGAGAAAGATCAATATTTTATAGGCCAATCGTTTTGTTTTAAAGCTATCTATCTCTTTAAGGAGAAAAAATAATGCCAGATAGCGTCAAAATAGATTGATTTAAAGGGTTACGTAAAGCGTAGAAAGTGTTTGATACGGCTGTGTATGAAAATGGAATATAGTAGTTAATTCATTTTTAAAAGATTCTATTTCAGATTAAGCGAAATACGATATGAACATTCTTAAGCGATAAAATGATAAAAGCTGATGAAGTTTTATAGAATATAGGTAACGATAGATTGGGAAAATTCATAAGACTCTAATGAAGTTTAAGTAAGACTTGGTTGATACTGTCATGGCATAGCTTCTGCCCATATCGTGTTACAGGACTACATCAACATCGTCAATAGTTTTCAGTATCGCCAACCCTTCTACTCAGAGAGTCCAATAACAGACAATCACAATAACTGCAATTTGTTTAGTTTTAATTTTACTAATAAACTAGGAGTAAGTTTTACTTTAAAGATGCAGATTACTATAACGAAATGACGGCTAGACTTGGTTATTGCATCTACTATTTATAAAAATCGATTCCTTATTGATAGAATGTAATAGTAGCAATAACTTCCTTGTTCTAAGATATCGCATTACAAAAATTGAAAGTTAGGATCTTAACACTAGCTTACCTTGGCCTTAGTGATTGCAGTAATTTAAATAAGCCCAGTAAAATTTTGGATTTGTTGCTTACATTATTGAAATAGGATGTACAAATGTCCTTCTTAATGTGAACATCGTCAACTAAACGCTGAAGGATAGCAGCTACCTTTTCTTCATCTCCTTGAGTAATAAAATGTTGTAAATCGTCTAGATTCACACGATTAAATCTCATATTATACATTCCACTTTATAATCATAATTTTGTTACAGTCTTGCGGGAATAATTGATAAGAGTGATTATCATGGAACAACAATCTTTTCCCTGATTTATAGGCTATTCTGGCTTGAAATTCATTTACCCATACAATTAATAGCAATTCAATATCAGTAATGATGAGGTCCGTAAATACTACGCTATCATTGATTAATTATTAACGGACTATAGTTGAAAGTCAAAATAAGTAGGAGAAAGTTACAATAGACTATATTCTACGTAGTACACGTAGATTATACCCCGTAGATCGGTTGCTACGCATTACAAAACACACTATAGGAATATAGAGTGCATTGATACTATCGATGCAATATTTCTATATCGCTGCGGTACGCCTTCGCAATTGGCAATAATAGTTATTATAATTATCAACCTTCATTCTCTACTACTGTTGACTGATAGCCTAAATTAAGACTGTAAATACTGCACATAACGAACATTATGATAGAGTACTGCATATAGCCAAGATAGAAGTCTACGTTAATGAAACAGTAATCGGTTAACTGGAAAGACTTTGTTATTCCGATTAAGAATGGAATAAAAATCAACTACAATTTAAATAACCGTTCTTTGATGATGAAAATTACAATAGTAATGAAGGACTTAATCCATGTGATGAATGGAATGATGATATTGTCTTTTTTCACGATCTGCTATTCAAATGACAATTTCGATTTAAGTGTAGGAGATAAGACAATGGAGAAGGAAAATGACTACCAATCATCTTTAGTACTGCATATCAAAAATTGATGTGGGTAATTGCCTCTTGTTATGTAAATTTGTACCATTTGGTTGGGATTGTCCTGTTAGAAGTCAATACTGTTAGTATTGTCTTCTTTTCGTCTGTCATTGAGATTGAAGATATCAATTGGGTTGCTAAGCAATTATGGGACGCTGTTGTGCTGCTGCAATAAAGAATAAAATGGTACATCGTTGTCGAAGAATGTTTTGAAATATAATGATATCATTGTTGCTGGCATTAGTACACTTGGGATGTACTGTGTTCAACTTGGTCTATCAATGAAACAGTTTTAGGATTCAATGCGAAATTTCTATGCTTTGTACGAGTTGGGTCAAGAGTAGACTGCAGAGACTGCAAGAAATGATGTAGTAAAATGTGCAAATACGGTAGTAGATACGCGTAGAGTACGCACAAATCCAGCACGTATAATAACGAGTGTGGCTTCCACTAGTATTCTCGAAACCGGTAGAGTATTTACAGTATGTTTACGCGCCACTACTAGGTATCGCTATTTACCAGATAAATGAACGAGATGTACTGATATAATATATTTATTTTTAGCTTAAAGACGTAAATGAAGCGAAAATTGAAACTAAACTACACTAAACCATAGATTACATGGCTAAGCTTGAAGAATTGAATTTGAAATTTTGATATTTTAATATCGGTCGTCGGGAATCTGTAGTCGTCATATATTATTATACTGTAGACGTGATAGAGCGGACTGAGCTAATGTATAAATTGGTGATATATTTTCTAAGCGAACCATTTAAAATATATACCATGGACTATATGGCTAAACTTGAAGAATTGAATTTGAAATTTAGATATTTTAATATCGGTCGTCGGGAATCTGTAGTCACCATGTATTATTATACTGTAGACGTGATAGAGCGGTCTGAGTTAGCGTATGAATTGATGATACATACATTTTATAAAGAATATAAGCGAACCACTTCAAATATATACTCATAGACAGTACATTAGACTTGATAGAACGGTCTGAGCTACCGTAGGGAGTTGATTTGGGATGGAACGGGATGGGACATAGTTCATTAGACGTTGTAGACCTCTGCTGTGAATATAAATCGAGAATACTGAGTGATGTATTTTACAAGCGAACTTTTATGTACTCTACTATAAAAAGGACAGTACTAGAGGAAGCCCTAAAAGGGCCCCCTGCCACGAGCTATCATAGTACAGTACAACGTGATTCATAGCTCTTTTACGGAAATTGGCAATTATTCATTCAGTGAATGTTTACATGGTCTACTACAATAAAATAATTCTAATAGTCCATGATGTATGTAATTAAATTAGACATCATTACGGTTAAGTTCATATCACTTCTAAACCATAACGACAAGAGCTATTAGGCTGTATGCCATGTTGTAGAAGGCGTATGCTAATGAACTACAATCATCGAGTCTACAGTATGACTACAGTACTGTATACTGTAGTCGTCAGTATACTGTACTGTACAGTCTACGCGGTAATACTGTAGCGGAAAGTTCACAAACTGGCCTAATGTGCTGCATCAAACCTTCCCGCATCTTCTCGCAAAGTATTTCTATTTGATATTATTTACTCTTTATTTATTTAAAGTACAGCATGAAGGAGGCAAGAGAGACTGTTTGAGCATAGCATGTCAGTACTACAGTAAAAGTATATTAAGCAGTGAAATCATTGATTTCTATACATGCTGATCTGTGATCTGAATTTGAATATCTCATGTTATACTCGTAATGAAGTCATTAAATACTTCAAAACTATTGTAACATTTCCATCTTTCAAAATAATATAGGTATGGCTAAAAGTAGAAATTCCTTCAAAGTTTGCCATTAGGTAAGAAGTTCATAGGTTATTACACTGCAATATTTTACGTATTACGATGTAGAAAGTCAACGTTGCTTTATCTTGACACTACAAACTTTTGCTAAGATCAGCATATTACAACAGAGTATAATTACATTCTTGCCTTGCCTTCTCGATATAGATTGAAACATTGCTAAAATCAGTAAAGCACACACTGCTTAGTTTACTTTAAGTCAGCTATAGCTACTGCAAGTATAGGGCGTATATTATTTTATATCCTTACCGAACTCTATCACGATTTCATGTCATTTAGATCGATATTCGGCACAGGGGCTCCTTTTCCAGGCGTGTTAGGAGTATATTACGACGGGATTGACACCTACCAAAGGCGTTTTTGGCAAATTAATGTACAGTTCTAATCAGATGACAACATGTCATTAAGTGCTCTTTACGATTATCATACTGTGCTTGCCATGGGGATAGCGGTATTATGCTTGGCACATATGTTATCCAGTACTTGCCGCTTTTATGTCAGGCTTGTAACGTATCATGCAGTTATTTTCATGTGTGCTGCGTATTTAATTTTATTGGCTTGCATCAAACCTGGCAACATCAATAACTACTTCTTAGCTAAATATTGTGGAGTACCACTGTTCTGGTTGGTCAGCCCTATCTTACAAGTCGGTGTTCGCGTACGTGGTCTAGAACACCTCTACAAATGCTCCAGTCCGTATATAATAGCGTGCAATCACCAAAGCTCGCTGGACTTATATCCATTATTCCGAATTCTTCCACCTAGAACCGTTACATTAGCGAAGAAAGCTTTACTTTATGTGCCGGTATTTGGCCAAGCTGCATGGCTAATACAAACAGTATTCATTGATCGAAAAGACCATGATACTACCATGCAAACATTTAACAAGGTCATCGATGACATGAAAAAGAAAAAGGTAACGTAATATATAATTGTATAGGTTACTCCAAACTTAATGCATCTAATCAATTGCTATCTAAACATGTTAACGTGTTTCTGTATGTTAATGTGATGTAATTGAGGCAGAATAATATCTTCAAGTAGCAACAGTATTATAACATGAATCTAATGTTGTCTTATAAAAATCCAGTTCAATCTATGGGTATTCCCAGAAGGTACAAGAAACTTCAAGCATGACGGTTTACTGCCGTTTAAGAAAGGGGCTTTTCATCTAGCTGTTAAGGCTCAGGTAACAGTGATGGTTATACACTATATGATCCTTATATTGATAATGTGATTGTATAAAATTCAGATAGTATAGTCGTATAGGTATTAATCAAGAAAATTGTCAAAAGCATCAGGTCATATAAAAAATAGAGACCGTACCCTATCAGCGTATATTGCATTAGCTTTTATGATATTAAACGGTAACAACTCTTTACACTTTATATTCACATTCGTCTTTATATTTAAAAGAAATAATATATCTACGTTACCAACTTAATTTACTAGCGTCCTACGACAAATATGTGTAGATGTTAGAGTATGAACCATGCATTTTCATTGACAGGCTCAACATATTGAATGGCAGCTGATATACGTATATTGTAGCTAGTGGGAGTACTGTATAAGCTAGTGCATACAGTTCAAAATTTAGACGAACAATTACCTTTGGTAGCTTGATATTGAATAGTCAACGTAAGCTAAGCACGTAGTGGCTACGACCAACTTTAATAATAGTACGATATTGACAAACTGACTAAATTAGATACCGTATGTAATCGTATTTGTGTTTCTTGATAGTCTTTATGATTCTTCGATAAACGACTTATTTGAAAGTTACTAAGTTAAGAAATTAATTTTACCTGTTCTTCCTTATGCATTATATGTACAATGCGTGCTTTGGCAGATTCCTATAATACCTATTGTTATAGCTCCATATAGTGATTTTTATATCTACAATGAAAAGAAACTAGATAGAGGTAGGTCCTGTTGGAAACTTTCGCATTGACAATAGTAGCACTATATTTGTGTACTAATTGATCATTTGCCTCCGTGAAATTGAATTTTTGTTTTGAAGCTGCATCATTTCTATTTCTTTACATTTAGTGTGTGATATGTACATAACAGTAATGGAACCTATCGAAACAAAGGATCTAACTAGCGATGATGTTACTAGATTAGCGGAAGATACTCGAGAAAAAATGTTGAAAGTGCGAGGCGAAAAGAGAATGTGAGTACCATGGATTGTATTATTATCGTATATGAGTATGTATTAGCTATCGGGCTTTTTCATATGGTATAACAATATTCCTTTAAGATACAAAGTCAAATATGTGGATAGTATAGTTAACTGTTAAATTTTATAGTACATACTAATTGTCATCGTCTTTCAAATGATTGCAGAGCTTCGGATTACATACCGTTATTGTAATAAAGGAACAGTTCCTAAATGAATACATTGCTGGTACTATGTATGTACACTTAAAAGCAATTACATTAGGTGATGTAAATTATATTTTATTACCAATTTGCATCTAACTTTTTAACTGAAGATTGTTTTATCAATACGAATTACCGTAGTTGCTATTTCGTAAAGCTTATCTTTACCCCTAGCTTTCAACTTTTAACAATATCATATTTTTAAATTTTGATGAATCAGATATCAATTTTATGTCAACGCTAAAGATTTTCAGTCTGATTTAAATTGAATAGAATTTTTATTTTTGTGCTTGATGAATCAGAAATTAATGGCGATTTTATTTTGTTCTGTAATTGTACTATAATATAATTACGGGCAATACAGGAAATAAATTCTGACCCTTGGGTTGTTAATATTACCCCATTTGTACGCTATTTGACTGTCGTAGAATATTGCAAATATATTGAGATTGTGCTTTGCCATGATCTAGCAAATTCATCTAGTAATCGAGATTTCTTAACACATACGGCGTTTTAGCATAGAATCTTTTTGTATATTTATATATGCAGTATTGTATAGAGTGATTCCAGAAATTTAATTTAATTTATAGGATTCTGCCAGTTACTGAATAGAATTTAACAGTCGTAAATTCGCGATTATTTTTTAAGCTGTTGATACTTTTTCATTGTTACTTGTATGCCACATTAGAAATCTCCGGATAGATATTTCACTCACCTCAGTTGGAGATACGGATCTACGTTACGTTGCTATACATATAAATATGTAATAACGTACGTTTGCTGAGCGTAATGCAACTTAGCAAAGTTTTTACAGCTTTTTCTTACAAATTCTATTTGCATTATTAAAATATTTTCACTTCAAATTATTAATTCAGCATATTATATCAATAACACGGCGCGTAGTGTATGGTATCTACATTTAGTAAGCTATTACAGTAACTGCTCTGAAACAATAGTAACGCATATAAATCAGGTTAAATAATGATGCTTACTCTGGGCCAAGTCCGAGATCGTATAAATGTACAAGCTGATATGATCTTCGGAAGTAGTAGCAAAACAGTATAATTCCGCAGGTACGTTCTACCTATACCTGGATGATACGGTACTGTTACATCGAGTGGAATGTATTCTAGTATTAATAGTAGTGTGCTCTACAACATTAGACATTCCTCTTACAGAGACTACATAAAGTTGGTAATTGCTGCATTATTACGCGACATAAAAGACTATCTGAAGTTTAACGGTAGTTCATAAGTCGTTATTCGTACATTGTAAGTATATACGAAATTACGGTACGAACGTAAGCAAGAATAACCAGGCTTGAAGATATTTTAGTTGAATAATTTTCTTATCTTAAATATGTATTTATTTATATACGGATGTTTGTTTTTATTTTTTTGTCCGATATAAATATTGTTTATCATTCATCATAATTATTTGCCAGTTCAGAAAGGCGAATTCTTAATTATAGTACTCAATTCCATAGTCTTGGCTTTGTTATTCTTTAATTCTGATACCAGAATTTAGCCGTAGACCAATTGTACTAGGAATTTCTATGCATTGAGATCGTTTGATATATGATTTCAATCCCTTACAGTTAGTTATTTTTAAGAAATCTTTATAAATATTTATGGCACCTTTCATTCGTTTATGGTTAAGATCTTGTACGATTGACTAAGCTGCATGCATACTACGTATCTAAAAATAACATTTGATTTGAAGTCGATTTTATTTTATATTATACATTATGGGCTACTAGGAAAAGGCATGAGTTGATTTAATTTGCAGGTATGGTAATATAATTGTTAATCGATATTCATCTTATACCTTTGATTTATCGATCGGTTAGCAAGCGTTTCATTAGGTACTCTTTAAGTTAAATTAAAAGGGGAAAAAGAATATTTTATAGCTTTTAAGATACTTAATACCCAGTTTTTTGTTCATAGCAAATTGAAATGATTTCAAAGCCTAAATGCTAATTCAAGTCATTATTGTCGTAACCAGCTACTGTATGTGTATAACCCGTCTACAATGCGGTAAGATTGCAAGATGAAAATTGATTCCTATAAGTCAATCATTTTTAGTAAGGACGGCCATGCGTCGGTACTATTAGCTAGGTCCTTTACAAGGCAGCTCTGGTTAATTTCTTATTGCAACCTATATTTCATTATGCAATACCCCAATAGAGTATATTAAAGTGATGATGTTTGTAGAGCACTCATCTACTCCAATTTCTTCGAAAATTTAGTAATAACTTCAGTGTGATTATAATTAGTGAAGAGTCGAAATTGTTGAAAATCAACTACAGTACAGCAATTATGATAATAATAAATAATGTGCAATGGAAGAATTAATGCAATTATTTTGGATAAATTAACTGTAATTTCTGTAAATAACGGTAGCTTGATTTACATCTAGCTGGATCCGAATTGCATATCCAGCTCTAAGCGATATACTGTAGAGCATTATATTTATAGGTGTACAATAGAGTAAATGCTCGTCCTAGTGTGTTGGGGGAAAAGCTTAACTTAGCTCACTGTACAGTACACGTTATTAGTTCTCAGATGCATATTTTTAAATAATATTTGGTGTAGGTCATCCAATAAGAAAGAATAAAGTAGGAAAAAATAGGAAGCCTAATTTTTCAGCTCCATGCACTATACATGTAATTTTTTTGTGCTCACTTTAATTAATTACTCCAGTGCTGTGTATAATATCGCATTCCCATTTAAAGCTGTGTAAGAATCGCACTTGATGACACTGTACTGTACTTGAGTCAAGGACTACTAAATTGCGGTGCATCTAATAGTCCATGACTCATAATATGGGCCATACTCTCTTCACGATCTCCATGACTCATAATATCAGCCATACTGTCTTCGCTATCTCCATGACTCATAATATAAGCGATACTATCTTCACTATCTCTATGACTCATAATATAAACCATACTATCTTCGGTATGCCTCGTTTAGAACATCGAGGTAAACAGAGATTTTACGTTTACCTCTATGTTGACACTTGAAGGGAATTGTAGAATTTCCCTCTTAAGAAATCGTGGACACTGTCCAATATATATATACATTATACAGAACGGTAAATGAACGTCTAGATCACCTGATGTTGCAGTGTTTCACGGTATAGTGTACAGTGGATGGATTCAGCAATATAGCAACATTAACGTACTTTACAATATAGGAGGGAGAAAAAGGTGATCAAATAGACAAATATTCTGCTCCCTATTCCTATTTAATATAAAAATGAAACAAAAATAATGTCACCCTTTTAGACTGCATCGGACATCAATTGGCTATAACAATTTTTGTTCCAATTGTATCAGGTTGTATATAGGAGAGAGAAAAAGGTAATCAAATAGACAAATATTCTGCTCCCTATTCCTATTTAATATAAAAATGAAACAAAAATAATGTCACCCTTGCAGAATGCATTGGACATCAATTAGCTATAACAATTTTTGTTCCAATTGTATCAGATTGTATCCTATATTGTTTACTGTTTGCATTGCATTGCTGATACTGATCATAGTGTTTCGCTGTCTAGTTTAATTCTATCAATTCGATGAGACGGCCTAAAGTCGAAACGTCTAAACTGTTGATCAAAATCCCAATTTGACCGTAAAAAGTTTACAAGCTGGACGCACAGATATTTACAATTGGGTTTACTATCTCGAAAGGAGCTGCTTAATACTTGCGATTAGTATGGGCGATAGTAATTTCTACTACGTAGCCGTAACTATTTTGCTAATTGTTACAGCAATGTATTGGCTATCCAGCGCAGTACGTTTTTACGTCAGACTCGGATGTTTTACCCTAATCGTTATAATTCTAGCCAATGTTGTATCGATCATCGCTCTAGTATATCCCCGTAATTTAAACAGTTATTATATATCAAAGTTCTTTGGTATTCCGTTATTGTGGTTACTTAAACCAATATTAAATATAAAGGTTAAGGCTCGCGGTTTGCAACATTTCAAGCAATGTCAAAGCCCTTATATAATCGTTTGCAACCATCAAAGTTCGCTAGATCTTTATCCATTGCTTCGAATTGTTCCACCAAAAACGGTTGCTGTAGCTAAGAAAGAATTACTCTATACACCAATAATCGGACAAGCAGCATGGCTTACCCATACCGTTTTCGTTGATCGTGGAGATCACGCCAGTGCTGTAGAAACTCTAAATAAAGTTATACAAGAAATGAAAAAGAAATCGGTCAGTAAATATTGAATATCGTTTTAGATTCGTAGTAGATTAGGCCCAGTTTGCAGTCCAACTCTTTCTGGATGCTAACGAAATTGCTTAAATTGTATTTATAATACGTTAGCAAAAAGATGACTAAAAAATATGTGCTATTTTATACAGTTTAATTTATGGGTATTCCCAGAAGGGAAGAGAAATCAAACTGGTAAAGGAATGTTACCGTTTAAAAAAGGAGCTTTTCACATAGCTCTTAGAGCACAGGTACTATACAACGCTAAATATGTATGTACTCTATTTCACTTCACTGCAAATGTTTTACAGTCTTATAGTAATAGCGCATTGATGGCAATTCTGCAGAACCATCCTTTACAGTGCTGTACAGGAAATGACTTATTGATAGTGAGCCATAATTATATAGGGTGTACGAGTAGCATAGTACTGTATATATAGTTAATTCGTTGTAACGAGTAGAAATCGTTAACAAACGGCGATAAAGGCATTGCGCTACTCATGATTGATGAATAAAGTTGCCTTTTTAATGTGTGGTTTGGCCTATGCAACAGATACCTATTGTGCCCGTTGTAATTCGACCTTATGAGCAATTCTATAATCGAAAGGAAAAGAAGTTGAGACGAGGTTAAGTGTAATCAGTATCTGTATGTCATACATCTTTATATAGTACATGTAAGATTTTGTTACCCTGTATGATTCTAGTACATACTTGTTGATTTATGATTTGTATGGACTATAAAAGTCTCATTATAATTATTAGTTATAATTTAAAGTGCTGTGTATCTATTAATATCCACAAAATAGAAGGTAACATGTATGTGACGGTCTTGGATCCAATCGACACGGAAGGATTAAGCTTAGATGATACTGGAAGTCTGGCCGAAAGTACGCGACAAAAGATGCTGGAAGTCCTACAAGAATCAGATGATAATATGTAAGTGACACCATGCAGGAATATTCACATTGACGAATGTGCTAAATAGTTCAGAAACTGATATTAAATCCTTCGATAATTTTCTAGACATGCCGAATATGAAACATTGCTATAAATGCAATTCAATTCACATGATTCAGTGCTATTTAAGAGCGAAAATTAACCTAGTCATGGCTTAATAATACAACTTGAACCAGGATGGCTTGCATGGAAATAATATGAATCCGTTCTATTTGGATAAAATTGAAATTTATAACTTTGGAGATGTTAAGTTATACTAAAATTGAATTATCATGTTCGTGATTGACAGTTCTAATATGCAAATTTTGTTTTATAATAATGATTAATCTGTGTCAAAATTTCTTTCATAAGCTATGATACCTGGCTAGAATGTATAAATTAAGCCAAAAATTAGGAATAATAGTACTGCTCTTTCGTTATTTTCGCTAATATAATAACGTTTGTAAAGCATGGATTAAGTTATTTTCAATTGCTGGGCTGTAATTAGATTTTAATTTTGTTCTAATAAGTCTGTATTAATTGACTATATTATTGATGGGTGGTATAGTTTTATTGCTTTGCATGGAACAGCAGACCATTACAATGAACGCTACGGAGTTATAGTTTTATATAGAATCTGTAGTGTGTGAATTCTCATATAACCGTGCTGGTAAATCATTTTAGGTCGTAAAATTTTCAAAATTGCAAGTATTGTTTTTATGCGCCGAAGTTTATGCAGCAATCATTGTAAATAGGATATAGAATTGTTATAATGTTCTAGCTTTAGATGATGCTCTCTGCATACTAATTATATATTGATAAGCATAAAATAAAAACTGAATTGGATGCTTTCAGAGTCCGGAAATGAACACAGTGTATTATTATGCAGGAAAGTGGGATAATAATAATAATTGAAATTTTAAGCAAGTCTCATGGTTAAAATCATACAAAACGATTAATTCTTAGTATATAGTGTACAGTATAACGCGTTCAATTATGTGAATATCTACAATATTATATCCTGCTCGAATGATACAACACAGACTTGCTGCATGCTGAACACCGGAACTAGCCTGGGGAGAATTTAGCAATCTATTAATTAGCAATGTCACATAAAGGTACTGTATTTGTGATAGTATAATGTTCAACATCGTACGTGTACTACTGTTGAATAGAATCCGCGAATAGTGATCATAATTCCATGTAAACTACTGCAGTACTTTAATGGCATTAATGGAGCAATTTCATTCCTACAGCTAAAATTTGAATACTGTTACAATGCACCAGTAATCAAACTAAATTAGATACTCCCGATTTTGGCCTCTAAGTAAGTACAGAAAGGGACTACTCTGCTGATAAATTCACAATGAAACAACAAAAAGGCAGGTAGAACCTTTCTATAAAGCAAAATCATAAATATTGTCCAGCATTTGCTTGATAGCATATAGATGATTTCATACAGATCGAATTGCTACGGAATTATAGATTTCCAAATCCAGAACATTGTATTGCTTACAGTATGATACCGTGAAACAGAGTAAGAAAGTATAGTACTTTTAAGGGATTAATGCCTAAGGGGCAATGCTCATATTGTCACCTCTCACCATCCCAGTAGTTTGAGCTATAATGTAGACTTGTATAGGAAGGGTAGTTTGTTTCCAGTGCCGGCGACTTTAAATCCAGATTTGGCACCTCTAGGGAATATTATATAGCAATCGGTTCTTAAACTTCTGATGGTTACTTTCAGAATGATTGAACTTTACCAAATATTATACTCTACTGTTTATGCATACAGGTAGAACTACAGAATGACCTTGCTAACGTACAAGACAGTAATCCGACAGTAAGTTTAGACGCTTGAGTCCAGGTCGCATAAAAGTTTAAAAGTTTTTACCATAAATTGGCCTGACTGTAAGTTTAAGCATCCAAAATTCGTTATGTCGGCATTACCGAAGCAAATTTTCCATCGATTGCAAGATGATAAGGAGATAGAAATTACTATTAACAAGTTCAAAAATGTAACGGATTATGGCGGACAAAGAATATTGGATATCCTGTTGATATGCTCGCAGCGTTTTAAAGAGGAACGTTTCGAGAGTTGTTTACAACTAGCCCAATGTGTTCTTGATATTGTCTGGGAAATGCTCAATACTGGTGATTGGAAGGAAGTACCTGTGATATGGAGAAAGGTTTATACTTATGGAGCAATTTATAAAGCTGCAGCCTACTATGCTATGGGAAAGTTGGAACAGTGCATACATGCTTCAGATTATGGCCTGCTTATGGGTGCTCCGATATTAGATAATATCTTGAACGATATTATATCAGCAGCCGCCGCACGCATACATCCATGCAAACAGACTACGAGCATTGATGACGCTCTTGCTAATGCTGGTGATCATCACCGTAATGACGATAGTGATGATGTAAATATGATGCATTTAACTTAGAATATACCAATCGTTTCGAGTATAAGTTATACTACTTTTGTTGTTGTCCTATAATTAATGAAATTGACTTCATTTCGACTTTAAGAATATCTGATGCATCGTGGGATATTGTGTTTATTGGAATTTCTTCTGTTAGCTACTAATTCTGCTAACCTCAATTTCTGTTGACGCAGAGTTATTTAGATCGATATAAAAGGAGGAAGCACGTTGCAGTCGATCCTCAAAGGCAAATTACACAATTAAGTTGTCCTTCATTGGACTACTTTAGAAAACATTATTTCTGTACGAAGGAGCCTGTAATACTAACTGATGTTATTGATCATTGGCCAGCTTTAGGAGCTAGAAGATGGAGGTAAAGAATCCAAACAGTTATTTTTATAGAGTTTAAAGTAAATGCTCTATAACCATAGAAATTTTTTATTTCTAAATGGCAATATTAAGCATACAACGCTTAAAAGATATTGCTGGCCATAGGACAGTGCCAATTGAAATCGGAACTAGATATACTGACGATAGTTGGACGCAAAAGCTGATGCCATTATCTAAGTTTATCGATGAGTTCATTACTATGGTTTGTAATTGTTTTAAAAATTTTCGCTCTAGTAGCAATAATTTATTGATATAGTATAGGGTATCTTTTCTGATAATAAAACATTAAGATGTTAATTATTTCAACAAAATCAACATATGTAGGAATCCAATCAGGAATCCGGTTATCTTGCACAACATCAACTTTTTGAACAGGTCGTCACAAAAATATTCAATAAATTTCAATTTACAGTACTTAGCATATTTAAACATATCATTAAAGCACTAGACTATGCCATCAACTTGCGTTTATTGCTCTATATATTATTGGATTATTACTGGGCTAATTGATTGATTTTAATCTACTAGTAATATTTATTCTATACTTCAAACACGAAATAGGATCTACTAATTTCTATATCTTCTACTTGAACACTATTTAATGCTAAGTTACCAAAAATTGTTTCTTATAAATTCATATCTATGACTAAGCGCAGATTCCAGAACTAAGAACAGACATCTGTGTTCCAGATTATTGTTGCATTATTGACGACAACAACGACGACGTAGATGCAACAGTTTTAACAAATGCTTGGTTTGGGCCTCAAGGCACAATTTCTCCGCTTCATCATGATCCATATCATAATTTATTCGCTCAGGTTATTCCATTTTTTTGCTCTTTATTGTATTTACGTAGATGGCAGCTGTGACTAAGCTATGTCATTAATTTATTCTACTCGTATACGTGTAGTTATTGCAGTTACTTTATAATTTTTGTGCTGTTACTGATGAAGATATATGCGCATTGATAGGTTATGGGTAGAAAGTACATACGTTTGTATCCTGAGCATGAATCTGAGAATGTGTATCCATATCCTACTAAGCTGTTATCAAATACTAGTCAGGTTAGACATTGATCTGCTCAAATAAAATACTTCCGATTGATTTGTAAAAAAATTTTGACTAATTAGTTACCAAACTAACTGCTAAGTATTGTATTGCAGGTGGATGTGGAATTTCCTAATTTTGAAAATTATCCGAATTTCGCGAATGCTGAGTATCTAGAATGCATCATAGAGCCAGGACAATTACTTTATATTCCGCCCCGTTGTTGGCATTATGTGCGGTCTTTGGATATTAGTTTTTCTGTTAGTTTTTGGTGGTGACAAACAATATTTGGTTCTTTTTGTCCTAAAAATGTGTTATGAGATTATGATTATCTCGTTGGGATGTAAATACTGTATAATTCATTATTACTGAAAGAAATAAACCTGCTTTGCTATACTCGATACAACGCAATGCATACAACACTGTCACGGCAGTTGTTGTACGATATATTGATAGGAAATTGGACCCTATTGCTAATATACATCGTTTAGTATTATTATTTAAACTTAACCACAAGTTACTATTTATTGCTGGATATTGATCCCCTTTAGTAATTATGTAAAGGGTACCTTTTACCACTTGAAGAGTTTAACCATGCAAATTCTTAATGGTGAATTGCTGCAGTACTTTAAATATTACTATGCATTAGTTCAAGTACAAAAATCGAAAGTACTCAATAGTATGGACTGAAATTGCCATTACTGTGGAGTATCGAGTCGACCGATTACTTACAACACTGAAAATCGTCTGCAACTTTGTGGTTGCTGCATTATATCACAGTAACGCAACCATAAGAGTAAGAAAGTTGCATAGAAAGTGGAATGTTAAAGATAACTAATATTGACGTTTGGAAGTATTATACCACAATTTGAACTAAGCCATTTAAGCAAACTACTACACGAAGGGAAGTTCTTACTCATCGATTGTCTTTTTTATTAAGGCCCATTTGGGCAATGCATCCCTTGCAGGATTTACATCATAACAATATCAAGCACAGTTAGAAAAAACATTTTGCATTGACTGTAACGATCTAAAGCTAGAACGTTAGCAAAGTACGTAACTATAAGTACAATATATTGAAGTACAATTGTTATTGCTCTAAAATCTTCTTCATAGTTTCCATGCCTTTTTTAACTGACTGGGACTTTTCGACAGTTCCAGCAGTTGCATTAGCAGCAGCGAATTGTCGGATTTTCTGACCTTGCAAATACCTGGGAAGGACTTTCCTTGCTATGATGGCATGTAATATGTAAAGACAGAGGCAAAAGGAGGCATATTGATGCATAAAAGTTGGGACGTCCAGTTGTGGCATACCAGACTGTCTGATACTGGTTGTTTGTAAATTTCTAACCCATTGTAAATTGTCTAGCGAAAAGAAGATTGGATTGTATATCTTTTTAAGATTGCAGTAGAATGACATATGAACGATTATTATTCAATATTCATATGACAGAAAATAGGATTCTATCCAAAAAAAGAGTTAGCCCCAAAAGCTATTTATCGTAGTCAAGGTATGTATGATTTGAAATGTATTTTTTACTTTGCCTATCATGGACTGGAGCGGCTAATGATCGAATAGCGAGAGGTGCACCAGTTGAGTGATGACGCTGGGCTCCCTAATATTGAATTGAAGAGAATTTGACGGTAACAAACAGCACAAGTTGTCATTCATGATAAGATGATGGTATACAACTGTACATATAGAAAGAATAGTGAACTATCTCAAATCTGCTAGTAACGCATCTGGTTGACAGAAGACATTTTGACAACATTTGCCTTGTACTGTACCAACACCATGAACTTACATTGATTAGGCCAGCGATGCGGCCATTACGAAGGATACTGGACAGAATTCTGGAATTATATAGCTGTAATAAAATGAATCAAAAATGAATTTAGTGGTTCAAACTTGATAGCATGGAAGCATTTCACAGGTTCAATTCGTACCATGTTCTTTCGCTAGTTGATTGTAAACCAGGAAAGATAAGATGAAATATGGAAGCAAGATGGCGATTTCAATCGCAGTCCAAGCGAGTCGCAGGTTTACTTACCGTCGGCGAAAGGGGGCTACAGTGGCAATACTAGGGTTGAGTTGGCATGTCACATACAGTAGTGTAGACAGTAGTGTACTGTATGTCGTGTATCTGTTGTGGACCCAAGCTACAGTTGAAAGTCCGTTGACTACAGTACATATCACTGTAAGGTACGGTACAGTACTGTAGGGTCGGAGCTGCCGATTTCATCATTTTGGTTGTACAGTACTGAGTACAGTAGTCGTACAGTACAGTGTACTGTACAGTACTGTCCAAATTTCCAAGTCGATAAAAAGGTGCGTTGAAAATTGCCAACCGTACAGTACAGTATAATACTGTACTGTAGTACTGTAGTACTGTAGACTGGTGGTACAGTACTGTACAGTACAGTACAAGTAGTACTAGTCTACAGTACTTGGTACTAGGAGTACTACTGTAGTCTACTGGTGGTACACTGTACTGTACTAGTAAGTAGTCTACTGGTGGTTCTACTGGTGGTACTAGTAAGTAGTCTACTAGTGGTACTAGTAGTCCTAGTCTACTGGTCGTACTAGTAGCACGACACGTAGATTTGCGATCAATTTGGTACATCTATTTGGTACAAATTGATGCAAAATTGGAATATCCAATTTACTGTATCACGCCCCAGAATCTGTAATTTATGCTTGGCATACAGTACTCAAAGCAGGCAGCAGGCACTTGTTGAATGATTCATTTCTGCTGACAGTACAGTGTACAGTGTACAGTGTACAGTACACTGTACAATACAAGTACTGTACCCTATTTGGGCAGTTGCTGACATCTGACCACTGTCCAGCCACATGCCACATTCTCATTGAATACGCGACCATGTGTAGTACTGTTGACTCTTGTGCTGTACAGTACTGTATACTGTAAACCTCTTCTACTGTACACTGTAGAGCCTGAAATCACACGTGTTCCAAAATAGACTGGACACTAGACACTGTACACTCACTGAGTGAGTGTACAGTAGACAGTGACCAGTGACTGTCATCACGGTACGATACGGTACGGTACGGTACGCTTGGTCCATCTCGAGCCCGATGTCTGTACAGTACTGTACTGGATGATGCTCAATGAGGGACATCCAGTACAGTACAGTACTACTGTATGGAGACATCGAGGCTGGACCGGTTCGTACTACTATACTGTACCGTACCGTTTCGCACCGCTCGACCTGGAAGACGATGACAAATTGCCGCACTGCATTCCCACAATCTTCTTTCATCTTTTACATGCAAATGGAGTGTACATCCAAACTTCTTTTGGTTTAGCTCCAAATTCATTAATCGACGTTCTACTTATTGCGGCCACACTCTCTCCGAGGTAGCTCAAGGTGGAAAGAACTCTTTGAATGGTAAAATAATACGTTTT
This sequence comes from Trichoplax adhaerens, assembly GCF_000150275.1. Classification (NCBI taxonomy): domain Eukaryota; kingdom Metazoa; phylum Placozoa; class Uniplacotomia; order Trichoplacea; family Trichoplacidae; genus Trichoplax; species Trichoplax adhaerens. The sequence continues at coordinate 3,045,967 of NW_002060944.1, read as the reverse complement.
AGGCCGTTGGCACAAGGAAAACTTGCCATCCTAGCAGACATCCAATTGACACAAGTGCAAACCTCGCCAGACCTCCACTTACTACGGAGTCAACAGCATCCTTTCTTGTCGATTTATTGATGATTCAAAGGTACAGCAACCATTACTCTTAGTCACGTAATATTGGTAATAGCTGTAAGCGAGTTTATTGCCATTTGCTATTCATTGGACCTTTGCTACAGTGGAGACCAAGACTAGATTGAATGGTGAGTGAATGGTGCCTATAAGTTGAAAGTTGGCAAAGGTAGCGTGCAAGAGGAAAGTAAATAATAATCATCCAAAACCTGTATACTCTTGTATTGATTGAAATCCATTGGCTGAATTGGAAGGTACTATATTCAAGCTCTAACCAATCATAGTCATCAATCATTCATCTGCAAATACTGGTAAACACCGATTCATCAAGAACATGGCCATCACATCACAAGGATCACTTGTACACTCAAGGTACTGTGCTTGATTAAGCATTAACATTAGTGATTGTTGCCTTTTGCAATTCTCTACTTGACCTGACGATAGTACCCACTTTTGCACCTTATCAATCAAATGGTACAATCCCAGTTTCAAATTAAAATATGAATCAGTTACAACGAATAATTGGGCGCATCGCCAGATATTCATATAATAGCTTACCTAAAATCACCTTCAACTTGAGCAGCATCTATAATTATGATAACAATCCAAGATTGCAAGGGCATTTATTGAAATGGCAACGTTATTATGCTAACACCTTACTCAAAGAGGCTGACAACAACGATACGAATACCAAACCAAATTCATTAGCTCCCTTCGAAGATATCAAGAAATGTAAAACAGTCATTAGTGTTTTAAATCTGTTTTTTAAATATCAGTATCGATATGGTTGTAGTGATGTAATTGCTTCATTGGATCAAATTTATGCTAATGCAAGCCGTACATCCAGTTTGAGAATTGTTACCGCGCTACCAAATAATCCTAAATTTAATTTATTATGTGATTTTGCGAAACGAAAGGCTGGTCATTTCAATACAGATGAATTATTGCAATTGTTAAAATGTGCTCTAAAAATTCAATCTCTTATAGGCGACACACTCAGTGCTCAATTGGGACAGTTATCAAATCACATTATACTGACGCTAGAGCGTCGTATTGAATCCTTAACTATTTTGGATTTATTAGTTATTCTTGAATTAAAAATAGGATCAAGATTAAAACTAAAAGTGATCAATGAGCAACTTGTAAATATGCTAATACCTATTATTCATGAAGGAAAGGATGTGCAATTGTTGATGCGTAGTTTTACTGTCTTTGCTCACTATGGCATTAAATCATCAGTTGTTGGTAAACTTGAAAGCTGGATAGCCAACCACTTCAATGAACTTTCTATTGAACAAATCTGCGATGTTTGTAATGCTTTTCATCGATTAAATCGACGCTGCCCAGAACTTCGAGAAATGCTTGGACAACGTGCCGCTCATCTAGACTTAGACGGCTTATCTGAAGAGCATGTACTGTCTTTGATGAGGTCGTTTACTTATCGCCCATTAGTTGTTGAAGACCTCTTTGAAAAAATTTCAAACTATGTAATTAAAAATATCAATAATATGAGTACTTATTCTGTTAGCCAGATTGCTCGTGCTCTTTCAAGCTTACGATATTATAATAAAGATTTAGCTGATGCAATTGGACTTCACCTGACCGATAAAGGAGCACTCTATGAATTCTCGATACAATCTATTGGCGATATTTTATATGTATTTGCTAGGTGGAATCATTTACCTGAACCTGCATTATTACGAAAATTAATATCTAAAATCGAATATTACATAAAGTCTACCCCTAATATGATTATTCCACCCATTGTTACATCCATTTGGTCTTTAATTATCTTGGATACCTTTCCTCATCGAGCAATTAATGCATTGTTCAATGAAAAAATTGTTTCAGGTTAGTAGGATACGATCGTTAACCTTAATGTACGCGTAGATAATAATATTTATGGCAATACTTCGCCATGGCTCCCTTTTTACTATTATCTTTTTAATCATGGTCGTGGCTATTTTTCTGTAATTTATAGAGATTCATAGTTTTGGTACTGGTGCTATCCAAGTGCAAATGTTTCAGATTGATTTAGCCGCTAAACTGGAAAGACCTGAACTGCAATTACAAGGTTTATCCCATTCGCATAGAAACCACTTTCTGAAACCACTCAAAAAATTTTCTACAAAAGGATCTGTCTTTCAACATAATGTTCAAAGAACTTTGGAATACCTATTTGATGGATCGCACTATTATTGGAAGGAATTCAAGACTGCATATGGTTATAGTGTTGATCTTGCAATTATGACAGATTTGAACAACGTTTTACAGGAACCGAAAGTTAATGTCCTTCGCAGCAAAAATAAGTAAATATCACCTGTACAAAATGATACCCTATTAGCTAGGATGTTAGCGTTTATATTTTCTCTTATACATCTACGTAGGCCAACCCACTACAAAAGGATAGCTATTGAAGTTGATGGGCCATATCACTTTCTTCATAATTCAACAAAACTAATTGGTGAATCTAAAATGAAGCATCGGCAATTGAGACTTTTAGGTTGGACCGTTGTTCAGGTATTTTTAATGTTTATAATAGTTCTTAATTGCCCTTTCCCATTTTAAATGGAATGAATAAACTTGCGTAGGTACCATACTTTGATTGGGAAGAACTTAACACCGATGATGAACGCAAGCAATATATGAAACGGAAGATATTTGGCGATGGTCCTATGAACATTAACCGTGAGAACTAGCCATATTGGTTGCTGTTTATTTAAAATCAGAACAAATTGATTATTATAGGCAACTTTGTGCATCATTTAAATATCGAACTTGTTCTGAGCAGAATTTAGTTATTACTCTGCAGAGCATAGTTCTCCCTATATGCTATGCTACATATAATTACACTATACTTATGATTGACGTCACGAAACATGTTGAGCTGACGTTCTCTTAAAATTGCAATTTTATTGGCTTGTATGTAGAGCTCTGATTACTAGCACTTTTAAAAACTAATGCTAAATTTGAAAAAAAAAAATTATTAAAACGTATTATGACTTGTTATCCTATGCTATTCAATATAAATTAAATCAGATACAGTATAATGCAGTTGATGGACAATATTAAAAAATCTTGAATTTTTGTAACAATGGTTTTATTTTTGTCGGAATAAACACTTAAGTATGATTAATACACCATATTCACATTATAAATGAATGCGACATACGGTGTATGCCAGCATATGCAGATATTGATTTAATTGACGATCCAAGTGTACATGAAGTCCATCGAAGTAACTCTATCTCCAATTAGTATTCGTACTTATTAATGTTCATGTAAGATAAGATCTTGATCACTGCTGAAATAACTTCTCTTTCAGATATCGGTCAATTTCAGGGAGATCATTTAATTTATTCCATTCATAGTACGGAACCTGAAATAATAAAAAATTCGAGATTAAATTGTCAATGCGATTATCGAAAATTACAAACTACTTATAACTCACCCTTATAACATGCCAGCCTAATAATGACAAATGTCTAGTTTTCATAATGGTATGACCTAAATATCGATTGGATTTGTACGCAAAATGAACTGGACCATCGATTTCAATTGCAATTCTTTCATAGTCAAGATGAGTCCTACTCGTATATACAGTATACAAGTATTAATGTATATA
>NW_002060944.1:3036792-3042122 GCF_000150275.1 Trichoplax adhaerens | reverse complement strand
GTAACATAATGACAGTTTATCTAAGTAAGAATATCGGTATAACATCAGTAACGAAACTAGTTCAATGACTCCTTTTGGAGTATCTTTTTGCAGAATCGGAAGAATGCGAAAACTGATGCAGTAATCTACAATACTTATATCATTCGCATATACTAACATGGATTCCGTGACTACTTTTGTTATCAGGTTGGTTATCTTCATCTCGATGTTATCGCCTGTTGATGTCGCTGCAGGAAGAATCTCATTGATAGGCATTAGATTTTTATCCTTGTCTAATAGTAGCTCAATATCGATGCTATATCCAAATGGCGTTGCAACTTGTAACCTGTAATATCTATCTCCACCTACAAATTGGTGAATGGCAGGCACAACATTTTGTTCCAATGACGACAATGAGGTAGTAACGGCACAAAACGCTTGAACAAATTTCCTTTTATTTACAGGCGATAAACATTGGATGCTTGAATCGCCTGATTCTAATATTGTGGCTAAATCTATTTGATATAACTGAGTTGCTTCTATTTGTGAAATATATGGAGTTGCATCTAGCAAACGAAGTAGACTCAATTAAATATTATTATATCAACCTTAAAATCATCAACATTGTTATTACTGTAATGTATACTGTATCACCTATGATATTATTGATTTATGATAAAAGTAGAGGACTGCATGCTAGTATTATTCCATTAATGATTTAGTTACATATGGCGACAATTTTTGAAAAATTTCATAATAGCAGACATATGCAATAGCGATAAATGCCTATTTTATAATATCTTTACCTTCTATAAATTGATCGGAGAGAATTTTAGATATTAATCGAGGTGGAAATTGTTCCATTATTATCAGTGACCAAGTTGCACTAATAACTTGCTTATAAAATTTAGGAGTGTAGCGATTTTGTCGCTTCATCAGATCTTCTAATCGTTGAATAACGATTGGGAAGAATTTTTTACTGGCTGGTAATTCCAGTTTAAAATTCATCTTCCCCAGTGAATAAATTAACTGACATAGGTCGTCTATATTATAATGCTGATGATTATGTAAGAAATGCAAACAACCAGCAGTAAATAATTGCTGATCATCATAATTCATGCTTGCAAAGGCCCAAATGATGTTAGAAATTGACTGTGGTCGTAACGTTCTCTTGCCAATATTGTCTAATGTACGTTTTTGAATGAATCCAAAGATTTCATCATTGAACCAGTTTAACTTTGCGAAAGCCCAAGCAATGTTTGCGATACTTTGTGGATCTAATAAATTAATTATTGCTAGCATTCTATTTTCAATTGCCGTCAACAGTTGTTCCGATCTATCCCCGAATAAAGCCAGCGAATAACATACCATGGATATACTGATTGGATTAAATTTATTAATGTTATTGATTGCTTGTTGTTGTAACTGTTGAAAAATGTCTATGTTTAATTGATCTTTTGATAATGCCCACATTAAATTAGCGATATGAACTGGATTATTAAAGCTTGTGACTCTTTTTTCCACCACTGCTACCAGCTGATTTAAATAGAGTTTATTATTTAATTTAGGTATCGTGGAATACTGTATAAGACACCATGCCATATGAGAGAGTTGGCTGTTACTAAAAGATGGATATCGTTGGGCCGCATTTGTATGGATATCAATAAATAATCGCATCACACTCTTATCGGTAATAAATCGATTCTTATTGATAAAACCTGCTAAGGATGATGATAGAGAAATAAATTCATCGTCATTTAATAAAGTTAATTTCTGACAAGTTAATTGACATAAATTTTGGAAATCCTTTTGATTATAAAGTGAATAGGAGTTATCCATGTTGTGACGAAGTTTGGAGAATGATAGTACTATTGTAGCAGGATCGTAGAATTGTTTATTTCGTTTAATAAATTGTAAAATAGATGCACAATTTGTTAATCGTTGTAATTCATCGTGCAATTGGCTATCCTGGAATAGATCTGTTGTAAGTGTGCGAGGGTAAAACTTTAGTAAAAATTCATATTTATTGACACTAGTTAAGCAGCGCATAGTGCTATCATAACTTGCAATGGTACTTCTATATTTGGCAGTATTTGTAACAGCAGATATTCCTCGTCTTGCCAACAACAGCAGTAGTAAACGACTAGACAGCATGTTGATTACAGTTTGTGATGCAACATTTACACGCCCAACACACTATTTTTACTATAATAATCCGATAGCCAAAATGATTGTTGCCACTTTCAACTACTGGTAGTCGATTGCAAAACTGAAATTAGCAATGGATCGATAGGAGATACACAGCAAGTTGCTCGATAAAAGTACTTGAGGATCTTGAATTCTGCAGTGATGATATCCCTATATTCAAATTGCAACAAGTTGTCACACAGTGTAAGGTTATACAGGTGCTATAAGAGGTCGCTATCTGGTAGCCATTAAATAATTCTCCATCAATAACGAATTGAACTCGCTCGCTTGCAAGCGAGCGATCGCGATTCCACAATCGCTCACCAAAACCAACGCTAGCAGAAATATCCTCTCTCTCTACTGTACTTTGAAATGCTTCTATCTCGCTCCAACTAGGGCATAGGACTTTACTGTTGGCTGATGCAACAACATTATTCCTGAATTAAGAGTAAGGATAAACTATCGAGGCAGCTCGGCATCTACGATCCACTCAACCTTTAACTTAATAAATAATATGATTAGACAACTGTAAAGGATCCGAGCCACAGCAGTCAGATTTGTGCATTTCAAATTAGCTTAGTGTAGCATGTAGTACCAGGTGGTCTAGCCACCATGCAGAAGTATCGTGCAACAGGGTATTGCAGGCTTACGAAAGACGGTGTTATAGTAGACTGTGTATTATAAAGGATGGTATGGGTACCACTACAATGAACAAGGCAATAGTCCAGTCTCACGAGATCATTGCTGGCTATAGCTGATTGCACGTTTACTTGATTGCCGCAATTGGTTGATTAAGCAGTTTAGCCTTCGATTTAGCCATTAAGTAAGACTGGAAGATCACAGTAGAGGTCAATAATCAGCTTACACAGCTGGTAATCATCATTGCAAATTCACAAGTACTGGTAGAGTCGAGCTAGAAGCTCATCGATTTCAATCGGATTGCACAACAGAATTCAAGGACGTGGAGATTAGCCTCGCCAGGACGAACTACGCTACGGTAATCAAATTAAATTTATTGGCGAGATTGTTGCAACAAGGACACGCATTTGGAAGCCAATTGAGCTATAGCATACTTCTTCCATACACTTTGGCAAATCCAAAATAGGTGTTAGCTTCAACCAAGTGCTCGTTTTATCTTAAAATTCATTCTCGACTATGATACCATGGTATTTTTTCAATTTTCAACTCAACTTGAGAATTAATGATCAAGGAAAAAAATGAAATGCTACCTGATCTCCAATTGATTAATAAGGCGATTATAGGCAAGAATGGCTATGCATAAAGTTTACCGTAAAGTGGTGAACATGGTAGCACACTCCAGAGATACTTTAACTTTCACGTATTTACCCCTATCAAGTTATCGCAGATGTAGCAATTTTTTATTTGGTATTGTTGATCAATTAAACAGTCCGACTGCTATCAAACAGGAGTTATACAATGCAAATCGATACTCACAGCAAGATATACACGAATTAAATGATCAAGAACTAGTCAAGATTATGGCTGTTACGCATTCCACTTCATGGACATCCAGATCTTTCAAGCCGCTAACACTTCGAAAGTGGTTCCAAATTAACGTGGAGGATGAATGTTGCCGTCGATTGCACAATATGGATAAACAACTTTGGTTAAACTTGGTGCATATTTCTTCCTCTCCTCATGTTCCTATTCGGAGCAGATTTACTAAAGCATTAGCCAAAAGAACTGAACGAGAATTAGATAGTATTGATGATTTATCGACTATGACTAAGCTATTTCAATTGTTTGCTGAACGCGGTAGTAAATTTCAATTTCTAAATAAATTAGAGCAAAGATTAGCTCGAAATATAAAGGATATTAATCTACAAGATATAATTCCTCTCTATCATGGCGTAGCTAAAAATAAAACTAAACATAAACCACTACTGTCAGCCTTGATTGATCATGCCTGTCGTAATCTTAATCATCTTGACGATATCAGCATTCGTAATCTAGTATTGATGCTCACTAAATGTAGAGTCTTTAACATGGAATTAATATTCGACATAGCAGCAATTTCAATCTTAAAGCTTTCAAATTGGTCACCATATACTGTTGGAGTCATAGCTTGGGCATTTGCTAAACACCTCATTTATAATCGCGAGTTATTTGAGGCCGTTGGCCAGCACTTTATGAATAATCATCAACAGTATGGTCAATATGATGTTGCGCAAGTATTATACTCCTTTGCAAAAGTTAATTTTAAACCGTCCAATAGTAAAGAATTCTTTTCTGCCATAGAAAATCTATTAAACCGGTCATATGATAACTATAATCCAAAGTTTTTATTAAACATTGCATGGTCTATGGCGATCTTGCAACGGTATCATCGTCCCCTCTTTGCTAAGGTATTCGATCCAACCTTCTTACAAAGTAAGTTCATTTACTCAGAGTATGATATAATACAGTCATTGCACAATTGCTAGCTATAAAGATAGTATATTCGTACACCTTAATTAGTATTTTTATTAATAAATGTACAATACACATATATATATATATATTTTAATCATGATCATCTACAAACGCTAGAATGTCAATCGAATTCCGGACTAAGCCGTGTAGATAAGGTGCAGTTATGCCAAATAGACTTAGCAGTCAAACTGGAATACGGAGATGGCTCTTCCGAGTTTTCTTTGCCATTACCACTACGAAATCAAATTATTAAAACTTTGGCCAATTTACAGCGGATAACATCGACGATAGAGATTGAGGTTCAGCAGGCTATGGAAAGAATTTTTGGTGGTAAACAATACTTTGGTTCTGAAATATCTTTAGAATGTGGGTACAGCCTCGATATGGCGTTTGTTTTGGATGACAGAAATCGGGCTCTATTATGGCGTGATTTTGATAGTATCCGTCTAAATGAGGACATCTTTGCTGTCCTTGATACTAAGCGGTAATGATACTTACACTTTATGACCAAATATATTTAAAAAGATTGTTACGGATTTAGTTTTCCTGATAAAGTCGTTTCAAAGAAAGCCAGTGTTGCTAATGTTTAATTATGCTACTAAAGGAATCCACTACGTAAAGTAGCTGTGGAGGTTGATGGCTCCCATCATTTTGCATATAAGACACGAAGACCATTAGGTGACACATTACTCAAACATCGTTTGTTGAAAGCTTTGGGATGGCAAATTATA
>NW_002060944.1:2983115-3036689 GCF_000150275.1 Trichoplax adhaerens | reverse complement strand
TTTTTGTGTCGTATAAGAGTATATGATGACTTATTGTACTGCACGTATTATTTCTACATTATTAGATACCGTATTTCGAATGGCATCAAGTCCATGGCAGTCTTGAAACTGAAGAATCATACCTCAGACGAAAAATCTGCGGGACTAATCAAATGATGGAATTGATGGATGCTGTTTAGTGTCGTAGTATACAGTCCAGCTGATTGGATTGTTCATACACCAATTGATTCTCATTGTTATTTACATCTCATCCAGTACAAAATTTACATATCTATAATTCTTAGTAATTAAGGCTGGCAAACGTAAAGTTAGGGTTGGGGTTAGGGTTGAGTTAATCTTATCAAATCACCAAAGTCTTCGATCGATATCGCTTAACACTCTACAATATTTGCTTTAAGGCTATAATGTACAAAATTCGATAAATGGTAACCGTAAACATGCGTTGGCAACATGTCACGTTACTGCTTCAGGCTTTCAATTCATATTCTATAGAGCTATTAAAGCAATATTAGCAAGAGGTGTGCATTCAAAATTTTTTTTAAGTACTTTTCGCTACTACAATAAGACTCTTTGGAAATGCTACAATATGTCAATATAAGCTGCAACAGGTAATAAAATTGCAAACATGATACAATGGAAGTTTTCCTTTTTATTGATGGTATCCAATTTAGTTTTCATCGTAAACTCCTTGCTTATCAAGTCAGCAATTAAGGTATATTGACCAAAATTGTAACTGTAACAGGAGTGAATAGACAAACATATATGTTTAGGTACCGTAAAGAGTACTGTCACATCAATTTGCATGTGCAAAACACTGATGAACAGACGAAATGGAAAGTATTTGGTAACAAAGTCTTAACATCATAAATATATCAGAAGTAAAGCTAATCTTCAGATAATGTAAATCGACCGTGAAATCCATGACTAAACTAATTATGCAATTATAATGAGTAAGTAAGTAACCATCCAAACACGTCAAAATACTACAATATAGTGAACCAGTTTTATTATCAAGACAAAATACCAATGAAGTATATGAAGGCCGTATACATATTATCCTTTAAACGCCTTTTATACATATCTCTATAAATACGCGTACGTATGTGTACTGTCGATATAAGTGTTGCAATCAATCCTTTATCGAACATTACTATCAAATAAGATGACAATGTTCTCGCAGAAGCCAGATCTATGAAGATCTATTAATTCGTAATTTTAGTCATTCTGAATAATATTAATTTGCCAAAAATAAAGGAATTATGGCAACAAAAAATTTGAAATCCTTTATACATACAATAGGATTATTGAAGTAATCGTTAACAATTATTTTCTTTAAAAAATCATAAAATAACTATACAGCGAGACCGTTATGACGCTAGTTTTCCTTTCGTGACTATGATACAAAATTTAGTAGAAATTTAGTATAAATGCGATACCGCTGTACGACATTTAGCAACAGCAAATCAGTTGAACTCAATTTTTTTGTTATAATATCTATTACTCTCACTATATTAACATAGGTTTTATCTACAACATTTAAAAGACACGGTCGTATCCAGGTTGTTGAGACATTTGACTCTGCTCCGGTCGATGCTGTGGATTAGTTGTTTTGCGATCAATTAGAAATTCGAACATTGATACATTCAAGCGGCTTAAACAGCTAATTTTAGAGGCAGGTAAAGGATCAGACCAGAAAAAGTCATGATTTAAGGCGGAGTCACTATCGATTCGCTTAGCAGGATCGATCGTTAAGCAACGATCAATTAAATCTAAGGCATGACGGTCACGGACATAATGAGATAGACGTTCTTTGACACGGCGCTTTTGGCTAGCTGGTAAATCAAATTTTTTAAACAAATCTAATTTATCCACATCTGGGTAGACTTCAGGAGTAATTGAGCCACACAATTGAGTGATTAACGTCAACTGATTAGTTTCACTATTCCCTTGCATGATAGCACTACGAGTCCAAAATTCAGCCATAATACAACCAATTGCCCACATATCAATGGCCGGTCCGTAATCACGACAGCCAAGTAGTAACTCCGGTGCTCGATACCATAGTGTAACAACACGATTAGTAAAGCAGTGAGTCTTTTCTTTACGACTATAAACACGCGCTAAACCGAAATCGGCTAGTTTTAAGACGCCATCACGAGTTACTAAAACATTAGCCGCCTTCAAATCTCTATGCAAGACCTTATTGCTATGTATATAAAATAATCCACTTAATAAATGTTTCATCATGCGCTTAATTTCCGAGAGGTTGAATTTAACTTGTGGATTTTGTAATAGGCCGGCAAGATCATGAGCACAGAATTCAAAAACTAGATAGATACTGCCTCTTTTACGACTTTGCGGGGTACCTATCATTATAATAGCAAGATAGGTTTGATACAATTAATTTAAATATAGACATATGAATATTAATGAAGTGACGATAATAATTTGAATATTATTCGATTTTAAGTCAAAGTAACTCATACACTGTATAAATCTTTACATTTAATACTGAATAATACAATTTCCGTTGAATCTTGTCCTTGCATCATTCCATCATGATTTTAATAGATCATTACGACCTCGCAGTGATTAGCAATTTTGTCGCTTTACGGTTACTTAGTTTATGATAATATTTTTCTATACACACACAATATCTTTTAAATTAGACTAACCTTTGGATCGGCAAATTTCCTGTAGACGCACAATATTGTCATGCTTGAGAGCTCTTAAAATTTTAATTTCTCTGAGCGATGTGATAGGAAACTACCAGATGAAATATTGATACAATGAAAAAAGGTAAGCATTAAATATACACGTATAGTATCATTGCAATCTTTTAACGTAATATGCCACTGTATAGAAAGCTACAGTAATTACATCCTAGTCTCTTTCATTTCTACACCATATATTTGTAAGTAAAGTACCTACTCTGGTATCTACGTATTTTTAATCATAGCTATACTGTAATTACATATCCAGTAGAACAGTGATAATGGATAATACTGCAAACATTGCTTTGCTAAAGTAATTTACTTTTCAAGTAGGGCTATAAAAGAAAAATGATGATCCCTATCGAATACAATTTAAGCAATTCTACACTCTGAACATTAATTACAGCGCGGACTACGATTACGACCCAAAGAACTATACGTGCTCATCTAGTTACACATGGTTTACGACATGAATAGCACAGTAGAACGTACAGTATTGACTAAAAATATATGGTGAAATAAGCATATAAATCATTTGTATGATGTACGCTTGAATTACCAGTAAATTTACATATCGTAATTATTATCAAGCAATCCAATATACTATTTACATTTAATTTATCCTTTCATAATTATGGTACGTATACTAATCAATTTTATCTATCAAGACAGTTACCCCTTCTTTTTCATTGCCTAGCAAGACACGTTTAAGCGCCACAAACTCTTTGCTGATGCGATTCCTAGCTTTGAATACTTCGCTATTTCGGAAGATATGAAACCAGTACAGCATTACTATAGCTGGAGCTCTTATTAAGTCGATAGCTTACATACTTTGACATTTATATCAAAAATTTTAACATTTGATAGGCATCATTTCCAATTTCGCGAAACTGATCAATTCATATTCTATTGTATACACCAAGAGCGAATGTCGAAAATGTTCATTTCTAAAATCGACGGCACTTTTACTACTATAGTTATATAACACAACAACTCTATTCCATGAAGCAATATACTGTACTACATTCGAGGGTTTTATGTGTTTCATGTCTTGGTCGTTTACTCTGATTCAAATGGGAATTGAAGAAGCCGACTTGTATACAATTCTTATCATACACTGAAGTGTTGAGCTTGCACAAGAAAGATAGTACTCAGCATATAGCATAAATTGACAAATATTCGATTGTGTACGCTACCGGGCATCTATGGCCAAAGTATAGCGTTTTATTGATTGCTATTTTATTATCTCAGGAGGTTTATTAAAAGTTTCATGAGGTTCACTTTATTCAAGTCTTACAGTCATCATTTCAACCATTACTACTATATCATTCCACAATCCAGTATACTCGTACTGTATATAAAAGGAATTATTTTCTACCAGTCTAGCTTAAAAAGGTTATGGTGCTTGAAGCTTACTAATCTACTGTACGAATAATGTGCTGTACAAGGGAAAAGTCGATATTAGCTCTACAGAACGGTAAAACAGCAATCGGTCGTGATCAGTTATTATTAGTGATTGGCTTGTGCTTGATAGTACTTGCATGTAAGCCGTGCTTAACAAGCTCCTTTACAACTTTGGCCTTCTTGCAAAAGTAGCGTATAGTTTTAAAGCAGTGCCATGAATAATGCTTCTGATTGAAGGTCTCTACACCCATTTCCATTGGATTTTGGTTATTTTAGACGAGCACATTGTCGACTACAGTTATAGTATCGAGCATTCAACACTTTTGATAGAATATGACATCGCCGAGAGTAGGGTTCAACGCGTATGTCCATTGTACAGTGGAATCAATCTTGGCATTGATATGCATTAGCAGAGCTTTCTAATTAGGGTGGTCTACACTACAGCTAGGATTATTTTCTATTAGACCTAGATGCATACAAGTAGAGTATGTATCTCACCGATGCGTATAGTACCATCAGTTACTGCTAACCTACGAATGTATCAACATTTTCTCCATTTTTTTTTTTTGGTTACCTTCGTCATCAAAACTACCATGACAAGGTGTAAGCAGCACATACAAGCAGTGAAGAAATGGATTGCATGGTAGTTGAAATGTTATCATTTTTAGGTACACATACATGGAAAAGATCAACTGGAAAATATGCGTATATTGACTTGTAGGCCCCTGCGAATCGTTGATATTTTTATTGTACTGTAGATCCTTTTATTGTGGATTTTTTTTTTTTTCATTTCATGTATAAAGTAACCTTTTAATTAGTGTTAGCAGCACCGTAAGAAAGTATCAAGGTTGTGTCATTTATCTATTACCCGAATGTTCCGTGGCCAATCTTGGTAATTTTTTCGTACTTGCCAACATCGTGAATAAAAGGATAATTATACGGCTCTTTACTCATCGGGAACACTCAAGATGGCGTCAAGACGATCAACTAAGCAGAATGATGGGAAAAAGAAGCCAATCGACGCTCAACTGGTGTAATTCTACTCCACTGTCTCCTGTATACGCCGCATGATTAAGCGTACTGAACACTGTAGAGTATCGTACTGGACGTATCACACGGACGGACGATGCCCATCAGGACGTCCACTGTCATCCAGTACTGTACCTAGGCCTGACCTGTACCGCACCATGACTTGCTTTGACTTCACGTCTCGTAGTTGATGACCCTACGTCTGGTTGTCACGCTCATTTTCACAGTACTTTGTATGGACAGAGGCGCAGTCTCTGACATGCATCTGGTCCAAAAAAGTGAAAGTGGCAATGTACTGTACGTTAATAAGAGACCCTTATAAAGGTACGTTCTCACGATGACTTTTTTGGAGGACTACCACAAGGACTTTAGTCCAATCCTGTATTTTTGGCTTCGTCAAGGACACTCAAGGACATGGGTTAGTTTTTGAATAAGAGACTCTTAGAAGGGTCTGTAGTGTACTGTACAGTACAGTACGTACTGTAGTGTGCTGCACCATGGACTACTTGGATGTGCTGACGCATGGTAGCATTGACGCTACAGTACCGTCCAATCATGATATTGTTTTGTTTTTATTATACTGTACTATCACTAGCGATGAAAGAAGGAACACTGTACCACTGGTTGTACACTACTGTACTGTACACTACAATTGTACAGTACTGTACTGTACATAGTCCAAAAATTGGGTCCTACAGTACTTTGGAGTGGCTGCTAACACCGCACATGAGCGGGTGTTAGCTCTGTACTGTACAGTAATTTAATTTTACATACAGTATTCAGAATACAGTACTCCATGCTACGTACTGTAGTGACCGAATCTGGTCCGGACCGGACCAGAGCGTGAGATCGAGCGAGTATCACAGTACAGTACTATCATTGGATCTGATTGAGTACATTGTAGCGTATAATACAGTACTGAGTACGGTATCACTACTAGTGTAGTGCACTGTAGTATACAGACCCTTACTACAGTAGAGACCCTTAGACAGTGTATAACCGACCGTCGTCCTCTGGTAGACAAGTCCAAAATAACAGCTTCCAGCCTATCCTGTACACTGTACAGTACAGTACTGTACTCTGGAAAACAGCTCCTGCGAGAACTTCGCCAGTCGACAAGGATTTCCAATTTATCAACGTTAACAGCCATGCCTAAAGTTGTCTCTCGTAGCATTGTTTGCTCAGATACAAGAGATCAAGAAGAATATAGCAATAAAAATGCCACTCTATTCGTCTACTATTGCATCTGTGGTCAAATGGCGCTAATCATAGGTATCCATCGTACAATTCTAATTTGCAGTGGAAGGAGTCGAGCAAGGAGAAAGCCCAATTGTACTGTACTATTGCTTAGTAACGCAAGTGCTCAGTCAACCTTTTGATCATAATTCTACTAACATTTGAATATGTTCTATGCGGGATTGAAAGCTTCTATTACAACACAGTAGGATGTATTTTATCATCGACTACATACTCTCCTTATACCCGTACATGGCAAGCGCCATCATTAAATTCTCAAGGCAGTGTCTAACTTGTAGGACATGTTCAAACAAACAGCTATTCTCGTAGTTGACTAATTTACTGTACTGTCAATTGTCTATCGTTGGTGTTACATTATTTTTACCCTACTTTTGCTTATGGACTGACGAATAGACTAACTTGGTCATTTTAGCCCTTACAGTGCCAAGTTAAAATTGAAAGGTAGTAAGTAGTACAGGGGTTTCACCGTCAATCAATTCAGTTACTGGATTTCGATATCAGACGCCATGCTAATGGATCAATATTATTGCAAAGAGAACATGAACAAATGTGCAAGAAGTTAGCATCAAAGCTCCTACTATTTGTACTGTATGATTGACCAGTAATATATCGTCCAGTAAGATGCAAAAACTCTTGACAATGCCTCATATCATCAAAGCATATGACTTTGTACAAAAGATACACTGATTGCTACTAATAGTATTATTCTACTCCTACTGCGATAATAGATTATGATTTATTTAGCTTCTTTCAAGTAATACTGCAGCATGATTAGCTTTTCTACTATACGTGATTTCAACATTTTAAACTTATACTATTTATCTTTGAAAAGACAAAAAATTAACCGAATTACCGCTAAGAAAACTCGATCACGCTCGAGTTGTCGATAAGAAGAAACAAGAATGCAAGATGTTCTGTAACGATGGTAAAGTTGTCAT
Organism: Trichoplax adhaerens; assembly: GCF_000150275.1. Classification (NCBI taxonomy): domain Eukaryota; kingdom Metazoa; phylum Placozoa; class Uniplacotomia; order Trichoplacea; family Trichoplacidae; genus Trichoplax; species Trichoplax adhaerens. The sequence goes on along the minus strand of NW_002060944.1, from coordinate 3,029,347 downwards.
TCTGAAAAGGTAAAATAATTCTATCATGACTACTGTCACCTTTTTCATTCTTGACCATTAAAATCATAGTTGGTGGTTAGTCATAGAACCAAAAAATGATTCCAACAATGGATAAACTAGTAAACTCTGCCAGTATCATTAGTTATTAAGAATTGAATCAAGATTGTAGCGCTTGATGAAACTGTCATACGCGTGCTGTAGTGGATTATGAAGAGCAGAAAGATATTTAATGGTCTAAGCCTTGAATAAATATCTAACTGCAGTATTTGTCAATTGAACTCATCAGGTCCGATAGCCATGGCGAACAACAGTTTAGAAAGTGTTGTATCAAGTAGGTGAACATAATATCACGATTGCATAGAACTAACGCATGAAATCTCTCCATACACATATATCAATATCCTGTGTAATAGACTCGTATCTTTGAAGTCATGGGTCTATTTACTATTAATAGGTGTAATCTTGACCTATTCTATGAACACACAGAGAAAGACAGTCCTACCCTATTCATTCTCAATGGTAATGAATAATTAATCTACCGACTAGGCAAATTATTTGAAATTGTATCTGCATTAATTTCATCTTCTTGATTAAGTATCCTATGGAATAGACTGTAATCTCTTTTAGATGTGATTTATAACCGGCTAAACTTATGTACGCGTACTCGTAGGATAGTTATCGTCTAAGATAATGGACTTACGTACTGATGTATTTGAACGACTAGTATACAATCAAACTCAGTGAAATATTTTCCTTTCCATATAAATGAAGGTGCCCTCATCGATAGCGGTGGTGGTGCTATCAAGACTAGTGTTCCTCAAACTGTTAACAGTAGCAATAATAAAAAGGTACAGAAATGTATTACATACCATTTGAATAACCTCATGCCACCAATCTGAATGTAGACTATTTCCTGCAAGCATCGAATTAAAATTTATTCCGATTTGAAAAGTGATCAGACGGACTTTCTTGAATTTCATGTTTTTATTTTACCGTTATTCCAGGTTATGATGAAAAAATATACAAGAGACATGGGAAAATATAGTTCTATCACTGTATCGACCATAGACGAAGAAGAAGATGAAATTGAGCAGGTAAATGTGGTAAAGTAATCGGATAAATAAAAGCCTCTACTGTTACAACATGACCCTAATTTCTTCTTTCGGTGCTACTGTTTATTTGATAGAGGGAAGTTGAAAATTCTTACTCTGCAAATGCGAAAGTCATCGAACAACAATTAAACAGAAAAGAAGCAGCAAGGAAAAGAATTGCTGAAATGGTACCGCTTACTATCATAATTGCCACCGTATTGTTATTTATGAAACTAATTGACGATTACTGATTTTTATTGTGCCTCTAAAATTGAAATCATTAGGCATTCCAGGAAGAAGTCAAAAAAGCAAGAGGGACATTAATTGATAAATGCCACTAAACATGCAACAGCTACTGATGCCAAATTAGATGTTACATCCATTTCTAGTGTATTATAATTCAGATAGACAACGATCCAGTTATTGCTTTGTACTACTATTTATAATATTACTGTATTTTGTTGGTTACCATTGTTCATTATCGAAAAAATTGATAGTTAGATAGAAGTAAACTTCCACAGTACTTAAATTAATACTGATCTTCGTCATCATTCGCAATTATTGCCCATCACGCTGGGATATTTTCCGTATCGGTTTGCTCTATTGATGAGTAATTTCCTTTACTGGAGAAATAAATCAACTGTATTAAAAATATGGCCCCAATTGGACTGAATTAAAGTTATTCGCCTTACGTGGAGTCTTTCCAAACGTGATAGAAATGGCTGGTAAATCCAGATCTCCTCAGCCTTACGGCAAATTGTTTATCATGTGTAATAATGACTAACTGAAAATTTCTTTGCTTTGAACGATTGTGTAAAATACTATTAAATAAAGTTTACAGATATTTCAGTGATAACACAGGTGATTTGAATAGTCAAAAGAAAATACATCAAGCAATTCGTACTCAATTAGAGACTGTGCTAAACTTTCAATATTTTCTTCATCGAGATTAGTGGTTGGTTCGTCTAAGGCTAGAATACCACAATTGATGCAGAAAGCTTCCGCCAGGGCTAGTCTTATAATTAGTGAAGCCAAGATCTGAAAGACATTATTTACATTTCTAGATTATCATAGCAGTAACGTGAAACATTAGATAGCATTAATTTGCAAGGTTTAAATCTTTTTGGTAAAAATCAACATCATCTGCCGTAATTAATTACCTTTTGTCCGGCACTACATCTTCCCCGCATATCCAGCGCAATATCACCTTTTAGCATAACAACCTAAATTATAATTTAGTGACAATTGAATATAACGATCGACCGCAAAGTTTGATATAAATATGCAGCAATAAGCCACTAGCATCCTATACGTGTACTATATATACAAGTATAATTTAAATACTGTATGTCTCCAGTAAATGAAATTTACAATAAATTGTCTAGCTGTTACACAACATTACAAGGGAACAATATTTTTTAATAGTACAATTTAAAGCATTGGCTGATCATTTATTGACAGTAATCCTCAGTCGTACCCTATAGTTGTAACTTCTTCTCGAACGTGGAGCAGCGGCGGCTATTGCATCCTGTTCTTCTTCTGAACGTATTTCGATTGTGTCAATATCTATTAAAATGATAATAATTGTAGTCATAAATTTTAAAACGCGTACTGCCTAAATCTAATATTTCATAAAAGTTAGAGATGACAATTTTAATTCGTAATTGAACTAAAATTCCAAGATTAGTAACTGCTACATATATTCGAACTATAAATAGTCACTTTTAAACTTACCACTTCCTCGATATGTGTTAATCCAAAGTTCTCGAATAATTTTATTTATCTCTACCATTTTGGAGTAATGATAGCGCATAATTGCTCTTCATAATAAGAATTTATGGGAACATGTCAATAAAAGGTACTTGATCAAAATAAATTGATCGTGCCGAGTAATGCAAAGTACTGATAAACATAATCGAAGCTTTCTAAATGTTCTTATTTATTATCTTACTACGTACCGATCTAGAGCTTTGTGATATTGACTTAAATCTTTGATAACCATTTCAGTAGTCTATACAAAGACGAAAAAATTTTATGTTACACTAATCCTAATAAGAGTAGCCAACTCTTCGCTTAATTTAATACCGTAATATCGATTTGCTTATGAAAAAAATCCTTTTCGGCATTCGCAAACATTGGAGATTTCAAATTTCGCTGAGAGCTATTAATTTTCTCTCTTAGTCCTGCCATTAGGCCATCAATTCTCGATCGCTTTTGAAGTAGTATAGAATTCCGATTTTTAATGACAGAATCAATCAGAAATTCGTATAAGCGCTTTAAATACCTCCTTTAATAATTCTGCTTCTCTAGATTTTATTTTCTGTAAATTACTACAAAAGGAACGATAAACAGAATAAATATCAAATCATATTAAAGTTAGTAGACATTCGTATATTAGGAAATAACTTCAAACCTTCTTATAGATGGTACATTTTCTCCTTTTAATTCTTGATTAAGTTCGATAATCTTCAGTTCATACGTTTCAATATCCTTTTCGTTACGGCGGATCTGAATGTTGTCTTCAAGACATCGTTTCTCTAACTACTCAATCAAATTAGATCATTTATAAGAACAAGCATTTAACGGTATAAATAATTTTCAGCCATTTCATTTTACCGTTATCACCGCTAGTTTAATGCGAAGTTTGATTCTGTGATAAATAAATATAAATGCATACCTTTCGAGAAGTGATAAAGCTCCCACTTTCTTGGATCTTGCGAGATAGTCTTTCGCGAGTAGCGGCAAGGTCATCTAGAATTTCTTTCATTCTTTGCATCTCCCCTTCACCTTCGACTACTTTGGCTTCATAGCCACTATCTTTATATCTACACAATATATATGAAAGTACATAACGAAATCAGCTTCAAATACTTAATTACCTCCAAGAATTACAAATTAGTCAAAGTTTAACAAGAATTACTTTTTAACTTCTCGATTTAATGATATCGCTTTGTCGCCCAATTCTTTAACTTCACTCAACTGAAAGGATAATAAAAAAAGTATAAATGTTAGCCTAATCTTAGCATGTTTTAGAACGTTATTTTATGATAGCACTTTAAACAGTACATTAACAACTTAATGCTTAGGCAATATATGATTGCAAAGTGGTGATTTCAAACAAATGTGTTAAATTGTGCAGGTGTAAAAATTGCTGCTTAACCTTATCACGAAATGATTCTCTTGCTTCTTCACATTGATTTTCTAGATCCCACTTCTCTTTCTTGAGTTTTGCTAAGCTATTCTGTACGAATTTTAAAAATAAACATGAGGTTTGGCCTTATCACTAAACCAAACACTGCTCCTTTCTAACCGCTATTGGCTTGATCTGGCTTTTTGCTTCCTAGTACCGCAAATTAGCAATTTATTAGTAATCTTACTTACATTGATATAGTGCATGAGAATCAAGAAAATGTAGTGTTACCATAATTTTACGTTCAAAGTCAGATATCTCCACAGCTAATTTAGTCTTTTCATCTTGCAGACGGTTAACACCTTGCAATTTAACTTGGCATTGAAACTAGATAAAAACATAAAAATAATCATTCAATAAAGATTTAAATATCTTCCGTAATATCACTAAGCCAAGTTCAAGGAATTTGTACCATTTGTGCCTTCAGGTCATTAGCTATTCTTTCCAGATCTGATATATGTTTTTGCTGCTGAAGCATTAATTGACTCTTTCGATCAATCGTTCTTGATAACGCATCACTATCATAATAATTTTTACCAGTTAGAAAGATTACGAGTATTAGTAAAATTATAAAGACATTGTAACTATACTGAAATGTTTCAGCACCATTTCGACTGCAACTCTTCGTGCTCTCTGTGAACAGTTTGCAGATTTCGTTTAGTATTACCTGTACCTGAAGGAGAAATATGAAATCCTGTGAGCTGCAAAATCAAATAAACTTGTCACTCGTACTGAGAGCAATATAAAAAGTTAACAATCACCTTTCACATTTAATTGAGTTGTCTGCAAAACAATTTCTCTTTCTAAGTCTTTCAGTTCCTTTTCATACACATTCATTGTTTCCATTTGTGGCGCAATTTTTCTAGCAACCGCTAGCTCGTTATCTAATAGGCACTTGATTTCTTTAATCTTTAAATACAAAAACGTTTAATTGTTAGCTAATTGTTTCATAAAAGGCATGTCGAAACGATAATATCTCCCACATCATCAAAATTTTTTTTCTCTTTTTGAAGTTCTCCTTGGTAATCGTTAATTTTTGCCCTTATGACAGGTAATTCATCTTCAAGGGCAGTTATCTAAATCATTCATACAATACATTACTTAGCGTAACCTTTTAATATAAGTCAATACAGTACATCAAGATCGTCAACAAACCTGATTCCTAACTGGCTTTAACTGCAAGAAGTCTTCATATTTACTCTGCTGGAGTTCAATTTTCTCTCTATGCTGTGATAGCCTAGAAGGTATACTTTCGACTTTTGTGCGTATCTTAAAATAGAAGAGTACACTCATAAAGGGATAACGTAGCAAGAGACAGTAAAAAAATAAAGGTATTCAATATTTTGTATTCATCGAGATAACGTTAGTCTTACGGACAATGATGACTCGTACTGAAACTGAAATATTTTGGATTACCTCTTTTACTAAACTTGCGTTCTCACTCCGGCTACCAAATCGTCTATGACAAAGGGGACAAGGTGAATCTTGCTCTTCTAGTTTCATGATATACTTTTGAAAAAAATGCTGGGACGCATTAATTGCACCAACTTCTCTGTAGTTAGAAAGAGGTCAAAGTTGACTTCTACTTGAATCGAACGTAACAAAATATTTAGGAGCTATCTTACATTCGCAATTTTTCCAAGCTTGATTGCAGCCTCTCAAGTTGTAAGTCAAAATCTTGGTTACCACAGATTTCGAAGACTTTTTCTTGTAATTCTAATAGCACGGATTAGTTACGCATATTTTTTAAATCTCAAAGGATTTATCATCACATAGCAATAACTAACATATTTGAAAATATTGCAGAATACGCGTAGATTCAAATATTTTCTATAAATACCCGTTAAGGTCCTCTGTTTTCTTTCTAGCTTATCTCTATAAAAACAATTTTCAATAAGCTTGACAAATACATGATTAATGGAATGCTAACTCTAGCAACGTACTGTTCAATCGCAAGGAAAGTTTCTGTTGAGGATAAGTTTTGTTGAGCTTTCTTCATTTTGGGTGATAAGGTTTCAAATTCCACTTCTTTCCCCCTTAATCGTGTTATTTTGACGAAATAAACAATATGAAATACGTAGTTGCTTGAAGAACAACTTAAAGCATACAATTAATAATTTACTAGTGACTAACTTTACCGAATATAATCCGAAAGCTTTGTTGTTACTAGTTCCGGTATACAGCCAAAGATTGCATTTAGATCATCCGCATATAGTAACTTCCTTTAAGTAAGGAAAAGTTTTGTAAGTAACTATCATATAAAATAATTATAACCATCGAAATTCACGGTTTAGGAAGTCATAACTAACAATTGCTGGATAGCCCTTTCTTTGGTATTTTTATCTTTATTTAAGTGCTCTATTTTAGCTTGCTGGCTTGTAAATCGTTGCAAATTCACCATTTCATTTCTATAAGAAATAGTCTCTAGGCGATTAATTTACTGCAAGGTGACTTAAGTACTCATAATATTACTGAATAGCAAGATCACCTGAGTTCCATAAGCTTATCATTAAGCGTAGTCTTTTCCTTTTTCAATTTACCAATATCTTGTTCTAAATCATTGACTGTTTCTTCGGATCTAGCATCATCCAGTTCTCGCTCCTAAGAATTTTCGTACCCGAAAATATAAAAAAGTAATTTAGGACTTTGCTTCTTTTACAATTTTGCTCAGAAAATTAGCTACGAACATATCGCCTTAGTTCCTTCTCAATGTTGCCTAATTCAGATGTTGCAAAGCTTATATTATTTAGTTCCTTGTCTATCTTCGTCATTTTCCGTTTACATTCTTCCTGAAATTATAGAAAAAATATAGTGAGTGATCATCACCTATACGGCTATACCTAATTATCATAACAACTTATAATACATATGTAACAAACTATAGTAGACTTCCTTTGATAGACATTTTTCTGTGAAAATTAAAATACCTGTGAAGCTTTATGTAACAATTCGGCCTCCTGAAATTTTATCTGCATTTTTTCTTGCTCGGTGATCTTTACTTGGATATCAGTGAGTTTTTTATTGTAATCATTCTAATAATGCCAATTAATAGTTATATAATTATACCGAAGACTCACCGCTAATGTAATGGAGTGCAAGTACTTGTAATAGGCTACATAAACATTAATTACATTAAGACAACACAAACCTTCACACTTTCCTCGTCTTTCATAACAGCACGGTACTTTTGTTTCATACATTCCATAAATCTCTTCACCTGATCAACTGAAAAGGGGGCTTGACCAAAATCTGTTTAGACAGCAGACATCTAATGAGACTGAGCTACAGATACAATAATGTCTATAAGGACGTTAAAATTATTGGACAACATCTATCACATTCTAAGATACGATACCCGCAAAATTATACGATCTTGCAACTTTTAAGATGATATTATCCAATTCTTCAAGAGTTTGTTTGTTAGTCTAAGAAATTAACGTAAGTGCCACATTTTAGGCAGTTGCAGTCTTTTAATTAATTCATAAAGGAGCTATATCGTACAAGATGTTGATATTGCAATAGGGACACACCTTTGACGCTTGTATCGCATTACAATATTCTCTGTACATTGATTGATAATTTTGATTTTCTCGATTACTTTGCTCGGATTTGTTCTGAAGTTGTTTTTCTAACTATCAGACAATCAAATAATTATTAAAATATTGCTATAAATAATGAAAATACGGCGGTTTTTGCTATTCTTGCATGAAATGAAATGAACTCCAATTTTTAAATTTTTACATGTTTTAATTCTGCTTCGGCGTTTGCAACTGTTCTATCAAATTCAATCAGGCGACCATTCAATTCGTTTAAGCTCTCTGGTTGTAATTAGCGATAATTGTGATTTAATAAGACGATAGCTTATTTATTATTACATCTTTAAATGTTCTCCGAATGTAGAACGGTCAAGTAATTAATATCTTGATATTTATTCATTTTATAATAATATATTTATTTGATATTCAAGCTTACCAGGCATTAATTTCCTAACTTTACTTCTTAAATTTTCCTGATTCTTTAGTATCTGCTTTTTGACTGCGTTATATGATTCTAAATTCGAGATTAGAATTTAGAATATTTAAAACTACAAATATTCAGTAAAAATACTATCTTATAATACCGATGTTATTTTCGATTTTTTGATAATTGCGTAACTTGTCTTCCAATGAATAAACATCCTCCTGTAGATAATTAAAAAATAGTAATATTTTACACTCTTTATTAGCATTCAATTAAATATAATAATCTGAATGTAACTTATCTAATAATACTGCTCATATTCTCTACCTGCAGCGGTTTAAGCTCTACTACAATCTTTCGTAGATTATCTTCCAAAACCCTCAACTGCATTTGCGTACTTTCTAATTCTTCTTTAATCTGTCGTAAAGCGAAAATATTTCAATTTTTTATCTTAAAATATTACGATGTTATTCCATTTATTTACGGAATCTACATTATTCCATTAAATAGTAAATAAGATTCTTTTACTTCTTGAGATTTTTTCTTGTTTTCTAGTAGGTAGGTTAATTCAGTATTAAATTCTTTCACGTATTGGTTCTGCAAGATAATAGCAGGTTATACTAGACGTATCTTACTCAAGTAAAGGTTAACAGAGTCGTACTTGTTCCTTGCTACATTTCTTTATAGCATCCAAAGCCTTAATATACCTTTTCGAATAGAATTGTAACAGATTAGACATGGTGGAGCTTACGAGTTAATTAGTATTCTTAATTATGTAAGTAATCGTGCTTAATAATTCAAATCAACCTAGTCGACGCGAAGATATCGTCAAATTTTGTTTTAAGTGCTTTTCCTTCTTGCAAAGGCCTAGATTAACATGAGATCCGATTCCAGTTATGTACTCGTAAAATAAACATTTTTGCCTGATGTTAGCCATCGATAATAAAATAAGAAAAACAATATAATGCTCATAACAAGACATGTTAGGGAATAACTCATCTGTTTAAATTACTTCCAAATAAATAACTAACCAGGTCGAATCTTCTTGATGGCAAAATATAACGTGATTGAGCACTGGCTTCGAAACTCCCAATAGCGTAGTCATCTATATGCATGAGTATTACAATATAGTCATGAACAACAATATACATTGCTAATGAAAAGGTACCTAATTGTAAGAAATAGGCTTGTTTTTAACCTTATCGTTTTAATATATAACATTGTAAACACGTATAATACGTATATCAGAATACTGCCATTGAAATTTAAAATAAACTTAAATATCCATTAGATACCTCTCGGTCCATTTCAGCACATTTTGAGCTAATACTGCTTCTCTAAATTTTGTAATGAATTAGTCACATTCGAAGGTTAATATAATTTGTGCCTTATAATGATACCATCTTACCACTACATTAGATCACTTTTTACCTCTCCATGTTCCGTACGACTAATCGTTCCTTCCAATGTTTTCACTTCTACTCTATCACTCCGTCCCTTCAAGTTGGCGGAAATCAATGGTAAGATATACAGCAAATTGTGACCGTTTCAATACAATTAGTCACGCTAGTCATTGATTAATAACTGATCAATCTATTATAAAACTTTCTATTACTTTAGAGCAATTAATCATTTATCTATATTTAAAGTTGTTTACCTTTTGCGTCGCTACCAAAGAGCGTACACAAACAGTACTTTTGCCACTAACATCATGAAATTTCAACTTGATTTGAGCTTTAACTTCTCTTTCGCCAGCAACCTGACAAATATTATGTCGCATAAATTATCTGCTTATACGAAATATCAACTGCTAAGACAATCGATCGAAGGTAGATGCATAATGACTTTTATCAATTAATTTATTATAGAGGCGTATCTATTTATTGTTACATTTGCGCTACTTATATGTGCCGTAATATAAGTTTCTAATTTAATGGCCTAGATTTGGAAGCAACATCATACTTTACAGCAAGAGCTTGTATATAGTGAGTAAGTAGAAAGTGGCGTTAATGTCAGGTACACTTATCCTCGATACTGTAGTGTGGCATAAATATTCGCTAAGATTAGAATAATAACGTGCAGGGCTTCGTATTGTAGTGTACAATAGCATACAATGAACTACAGTTCTATATTAGAGATGTTTTTGCTCTGATCAGAAGAGACACTTAGAGCAGCTTCATCGAATTAAAAATGATGCATTCGAAGATGATTTTAAACTTTCATTGCAATGAACGCAATAAAAGAACTGTTTTAAGCCGAGATTTTGTTTTAGCCATACCTTTGGATCGTTAATAAATGCTCCATTTTTAGTATTTGGAGGTGTATAACCACAGGTTGCATATTTCAGACATTCAATGATTGTCTAAAAAAGAAATGTTAGCATAACAGCGTTAGATACAGAATGCAGCGATAATTAACCTTACTGTATATACTTTAATTAGCTTCATTAATGAAAGGATTGGTAGAGAAGCTGAATAATGAATATGCACACTGCCCAGTGCTATTATTCAATGTAACGCATGATGATAGGCGCAGTTGAGCGTCGAGCAACATTTAAATTTCATTTTTTTTCAATTCAATGTAATTCTATTGCAAACAAACTGTGTCATTTTACAGAGTGTAACAAACTATTGGAGATCGGTATCATCTGTTGAAAGAGACAAACTGCCCATCGATATCGAACTGAGAAGCTCATGACTTTGCTGGTATACAGTAAAGTATATCGTGTCCAGAAACAAGCGGTAATAACTATGTTTAGAATTGCTATCACTGCACAATACAGTAGAAAGGAATACTATCCTTCAATTACCGTTTTGCCAGCACCATTATTACCGGTAATAACAGTTAGTGGTTTGCCAAACTCGATAACACCACCTTGTTGACTTTGCGGGCTAAAACTACGTATGCCCACGATCAGCATTCTATCGATCGACGACATGGCTTGGTTGCATTTGATTTCTTCCGTAGAATCGACTTAATTTCCAGCAGATTGCTAAACTATTTCCAGCCCACTTGGTAATAATTTCTTCGCCTGCTGGTTGGGAGAGTAACTGTTGCAGTTGAGCAAGTTTCTATTGAAACCAATACAAGCAGTAAACGTCACAATTTCTGGAATTTACCTACAACATTTACTGTGCTTGCAGTGCAAAATGGCGCTCGAGCTTGAATGTGTGCAAGCAGTGTTTAGCCTATTCTGTACAGTACAGTACAGTATAGACCATGACTGTTGCTGTACTGTACGTATACTAGAAGTGTTGACAGTATTACATAATAACAATAATAAATTCGTCTAATTAACTAATTAAAGTACAGTAAGCCTACAGACCGCTGGCTATCCGGTCCAATTGGGCTCGTTGCCCTGATTTGCATAACGACATCCTAAAATCCTGAAACCCGCCCGAATTGTACTATAGGACATCGCCTAGCCAACTTTATATTGTACATTAGGCCCAGCCATGTCAATTTCGATATCTTAAATCGTGTCTTAAATAAGCCTACAGACCGCTGGCTATCCGGTCCAATTGGCTCGTTGCCCTGATTTGCATAACGACATCCTGAAATCCTGAAACCCGCCCGAATTGTACTATAGGACATGCCTTAGCCAACTTTACATTGTACATTAGGCCCAGCCATGTCAATTTCGATATCTTAAATCGTGTCTTAAATAAGCCTACAGACCGCTGGCTATCCGGTCCAATTGGCTCGTTGCCCTGATTTGCACAACGACATTCTGAAATCCTGAAACTCGCCCGAATTGTACTATAGGACATGGCCTAGCTAACTTTACATTGTACAGTAGGCCCAGCCATGTCAACATCGATATCTTAAATTTGTGTCTTCAATATTCAGCGTAAATTGCTTAATTAGAGGACAATTTTTCACTCTTACAGTCAAAATGGATACCATTCTTCAAAGCGCAAGATGTACAGTACTACAGTATATAGTGTACAGACTACTTTTTTCCATCTTACTGTATCTCGATGACAAAACACTGCACTTTTGTGTAAAGTACTGTAAAATGTGGCACTACATTGGTGAACATTTTGTATTTTATAAGTTTACAAGTTACAAGTAGCAATGCAATCAGTTATTAATAAAGTAATCGAGCCTATAAGAATGCATCAAAGGGAAGAGTGTTGGATGCATCGTAAGTTCATTGCTCTGATTTACATGCCTACAGCATGTTATATATGCACACACTACTTTTTCGAGCAGAGTTAAACATTTCGTATTTTGCAGGTTTACATGTAGCAATGCTACCAGTCATTAATGAAGTAATTCGAGCCTAGGATGATGGACAAGAATGCATCCAAGGAAATAGTATTAGATGCGTCCTAAGCTCGTTGCTCTGATTTACATGCCTACAGTGTGTTATATATACACGAACTACTTTTTCGAGCAGAGTTAAACATTTCGTATTTTGCAGGTTTACATGTAGCAACGCTACTAGTTATTAATGAAGTAATTCGAGCTTAGGATGATTGACAAGAATGCATCCAAGGAAATAGTATTAGATGCGTCCTAAGCTCGTTGCTCTGATTTACATGCCTACAGTGTGTTATATATGCACGCACTACTTTTTCGAGCAGAGTTAAACATTTCGTATTTTGCAGGTTTACATGTAGCAATGCTACCAGTTATTAATGAAGTAATTCGAGCCTAGGATGATGGACAAGAATGCATCCAAGGAAATAGTATTAGATGCATCCTAAGCTCGTTGCTCTGATTTACATGCCTAAAGTATGTTATATGTGCACACACTACTTTTTCAAGCAGAGTTAAATATTTCGTACTTTGCAGGTTTACAAGTTGCAATGCAACCAGTAATGAAGTAATTGGAGCTTATAGTTAATGACAAGAATGCATTAAACGAAAGAGCGTTGGATGCATCCTATGCTTACTGTTCTAATTTACATACCGACATAAGCGTACGTACTGAGTATAGAAGAAGCCATGCTTATATGGGTATCTGCACAACGGTAGCTTTCTGTAGAGTAGAGTTGTACCTGTACAGTGTACATTGGTAAACATTTCGTATTTTGCAGGTTTACATGTAGCAATGCAACCAGTTATTAATGAAGTAAATTCAAGCCTATCGTTATTGACGAGAATGCAACCAACGAAATAGCGTTGGATGCATCCTATTCTCGTTGTGAGGCACTACTTGAATACTAGATTCCATCTGCACATTTACGAGGCGTCGTGAGGTGAAAACCATTTACTGTACGAGTATATCATACTGGCTCTTGGCGTACTTGTGCTTGCACCTGTTTAAACGATCTTGAACACCACATTCAATTCCCCTTACATTCATTCATTCACCCTACAAATCTTGATTACACTGTAGATTCTAGTGGGCATTTTAATGCGGCGCGAGAAGTATAGGTTGCACTGCCTGGACTCATTCACAACAGCACAAAATCAGCATTTTTTTGAGTAACAATTAACAAAGGACCCTCCTTATTTTTAGTTCCGTTGTGTAGAATTAATTCATCTACTGTTCTCCAATCTTGTCATGGTAATTATTATGATTATGATTCTATACAGTATTGTAAGTACTGCATGAAGGCGCACAAAGCTTTCAACAAGGTGAACTCTACTGTATAATGTACATGACAATATATATACATGCTTTTGAGTCTATATCGTATATTGCATAATCATGTGAGCATATGGATTACAATTTTGCCTAAAATTATTATTCCATTTTAGCAACTTGTAAAATAATACTTTGCGCTATTGGAAAGCATACTGTAACCACGCAGTGTAGTACCAAGCCAACCAGATTGTGTACAGGTACATCGACAGTAAACGTCCAAAAAATTTTGACCTCGAATAAAGAGGAGAAAACCTTTTCCTCCAATAAGTGCAGTACTGTCAGAAAGGAAAAGGCTTTAGTTAGCTAGGGAAATTGCTACGGAAAACCTTTTCTCCCAATAAGTGCAGTACTGTCAGAAAGGAAAAGGGTTTAATTAGGTAGGGAAATTGCTACGGAGAACCTTTTCCCCAATAAGTGCAGTACTGTCAGAAAGGAAAAGGCTTTAGTTAGCTAGGGAAATTGCTACGGAAAACCTTTTCCTCCAATAAGTGCAGTACTGTCAGAAAGGAAAAGGCTTTAGTTAGCTAGGGAAATTGCTACGGAAAACCTTTTCCTCCAATAAGTGCAGTACTGTCAGAAAGGAAAAGGTTTTAATTAGGTAGGGAAATTGCTACGGAAAAGGGGGGGGGGGGGAATTTTTTGCTTTGTTGCCAGTGGTCCCTGGTACTGTAATAACATGATAACCACACCTACAATTCGCCATTTAGAAGTCTAGAACCAGTTAGTGCTTTTGCACTTGTGAATACTGCACATGCACAGACTGTAAACATCCTATCATCACCAGGGAATCTTCGTACTGGTTGGTCTATCGATCTGCTTGAGGTTGCAGTGCCAGCGTTGTATTCTCACTTATAACTGTTGAACTAACTGTATCTCTCTACATTAACAGCAAGATCCATCGATTGCAACTGGTGTGAAAGAGACGTCGAAAGGATATTTACAACTTATTATTGACATTGACAGGATTTAATGATTCTAAAAGTTGTCTCTTGCTGTAGGATTGTGTTCAATCGGACTGTAGCAAGGGCAATTGCTACAACGATGGTAGACTATAAGGTAAACTTAGCGATAAAACAAGATCATTATGTAATAGATACGATGTAGATAGCTAATTAGAATGATCGCAAAGGTCATTTGATCTAGTAGTGGCGTAGAAATACTGCAAGTCATTACAGTTATACAGTATACTGTATGTTGAGCAGTGATATTGCCTGATGAAATGGATGCTGTCATTGATGAAATTCAAGCTCATTGACTAGAATGGAAATGATATTCGACTCTTGTTGTCATAAAACTGTTATTGCAATATTTAATATTCCCGATGACTTAAACTGCCATCAATCTGCTAACAATGTGCTACGGCCACGGGCCAGTTCTTTACTACTTCGGTGCACATTCATTTTCTTTCAACGGTATGCCAGATTTGATGGTTGTTCAGTGAGAAGTAGCAGAACGTAATGTACTCCTGCAGAACTCAAAAGTCATCGCCATAGTCATCACTGTGTGCAGTAACTGTACGTATAATGCAGACATGCAAAGCTTGTATAGATCGAAGCTGAAATCACATCGACTTACGATATAACGTACATTGATCTATCAGAGTTTAACTTACTTACTTCATACAGTATAAACGACCAGCTCAATTTTTTCTAACTTCGACCTCTCAATTTCATGGATGCATTCTGCTCCAATGAATTTCACCATGCAATATTGTACCGTAGTGGATTTCCAGATGATCAGAGGGTAACTTACGTCGCACAGTTGAAGTAATCAGCTCAATTTTTTCTAACTTCGACATGTCAATTTCATGGATGCATTCGGCTCTAATGAGTTTCGGCATGCAATACTTGTACCGTAGTGGATTTCCAGATGATCATACGTTAACTTATGTCGCACAGTTAAAGCGATCAGCTCAATTTTTTCCAACTTCGACATGTCAATTTCATGGATGCATTCGGCTCTAATGAGTTTCGGCATGCAATACTGTACCGTAGTGGATTTCCAGATGATCATAGGGTTAACTTATGTCGCACAGTTAAAGCGATCAGCTCAATTTTTTCTAACTTCGACGTGTCAATTTCTTGGATACATTCTGCTCTAATGAGTTTCAGCATGCAACACTGTACAGGAGTTGATTTCCAAACACATCGAATACACTTCTTAGCTCATAATCTAAAGTAGCATTATAGTGGATGGGAATTACAAACCACAAACTAAAACCTGGACCAAATACGTACTGTACAGTTAGTCAGTAAGCAACCTCTCCATAGACAAGTCGCCAAGCAAGCATTAGCATGTGTCATAGAGTATTGAATGATAGGTTGAGTAAATGATATCGAATGCAATCTGAATGTACAGTACTTCAGTTTTGTCTTTAATATTAAACAAGTTATAGATTTATTAGAAGATATGATATTCCTCCTATAGTTTTTTAAACCCTCAATCTTTGGATAATGACGTAAAGAACGTTATGATGCATACTAACTTGACATATTCACGTTGTAATTGTATTTCATAGTCTACCGTCGATGCCCTTAACAATCTCCAAAGTAATGCTATGACTTTGAAGATCATCTCTAATAGTGGTAGCGAAAAGGAGGTTAACGTTCATCGAACAATAACTTGTTTAAACCGAATTGGTCTATCGGTATGTTTAATGATATAACAATCAATCCCATACGTTGATCAGAATATGTAGTGAACCAATGATTTTAACACTTAATCAATACACCATATTTCTGTAGGTGGACGATTTAGATTCGTTGTCTATAATTCATGTTAGTGGCACCAAAGGAAAGGTATGTCTTTTTTTATCTTGTGAAAAAGTAAAGCATGAGTTACCTGAATTAAGTCAATGCGGTAAATTTTTATCAGGGTTCAACTTGTGCTTTTACTGAAAGTATACTTCGTGCTCATGGATACAAAACCGGATTCTACAGGTGAACTATTAAAATCAGATGAATAATTTATGTATTGTTTTCTAATGAAATCGTAGCTTAACGATAGTTATCATTTTATAGCTCACCACACCTAATCGAAGTGCGCGAGCGGATTAGGATAAATGGAGTACCTCTTTCGAAAGAGGTCTTCACTTCCTACTTCTGGACTGTTTACGATCGGCTTGAAAAATCAAAAGTAAGCTGATAATAGAGCGCCAACATGTAAACATATATATCCGAAATCAATCTAATAAGATTCGTCTGAATGATGTTTCAACTAGGAGGCAGATGATAACTATATGCCAAGTTATTTCAAATTCTTAACTGTACTAGCATTTTATATCTTTTTCTGTGAAAAGGTAAGCATAAGCTAGCATAGTTAATGCATGAAATCGTATGAATGGGAAATATGAACTTTTCATTTTAAATGGTTATAAATAAATAAAGGTTGATGTCTCCATCATTGAAGTGGGTATTGGTGGTACATATGACTGTACTAATGCGATAAGGTATACAAAAATTGTATTATATGCAATTGTGATAATTTTATTAAAATCGAAGCACGTGCAGATTTAATTCTTTACTTTATCAACTCTATGAATTATCTCCATGGCAGAAATCCAGTAGCATGTGGTATATCATCGCTCGGATTAGATCATACTGCTATATTAGGGAAAACTATTGAAGAAATTGCTTGGCATAAAGCTGGAATAATGAAGGTAAACGTATAAAATTGACTATTGCCGGTGAACCTGATGTAAATTTGAATCATATGTACGAATATATATCCTATCAAATATGAAATAACCATTTAACCCTGAAATAAGTACGTATTCAGGTGCATAACTAGCGCGGCATGTCATGAAATGTTTATAAATTTTAACTTTTAATTCGATAGCCGGGTACATCTGCTTTTACTGCTCCTCAGGTGGATTCAGCAATTACTGTATTACAAGAGCAATCGAACGAAGTAAAGGTAAATACATTGCATAGAAAGAAATCAATTACAGATTTCATTTTCTATGGTTGTCTTTTAACGCTTATACTATATATTTATTTCTGTATAGCCAATCGGTATGTATGAGGTAATAAAATGAAAATAATATCGGCCTCTATTCTTCACACAACTTTTAGGCAGCACTGCAAATCGTGCCACCTTTATCTAGCTACCCGGGTACAGAGCCAAGTAAGTATGATTTATAGAAGATTGAATCAAGTATTAATTTATGTCAATTGAATCTTAACAATATCTATCATATGATCACATGTACTACAGAACTTGGAATTGACGGTGAAGTACAAAAGTGGAATGCATCATTAGCGATACAACTAGCAAATACGTGGCTAGAAAAAAATGCTAAACAATCGAAGACTCATAATGGTGAGATATTAATCCTAATCTATTTATATCTTATTTCAACTTAATCTACGTGCTTGTAGGTTAATGTAGTGTTATGTATGCATGTATGTAGCTAGTCAAGTATACTAAATTTAGGTTGTCATTATCTCGATATTAGGTGATCAGCAATTGCAAACCGGCAAAGGATTACCAACTGCAAGTACATTTCCACTAAGTGAAAATTTTAAAGCAGGTCAGTAAAATCTCTTTAGAAAACGTTCAGCGTTATTGGAAATTAAAATTTTTACTACCGGTAGGATTACAAAGTTGCGTTTGGAATGGTAGATATCAAATGATGAAATACGACGGTGCTACATTCTATTTTGATGGTGCTCATACACGAAATAGCATCCAGGCAAGGGTTTACCTGTAATAGATGAATATATATAGCAGAGTTATAATTACATTTATTTGATAATAGGGTTAGTTTTGTAGTAATTCTATTATTCAAAGTTTGAATTTTATCGCCTTCTATTGGAAATATTTATTAGCAGTAGTTTTTATAAATCATGATTAGTTTTATAGTAATTCTATTATTCAAAGCTTGAATTTTATCGCTTTCTATTGGAAATGTTTAGTAGCAGTAGTTTTTATAAATCATGATTAGTTTTGTAGTAATTCTATTATTCAAAGCTTGAATTTTATCGCTTTCTATTGGAAATGTTTAGTAGCAGTAGTTTTATAAATCATGATTAATTTTTCACTGATTTGTTCTTCTTTAATTGTAAAATAGACTGCAGTTGAGTGGTTTCACAACAAATCCACTATTGAAGCCACGAATATTCGGTATTACGATACTGTTATAACTTCATTTTGATTGCTTAAGTAAGTAATAACATTTTAGATTGCTAACGCTGTTCTTTTAATATTATAGAGGTTCTGTGGCCCGTATATTAATCTTTAATTTGAGTGGCAATCGCGATAGCAAAACTTTGTTAAAACCAATCATCGTAAGTGTTTTTAATGTTTAGGCAACCTATCTATTTTAATTTCGCCTATTATCCTATCCTGGAAGTAGTTTTCATTAAATCATTAAAAATTGATGTTCTAGAACACAAATATCGATTATGCGATATTTTCACCCAATATTTTGAAAGAAAACCATTCGTCGCCAGGTACATGATTGTAGCTGTAATTGTGAATCGCATAAATTTCTAATTGTACCGATAGCATTTTAATGCGAATGTATAATATACTTATTAGATACAGTTAATCGTAACGAAACTACTAATGCAGCAATGCAGCGATGCAATGAAAACTTATCTGCTTGGATGGAGTTAAATGGATTGTCTAATCCAACAAACAGTCGTATTTGTGGATCAGTTAATGAAGCTATATCTGTTATTAAAGCTATTCATAAAGCTAAATCTCTTAACTATATGAATGATAAGACTATCGAGAAGGAAAAAAAATATATTCATCTGCAGATTTTGGTTACAGGTAGCCTACATTTAGTTGGTGATGTTTTACAAGTATTACAGACTACACAGTTCTAACAGTAAAATTATGATGGATACAATGTAGCACATGTCTTTAATTACACCATTTAGCAAATGCTGTCTTAGACTAGGGTTGTTACGTGCATACCCACCAATACAAATACGATGTAGTAGGCGAAAATGCACTGTTCTGCGGTATCATGTTTCTATTATTACTGTCACTTAATTACGAATCGCATTGTATTATAGATCTACGAGTACATTTTTTTATCTTTTTTCATTTTGTAATACAGAATTGTCATAGATTAACGAAGACTTTAATTAACATCTAAGTCACTTTCATTGCTCTATTTTATATGGCAGAATGATCACATTTCATTTATTACTGTAACGCCAACCAAACAACTGACGGTATTTTGTAATGCAGAATTGTCATAGATTAATGAAGACTTTAATTAACATCTAAGTCACTTTCATTGCTCTATTTTATATGACAGAATGATCACATTTCATTTATTATTGTAACGCCAACCAAACAACTGACGGCATTTTTCGTTCAGTTAAATAGACCTGACAATGCTGTCTACGTAAGAATTATTCATGGAAGTGTTTTCATTATCTTGGAAAAATATCAATGCTATACTTTGCAGCCGTACGCACTCAACGTTATGCAATTGCGTAGTACATCACTAGACGCCTTTTCTATTTTTTGTGTACCTTTATACTTGTAATATTTTAAACCAACTCGAAACTACTGAAAAGACAAATAAACGTTACATTACGTTAATGACATACTTTATTTTTGTCAATTCAATTTAAATAACGATCTAACGGATCCTAAAATAGCCGAATCTTTTAATATTGATTGATTAATGAATTAATCAAATTTGAAAATAGTTTAAGCGTTTGAAAATATCGGCAAAAAATTGCAGTTAATAAATGATATCAAAAATAGATAAGAAATTACTCTAAATGGCACGATAGTAAGCCACTCTCGCTCGATGATCCCTAATTAATGCAGTTGATATCTGCGACTCTACGTACCAGTGAAAACGTTAACTTAAGTTTGAAACATACGTATTATATAGTAGATAATGTTTATTGCAGGGCGATTTAATAGAGCGCAAGAAATAACATCTACACCTGCAATGATTGATATCACAAGTCAGATCTGTCATACCGAAAATTATTATTCTACCATAATATACATATGATAAAAGGACAATAAGAAAATACTAGAAAACATGACATTGCGACAATTATTCATTTTCTTACTTAGTATGAAAATATCGCTTGTAACGCGGGAGGAACTGATTTACAGCTCTTCGCGAAGAATATTCAAGTTGCCATAATCAGTTAATTTACTACCAGCTAAAAGGTTTTGATGAGCTAAAGCTTCCCGTATAGTCAGTCTACCATCATGATCAGTGTCAGCTCCTTCTAATAGATGCTGAACTTCTTCATCAATATATTTCCTATCTGGTATCACCCATTCCTTTAATTCAGATGTACTCAATTTTTGATCACCATCTTTATCATATTTAGCAAACTCTTTTTTCTCATTCTTAATCCAGTCATCCTCTTTACCATCAGAATTGCCACTATCACCTGATATAGAATAATTATAATAGTAATCATGACTATCAAGGAAACAACTCTGAGTTAAGAACTTTACATAATACTACTGCAGTAGACTTCTTGATTTACAAAGGAAAATTGAATGCTGCATCAACAGCATTATGATACGATATTGGCAAAATATCTATAGTACAGCGTAAGACATTTCTAGTGTTTAATATATTGTACGGTATATCTATATCTATATACAAAAACATCCAATATTATACACCTATTGATTTTAATAGTTTCAATACTAATATTTATTTTCATTCCGAAAGTAATATAGTGCTTACCAATCATTTCGGAGAATTCCACATAGCCGTCATTGTTTTTATCTATCTCGTTAAGAACATCGGTGACAACCACCTGTGTTCAATTGAGAGAGCAATTTTAGCAATAGAAAACTAATTCAGATATAACAAATACAGTAGGTATAAAATTTGTGTATCGTCCTCAAAACGTTTCATTTCTACTCAGGATGTACTGTTCTAGGATGGCGTTACTTGTTATCCCGTAATTAGCTACTGTAGATGTGTGACCATTCAACAGAGACTTTTCGTTCTAGGATGGCGTTACTTGTCATCCGTAATTAGCTACTGTAGATCTGTGACCATTCAACAGAGACTTTTCTCATTTTTACAATCCATGGCAATGTCTATATCCATGCTTTGGCATAGTTATAATTTTAAATTCTACTAATATACTATCATTCGCTGTACTATAGTGTATGTATTGTACGCAATGCTACTATTTACAGTAGTACATATCTATTGTCTTTTCAAGAGGCATTTTAAACCAATTGAGTACAACGTGACAAATAGGAGTGAAAAATAATTCATCATTACGACACTCCTACTAAGACAAGTTCTTGCATCTTTAGCAAATTGTTAGCCTACATTAAGATTGGAATGATTATTTTTATCCGTACTAACGTCTGATAAATGCTGATGTCGTTCAGGATGTTGGTATGTAACAAATTCATCAAAGGATAGACTTTCACTATTATCAATGTCAGCTAAGGCAAATTTTCTCCTTTCCCTATCAACATATTTACTGAATTCTTCACTTTTAGCAATATCTTCATCGACGGTATCACCAAAAGTATGCTTGGATATTTCTTTAAAATCGATCGATTTACTCTTATCATCATCCATCTCTTCAAAGACTACTTTGGCATCATTCGCCAATCGATCATTATCAATCTTTCTTAACCATTGTTCCATTTCTCTTTCACTAATAATTTTATCGTGATCGGTATCTACTTGATGCAAGAGCGATCGCAATCGTTCTTGAACTTCTTTTTCTGGTAATTCTTTAAATAATGTAGCACGATCACGACCAAGAAACATTTCTGCATCATAATCAGGATTATGTTGTCCATCTTTTAAGTAATGCTTCTCTTCCGGTTCATCGTGGTGGGTTTTAACCTTAATCTTTTCATGCTCGTTGTCGCCATTTCCGTATGCAATCAAACATACAAAGCAGAAAAGTACAACTAATCTCTTGATACTTGATCGATATTCCATTCTTTGTATTCCACTTGTACTACTTTGGAATGTTTCCAATCACAAGGTACTTCCAACTTGCAATTTAATAATAATAATGTGAACTCTTGATGATCCGACAACCTGCTTTGAGCGATGGAGACGATTGGTTAACTTGGTCAAGCGTTGAGTCACTATATATTATACAGTATATATAGTATTGGCTTAATTAATGGACTGTACTCTAGGTCAAGCGGTAGGGTAGTAACGTTGAAGTGACTGATTGTTGCATACTAATTACTGTATGAGATAATCGTCACAATGCAATTGGCAAGACAAATCGATTGCCATCGTCCACATCAGCCCCAACGTTCACTCTAGGGAACAAACTCAAACTTCCCTGACTGTCGACTGCATTGTATGCCGGGTCACGTTCGCACCTTGTACCGTCAGTATTTCACCTTGTCACTACTATTGTTGTCACCACTGGATGATTGCTGACGTGTCAGTCAGCAATTGATGACTGACTCTTTCAAACAATCGATGGGTTAATCAAGACTAGATATGATTGATAAAAATAACAATTGTATGAAGAAATGATAGATATAATTGATAGAAATAACAATTGTATGAATCAATGGATAGCCATGGACAATGAGGATGGAAATAGAGTAGACGTAAGTCTAGCTCAATTTCCTCATCACTCAATTTGGTAGTACAGTATATCATTTCTGGATGGCCAACTGCATTAACTGGAAGATGGATGATTTACTTTTATGGATGAGTTGATTGATTGAAAATTTCTTTGCTTCCGTATCTACGATGCAGTGAATCAAATTGGAGCTTGAATGCCATGGCGGAGAGCCATGGCAAGGAGAATTGGGGTGTGATAGAGGAGTAAAGTCGAGGGATTGTCTTCTATAAATCCAATATCTTGACGAGATGGATGATAGTGAATTATTACCGTATAGCGTGAGATTCAAACTACGGCAACTACGCTATATCGACTCTCTAGAACTGGAAATTGGTTGATTCTTCACTTGATATTGTAGTCTTCTTGACTACAGCCCGGACAGAGAAAAAGAAGGAGATAAAACACGAACAAATTATTGACATTTCTATCCGTATTATCATAAGCATTGACAATTTGAAAAACTCCTCAAGAAATCGTGAACAGTAAGCCCTAATTTGCCTTGCAGAATAAACCAGCAACATACAGTACTGTACAATGGACATCAGACGCGTACCAGTGCTGTTTTATACCTCTGTTTATTAAAAGAAAGCAAAGTATAGCTTGATGACATAAATGTTCTTAAAAAATAAAGGAAAATCAATACATTTATAAACTCACTACGATAATTTGCATGATCAAGCTACATACTGTGCTGGACTTGCTACTTGTAAGCAAGCCTGTAAATGGACACTACAGTTAAAACACAACACCAGATCTTTGGTACTGATATCACATACAGTATAGACTAACGGATCTCCAGAGTCTATTTTTCTCAATTACTTCTACTAATTTAAAAACATTTAGAACCTTATATAACTGCTATCCAGTAGAAATTAGTAAAATAGAATAGACTTCAATATTACTTAATTTAACTTTTTGGTGGAGGAGTCGCTGACTGTAGCAGAGACTTCTAATAAGAAAATGGGGGAGGTGCAACCTTCAGTGACCGCCCACTGTACTGTATTACGTTAGTCCATCTGTCCATAGCTTAATTAATTCTATAATTATCGTCAGGAATTAATTACAGTAATTAGTTAAGCTGCGGACAGATGGACGGCAGTGCGATGATACCATATCATGTTCAGATGTTCTGTAACTGGGTGTACAAAAGAAAGCAAGCTTCGGAGTTTCTGAGTAAGTGCTGACTGCTGACCTCCTCAAAAACTGAGGATTATCCAGAGAAATATTCCTAGCTAACCCACCATGAATCATGAAGGAGATATCGTCTTAATAACCGGTGCTACTGCGTAAGTGTAAAGTTATTATAGAATAGAACAACAATTCCTACATTCCATCATGATTACCTTACCCAGGCCTCCTGTTATACGAGTACATTATTCTTTGCATGCTACGCCAACATTATTTAGCTGCTTTCTGATGCAATGCTTCCAAAAGTGATAATATCTTCAGTATTATAGACCACTGCATGAATATGTCAAGTGTATTTGCCTGAATAAGTATAGTGCAATAAACAGTAATACGAAACTCACTTCAGTCTACCTCTAATCCGTCTCCTCACTCACTTTATCGATGACTTTTAAATCTAGCGGAATCGGTCAAGAACTTGCGCGACAATTAGTCAGCGAATTTCAGGACAGAATCACCATTTGCTTAGCTTGTAGAAATATAAAGAAAGCCAATGCAACGAAAGAAATGCTAATGTCACTATGCAGCACAGCAAAAGTTGATATTTTAACTTTAGTTACAAGCGATGCGAAATCTGTGATAGCTGTAGCCGAAGAGATTAAAAGAAGGTAGGAAAGCAATAACTAGTGCATACTCCGCCAGAATCTAAGTAAGGCAGACTGACATCATTTATCTTTCATAAATACGTACCTAATCTGAGTCTGAGAACACTTTACCTCGTGATGTACTGTAGTACTGTATAGATAACTTTATTAGAAATTATCATACTGACAATATACAGGTATATAACATGAGCCGATTACACTATGCGGTATTTTCTGCAGTGGATGATCTGTACAAACTCGATTGATTGATACGAACACAGTATACGCGTATAATCTATTGAATGATTATTCTAATTGAAGGGTTTTTACTCATTCCTTTCCTTTAGATACAGTTACTTAAATCACCTATTTCTAAATGCTGGCATTATGCCTATAACACAGTTTGATTGGTCCCATTTCGTAAGCGGTTTCAGGTCCTTCAGGTTTGTAATCGTATGCGCAGCTAACACTTGACAGTCTAATCTAAAAACATGATCATATTGCTTTCACTTAAATATTCTAATCCCTCATTTATTGATCTCTTTCTAGCTCCTTCATTAACATGTTTACAACTGGCGAAGGCCTCATTATCCAGAATGATAGCGTTACAAACGATGGCCTGCAATCTGTCTTCGCAACCAATTTGTTTGGCCATTATTTACTGGTTAATAACATATTACAGCAATTTTACACTAATTTTTTGACATCATCATATTAGCTTCAAGAATCGATTTATTGTCATGATGACAAAATTAAAACAGCAATTTCAATTTGTTGTTGCAGATTAGTGAGTTAGAAGACTACTTAGCAGCTAGCAACAAAATGACTCATATTGTATGGACTTCTTCCAGTGCTGCAAATCGCGCTTCGTTTTCACTAGATAATATGCAACACGTAAACGGGTAAGGTAAATTGATTAGCTTTTTCTCATACTTTAAATTATAGACTGTAAAAGGTAATTTTTACGCAGTAGATTCTTAGTCCTTGCAGTTAACGATAATATGTTCATAATTGAATAGGAAAGACCCATATGGTTCATCGAAGCATGCTATCGATTTATTAAACGTTAGTCTAAATGAGAAATTGAATTCTAAGGTTAGTTGACCGTGCATATGATAAAGTATTGTATTGGTTAATTAAGCGATTTAGTTTCTAGTATAAAAACTATAGATGATATTACTACAGGATTATCACAACATGTACATAAATCTTTCAACCACTCATTACAACGTATGTAGGGTATCTATTCTCACGTAACTTGCCCTGGACTGGTAATGACGAATTTAACGTATGGAATTATGTCCCCCAACTCTTGGTATCTGCTCTATCCTATTATCGCTCTTGTAAGTCAAATTTTCATGTTATTTTGTCAAAAAAATAATAACGAAGGCTAAAATGGAAGATTGTAAAAGTGCTTACACACAAGAGTCAAGCGGATATCACTTATCTTAAATTCTCTATTCGTAGTTGAGAATGTGCGTATCCAATCTGAACATCACTGCTGCAAATGGTTGTACAGCATTGGTAAGTACCTACCAATAAGAAACTAATTGTAGCTGTGATCACGGAATATACGTGGTGTTTTGCATTTTTAAAATTGGTCCAACGGAATCTATTATACTAACGGTATGGTGCTTTATACGTGTATTGCATGCAATTTAGCAATGGCTCTACAATCAAGTTCCAACCAAGCTTGAATACAAATGCAAATATTTCAGTCGATGCTCTTTCTTAGGTAGATCATTTGTGGAGACTAGAGAGGTATTTCGTAGTTAAACAACTCAAAGTTCTGTTAATGCGACACTTCGATTTTATTGATGTGTTAAATATGATTACTTTGTAGCTTCCAGTTGAATCGACCGCTTCCAACAATCTAAGAGAAAAATTGGATCAACTAATAAAGGAAGTAAAATCTAAATTACGTGAATAATTTTTTGAGTGTACAGCATTAAGATTCAACGCGATTGTAGTAATAATGGTTAATATATGTGTAAAAACCTATAAATCACGTGCAGTCCTATTTGTTCTCTTTTAAGGCAACAGAAACAGCCATAAGATTTTGCTTTATTCATATTGCATATACATAAGCCGTATACATATACGGCGCACTCTTTTATATATATATTTTATATGTATCATTTCTTCATTACGTATAATATTAATGATTGCCTTTTATAACAAAAGCATTTTCGATCATTGCTTTCTATAGCATTTAGTAAATAAAATATATCAATACCGTACTATTGGTCGCTTCTTGTTGACTCAATAGCAATGTAACTAAATTGATCAAATTTTGCTAAATAACAGGATGTAAAAAACCAACACCCTGCAGACTTTACATATGTTACAATTCGATGAACAAATTAAGCGGTATTAATTTATTTATATGTTATACACAATCCTGAGGAATTTCCGGTCCTCCTCCATATCTACCGTAAAGATAAAGCCATGCTTCTTTAGAAACATAACCGTAATCAGCACCTTGAAGTAAAATAACAGTTAGATGATATTCTAGTGAGAGTAAAAGAACAGCCTAAAATAATTAAAATATGTTTATACCAGTACGCAATTGTATCTTGCCATCACTCGTTAAAGTGACTATAGTTTCGTTGGATATAGGACCTGGAGGCTCTGTGAAAAACATTAGGAATTTCCATATAAATAAAACGTACATTTTAAAGTGCAGCTACAACGTTCATTCTATTTGTTAATCTTTCAATACGGTAGACGTTTAGTAATTACCTAAAGTTTCACATCTGACAAACCCTTGCCATTTACGGAACCACTGATAACTAATGCAATATGAAACTTCCCTAGCAGTATCCCTTTCACTTGCAGCCTTTAACTAAACATCATTAACAAGGTTATCAAACAGTAGATAAAGTATCATTTAAACTAATTCATACTTTCATAAAGTATTCATTTTCTTTTTTTCGTTTTTCTTCTCTTGTTTGATATATTTCCTACATAATTTAAAATAAGAAGCGATATATAACTATCACAACACCAAATGCTGTACAGGGTATCAATATTAAGTGTGCACTATATCCTTATTGCGAATTTTTCATTTACAATTCGTTATTTAGCAATAGTGATAATCCTAACCTGACACTTTTGACAAGTTTCAACCATCGACGCTTGTATCTTAGGACCACCCCCATATCTAACAATAATTGTAATTTATACACTTTATAAGTTTGCAGATTTCTTATTTATTCAATCGAGCTTTTAAGTAGAGCAAAATGCTTAGAAATCAATGCATTAGATGCAATTGTAAAGTTAATGCAGTTAATTTTATGCTTCATACTTATTACGGAGTTCATTCCAAACCAGCAAGGGCACCTTTACCGCAAAATCGTTGACATCAAATTTAGGGTTCGCACAATAAGCAGCTATCAAGAAGTAAAAAAAGTAAATTTTAACACTGCATGAAATAAAACTAATAACGAAATTTTCAATAAAAATTCGTACTTACCTCCATGCGGACACAGTAAATCTGTATTCGTAATAGGACCTAAGTATTTCAAGTATTAAAAAAATCATTAATGCATGATGGGCTTGCGGTAACAAATTGTATACAATTATTCGTCAAACTAACCTGGCTCTGAACAAGATAAAAACACCTGATACCATTGCTTCGAGATGTATACGAAATCGGTGCTCGACTAATTTAACATTAAAGCGTATGTATTACAGATAATTATAAGTAAATACTATCACATTGATCTGGATTGTAGAAATACCTCTTGCAAACGATTACGTGCAGCAATCTTAGATCTATCTTTCTGGAGCATTGGTGTCGACGATTTACTTTCGTGATAGCAAAGAATGAAACAAAAAATGTTGATATACCGTAATTCTTAAAGGAATTATCATAGCTGAGCGGTTAAGCAATTAAATTAATATATTTACCGATAGAATAGAACATACGCTTCCACACTTAAGACAAATTCATCGGCAACTATTAAAGAAAAGTAGGAAATTTAAATTCAAGACCTATCATCGAATATAATTGGATACTCGAACTAAAACATAAAATATCGGAAAAGTCTTACCTTCAGTAACATTTATATCGTCATATTCATACCACCGATGGTTAATACAATTTAAAGCATAGCAAACGTAATGCCCTCCTGTAACATAATGCTATATTAATATCTCAGCGCAGCAAAATCTATATAATAACTATGATTCTCGTCGTTAATTATCTACAGTGTTATCAAAAAATAAATGCACATTACATACCTCCGGCCGCTCCATGATGAGAGATTATGGCAACTAAATCGTAAGTGGTTGACTGAATTTTATGGCCTACAAACAAAATGATTTTATTAAAACTAATGAGACTTAAAGTTGAAATATTTATTAATTTTGAAAAATTTAATAAAGTTATCGTAATACCAGTATTTAAAAAGGATTTCATTTCCAATCCAGTTAATGGAAAGTTTACAGAACAATTTATTTTAGACGTAGAATAAGAATCATGCTTAAATCTTTTTAGATGTAAGCATAATATTTCTGGCAGGTGGGTGATCTTCGAATATTTAATGCCGTTTCGTAATCTATATTTTGAATATATGGGTACAGTTAATACGCTTAAATAGAAACCAACGAAAATCTACAACAGTGCATCTTCACGCACGATTTATTTTAGTAACCAAGTGTTGTACTACGGCGATAGTAGCAACAAAAATGGCAAGAAAAATATGAATCGAGACAATAATACTTACTTCTTACATTTTTCGCAATTGTACATATTATCACCTACAAATACATCAATAATATAAGTTAAAATTATTCCGAAAATGACTTCACCGTAATATCAAGCTATTAATTTTATCGGATTCACTGTTAACCTTTTAATTCATCTTCTTCAAAAAAAGTCGATAAACAATCTTCCAAAGGTACCGATCCCCAAATCCAGCTAGTGTTTGATTATGATACATTTAAACAGGCGAAACATAATACGAGAATAAAATTAACAAAAAAATTACCCTTTAAACCAATCCCATATGGCTTCCACCATCCCTCTTCTTTCTTCTTCTCCTGCAGTAATTGCTAACGCAGCACAAGGATTATAAGATTGATTACCAATCACCGTACTCAATTCACGTTTTCCTACACAAAAAAGTCATTGATTAGCTTGGTAGTACGAATAACAATATGCTACATACTTCGGAAAATGTGTAAAAATGAACCAGGGATATTTACTAATAATTGGCAAAGAAAGATCTTGGAAACTTTCTATCCTGGATGATACCTAGAAATAAGCAATTTCGTGTAAAACTTCATCTTGATGTAAGAGATCTAACGCATTGTTTAATATTTAAAAATCGAATTCTCCATAGAATAATCTCTAATAATTAACTTGACTTACCGTATCACATGAAAGACATCTAACTGAACTTATGATTCTTCCATCGAAAGTATCCGTAATAATACTATGATACTTGATTTGAGCTTCTAGTTTATTAAAGAGAAGATTTGCTTAAAATTTATATTATTATTATACAAACGATTAAGGGCGGTCTTGTATAATATCACTATTCGGAATAATAAGATAACAATATGCACATTTTATAAATACCGGGAGTTGGACGAGGAAGATCTGAAGGCACGGTGACTTTAGTGACTTTCTTTGTCTTTTCTTTTTCTGTATTTGTAAGTTTATTTATTTCTTCCATATTAAGTTCATCCTGAGGATCTTTCGCTACAGTATTGAAATATTTTTAATTACGGTAAGTAAACAATTCTACTTATGCAAGCAAATAATTATAAATAAGTGCCAGTAAGTGCTGAGGCTATAAATTTACAGAGCAGTACCGTATATTAATCAGTATTATGAACAAAAACTAATTATGAATATGTTAAATATAATATGTACAGATCGCTGAATCTTGCTTACCATTCTCCTTTTTAGCCTCGTCTTGTAAGAATTTTTCTCCAGTGGATGCAGAGCTTTCACTTTCAATCTCCGAAAGCACCACTTCAACGTAATCTTCTTCAATAAGATCCTTACACTTTTGAACCACATTTGTATCATTCGACTTATTGGAATTAGTATCGTCTTTACACGTCTTGTTAATAGCGATTACTAAGCGGTTGTCTGGATTAGGTAATTTATCAGTTTCCGTAGCGGTTCGCTTTACACTTATACCACGATTCGTATCAATACTTGATTTTCCATCATCTAGGCTAAAACCGCTTATTAGCAGTTTAGTTTCTTCGTGTAGAAGATTTAGTATACAACGTAAAAACTCATGCGCGTCCTAGAAAGTAAGAAAAGCTTTATTACGCTGATGAATTAACATCTATTCTATAACTTTAAATAACAAGGCAGATGCATTTCTTAAAAGCGGAATGTTTATAAGAAATTATATAACAGAAAAGCTATAAAATAAGCAATATTTTACCTGTTGTGAAGAACCTCTAAAAAGTGGGTTGGCTTTTTTAACAGATTGGACAAATTCAGTTGGTGTAACATAATCGTTTCTAATAACAATAAATCCATTAAATCAAGTTTGTATCATAAATAAATATTTACAAGCCCTAATGAATAATGAGCTAAACATAAGACAAGATCACTTCATATGGCGATAGTATTGCAAATTAGCGTTTATTAAAAGTACACCGTACATTTAAATATACGTGTGCATACCTTTTCTTGCTCCACATATCTTGAATAAGCTTACAATAGCGTTTAGCAATTGAGTCAACTGGAATTCTGGCAATATATTTTTCGCATTCTAAGCAGTACTGCGTCAAAGGTACGCTGTATTTGAATTAGAAACATTTTAATAA
Source organism: Trichoplax adhaerens (assembly GCF_000150275.1). Classification (NCBI taxonomy): domain Eukaryota; kingdom Metazoa; phylum Placozoa; class Uniplacotomia; order Trichoplacea; family Trichoplacidae; genus Trichoplax; species Trichoplax adhaerens. Next base: position 2,997,362 of record NW_002060944.1, on the reverse strand, counting down.
TTAACAATTTACACAAATAAGTATGGATAGAAAATAAAGATATTGTTTGTACCAATTTGACATTGCCTGTAATGCTGCACTTATGTAGCATGTATTGCCAAGATTAGATAGCCCACATAAGCCTTGAATTTGACACAAATATTGTATAAATAGAGTTGATTATTTAAGCAGCAAATCATTACATTATAGACACAAGGTAGACTGTAGGATGACTATAGAAACAACTGATTCTACATTTAAATTACCTCTTGGCTTTAGTTGGCCGATATCATCAAGACTTTCTGATGACTTTGAACTCTGAGATATATTATCTAAAGTCTGTAAAAAATAAGCAAAAAAGTCAGTAATTCAGTTGATATGTAAGAAGTGAATAGTTATTATTATGACCTATGCATTCCTTTATAGATACGCGGTAATACTGGTTAACTGTAGCTACAGTAGTACACTACATTAATAATCTTAAAGATAATATACTGGTGTTCTACCTTGTCTTCAACGATTAAAGGCGGTTGCTTGGGTCTATGCGAATAGTTAACCGGAGGGTCATAATCCATTGAATCGTCATCAATATCGTTATCATCATAGCTGACATCACTATCGCCTTCTTCATCTGCATCCATTTCTTCTTGTTCAAAAATGGAAGTGACTTCACAGTGGCAATGGAAACACCATGACCTCTTAGTTGGTAGATGGAGAAATATAGCATGCCCTACTTCCTAAAGTAATTAACCAATGAGTAGATCAATTTTAACTTTTGTCTTCTATTGTAATAACAATCAAGTCTTAATTGCTTTTATAAACTATCCCCTAGTATGAGTTAAGACAAATATGTTGTAACAATCAAACAGTACAACAAAGAAATGATAGGGTCTATATAATTACCAAAGTAACACGGATGATATGAACGATCGATAGTTAAGTAAAGAATAGTTAATCTTGAATTGATATGATAGACCGTTAGATAGTGGCTTACCTCAGCATGTCGTTGACAATGTTTAGCACTGTTGATATCGCAACCAACGTAACCGCATCCAACCTACAGTCGCATTTTCAAGATAAGAGCCGATTATAGCGTAAGATATCGTTCTATTCGTATGCATAAGTTTAGGGACCAACAACAGTTTGGTTTCCTTACGAGATACGATGTAGTAGAAATTCTGTACTGCTAGAAAATACGGTGTATTGCACTAACATGATCAATTCTTGGAGTAAGGCCACATTAAAGCTACACTAATGTAGTGTCGCGCCGGGATAAGCCCAGTTTACAGTACTAGCTATAATTAAAATGTGCCGTATCTGTCAAGCATGCAGTTACACCATTAGAATTGAAACTAGTGAATAATAGACATTTGTTTGTAAGATCTACATGCGAACTATAACTACAATACATTACAGGTTAATTCGAATGAGTAATCTTATTAAAGTACAAGATACTGTAATTGTTGTCAGAATACATATAGTATCTCAATTACTGTATGATGACATATATATATATGTTATATATTGACCCTTGGAAAGGGATAGATAAAGACATCCTTCAATATCGAATAGGTGTATTATGCTAATTTACTTGCCTTTGCGCATAATAGCAGTTTACATTCCTTTTCTTGACAGAATGAACAACTTAGCGATTCCTATAAGGAGAAAAATTGTACTTGAATATACTGTGAATCTATTTTTTTCCTATTTTTCAAAAGAGTCTATTCAGTGTACTATGTAAAGATTGAGATCCAGTTATGATAACTTCATTGTAAGAGTGATAGTAAGAGAAACCTTGGTAAGCAAATACTAGTAACGAGTGAATGATGCTAGCATAACAACCTTTCTGAAACGTCATATACCTACTACATACATAGACTACTAAACACTTTTTGCTATAACAATGCAATCGAGTTCGAAAAAGAAATCGATAATGCCTTTTATAACTAAAGATTTGAATAAAAAGAACTTGTCAATAGGTTAACAGTATCATGGTAAGATATGTTTGGAAGTTTAATTTTCAATTTGGCCAGATTTTGTGCGCTATACAACGATGAGTACTGTGCATTTTATCCGATGCTGTTTACATAGCAATTTGCAAATTGAAGATTATCTATGCATATGTTGCTTTCAAATAGTAATCTCAACTACTCAAGATGTATATATATATATATATATTGTATCTACAGATGTAGGAGATGAATTTATTATAGCTACAGTGAAAATTTTGATAATATACTATGAAGTCTGTATTGATCTGCTATCGATCGCACTGGAGAAAGTCCTTGATGAAGTCGACTGCAAAGGAAACAAGGTAAGGCAGGATTGACTTTAACGTAAGTCGCCTACGATAATTCACTAGCGAAAAGACGTTTTATCACTGGCACATCAAATCTAAAATCAACAATAATGACTTCAATCTTCAGCATAGAAGCTATCGCATTCTCCTACATGTCACTGTTATCGTTCTATCGAAGTTAAAGACAGTCAATGGAAAAGAAAGAGTTGATCGACTACGATACAATCCTGTCTACCATCATTTTATTCTCTTCAAAATGAGCTGTTGGTCCAACTGACTCCGACGGTCAGTGATACCTTGGTAGAAACAATACGCTACAGTATAGCACTTTAGTGATGTACAGTATATAGCATAAGATTGTACAGGGATAGCATAACCCAATGCAAAAATTGGAAACGACTACCAAAGAATCCATGGTCATGCTTTGAAAGCAATTTAAAGTTATAAGACGGTATCGATTAGCTAGAATACAGATTACATGATTGAATAGCACCCTCCTCCTATTTGCGCGTGAAATAGCAGCAGTGGCATGAGTGCAACTTTGACCTATGATTCCAAATTACCATGCAAATCTTGCCAAGGATACTCACCGTAGGCAATCGATCAACATAATTGATAATATCTCTATCGATATAGAGCGAATGAGGGCAGGAATTACTCGGCATTTGGGTATAAAATTGAAATCAACAGTTCCGATTTAATCAACTTGACTCTCTGTCATCCTTTGTGGATTAGGTGGACTAGAAATCGGCGCGCTGAACCATTTTCTTTTAATGGGGGACACCAATCGGCCAAGATGCGATATACAACACTTCTTCAGTAGAGATGAGTAATCTGCGCCTGTGCTGTTTACAGACTACACTGTGGCGTGAGTCGATGCAGACCGAAGCTCTTGAATCACAATGTCTTGTACTGTACACTGTACTGTACAGTACAAGATGAACGGTGGCCGAACACAACTGATCTGACTACTGTACAGTACTGTACAGTACGAGACTACAGTACTGCCACTCTTCTCCGTAGTCCCGACAACCTGCAGTAGAGTACAGTACATTGAGTATCGCTGGTGATACTCTATGTGCCTGTACTTTTATTTTTACCTTCTATAATATAATTAATGAATTCCCTCATTCCGTAAAAGCATTTTTTTTTCATATAGCGGTTGAAATGGTGAAATATCCGCTCTTACGACATGTCGCAATCCACCAGTTTATTCAATGTTGTTTATCTCACGGACCGTTTGCATTTTTTAAACGTACCTGTACTGTACTGTACTGTACGTCTGTCTGTACTGTACTGTACAGTGCATGTCCACTCTTACAGCACTGCAGTACTGTACGTACAGTACAAGTACATACTGTACTGTACTGTACAGTGTACCTAAATGAGTTACTGAGTATACAGTACTACTGTATATACTACAACTGCACTACTATACAGTACAGTACTGTACAACAAGCACGGAGATACAGTATGTTGGAGACCTTATTTTGTTCCATGTACTGTACAGTACAGTACTGTAGACTGACGTCAGTACAGTACAGTATGTACTGTACAGTACTGTATGCGCGAGCATTTTTGAAACGTACTGTACTCTACTGTCCTCTATTCGTGGTAGTAGAAGCAGCGACTTGCCACTACTTCTCTCACAAGTCCATGGTAGTCCTCTACTCGTCCATACTGTCCATTTTCCTTGATTGGAAGTGGGATTGCAGCAGCTTCCAAATCAGTCAATAATTCATTCACGTGGCAGCACCTCAAATGGTCCATTCAACACCTGCCGCTGTGCCATCGCTACCAGCATCTTGTTTATCAGTGGATTGTAACCATTTTTGCTAAGGATATTGGAAACGATACAGTATTACGGTAAGTGGATTAGGATCGACCATAAACATATTAGCCCTGCTTGGGTTTGTCATAAAAGTCCTCGCCAGGATGAGCTGATGTTTTCGGTCGTATATATTCTACTGATATAACTTGCACGCGCATACAGTAATCATGCAATGATCATGATCACTTAGACTCTACGGATGCCAACAAAAAATAAAAGAATTTCGCCCCCAAGCAAAGGAAAAGGGGTGAAAAATAACAACGCCAAAAAAGATGTGTTAAACAGTGAATCAAAACCAACGGGTACACCGCCAATAACATCCAACCCGCATGGCCAACACGATGACTCCAATTTAACTACGACAGTAAATCCACCAGAAAACGAGAATAACGCTATGGAAGAAAACGAGAATAACGCTATGGAAGAAAACGAGAATAACGCTATGGAAGGAAACAAGAATAACGCTATGGAAGAAAACGAGAATAACGCTATGGAAGGAAACGAGAATAACGCTATAGGAAATCAGACAAGAAATAGGGTTAGGAATATATAGTGTAAATATTAATATTATACCAGCCAGTTTGTGTTGTCAAAGTGATTGTACAGTGCAGTATGATGAAGCAAGCAAGGACATATCTCCTGATCGAGTCTGATTGACCTAGTACACTATTTGATTCGGTATTGAAGGCAATCTTCACCTGATGTTGTTATATTGGTAATTACTTCACTATTCAAGTACAATTAGAAAGCAGCAGCAAAAAGTGAATGCCAAAATGTTCTTTCTATCCGCTTGATCAATGAATGATACTACAGTAAGCACAGCAATGCGATGATACCAAAGGAAGAAATTCCTGCGAACAGTGTTATTGTGCAATTGACTATGACGATAGTACCGTAAAAGCTCCACGCTAAACAGTTGTAATAATACACTACAATAACACTCGAGAGACTTTATCCAAATCTTGCATAGTACTGCACGGACATCGACTGGAACACCGACCCTAATTCATAGCAGTACTACTGACAGTAGTCTACTGTACATCTACTGAATAATGAATTGACTACAATAAAAGTTTTCTTATTTTACTTCACCAATGAGTAACAATTATTACATACATCTAAAATGTCAATGTTTTAATTGTACTTTAATATACGCATATGCTTACTCCACCAAATGTACATCAATCCGATCAGAAGCCTAAACAAACTCCACCTTCACCAGACAGTAATCCAAGGAAAGATACACCTTCCAACAGAATTACCAACCGTAGCGTGCCGATCATACTCGTATGCTTCTGTATACTTGCTCTAATTTTTCTACACTGCATCAGATCTAATGTCGATCGGAAAGCATCTACCTTAAATGAGATGGAAGCCATTAGCCAATCTCGCAAACTAATACAAGATTTAAAAAATCATTTTTCATCCCAAACTGAAAATACTTGGAAAAAACTAGCTTTTCTAGCATTCGGGATATATAATACTGGGCTGCAACGGGAAAAGCCGTTAGTTTTCACTTTAGCTCATCGATCAAACGCATTCAAATCTAGTCGTTGTTTAATTATGAAGCTTTTAGATGCTATACCAAAACCGTTCATGGAACTTAATGTCCATGGCGAATATAGTCGTAACCATGCTTTGGATGAAAACTTGGAACATTCCTTCTTGAAGCAATTAAACAAAGCCTTAACGACCAACACCATTCCTATTACTAACAAATTACATGCGTTAAATCCTAAATTAGCCCGTCAATTTCAAAGTTACTGTGACAATGACGATGCACCTTTTAAGCAAGCAGTTATCTTGTTTCATGTAGCTCTTAATGGCACTTATGACGACAACCTATTATCGAGCAATGAGATTTATGTAGAGAAAGAAGTTACTAAGGTATTAAAAAACTCGTGGAGTCCAATGGAAGAATTTATATTTGATCCACTTTCTGCCAGAATTCTTCAAAATATCGTTGTTATCAATTCAGAAGAAGACTTCCAAGGATGCTGAATCGTTGACAGCATTTGCTAATCCAATTTCGAATGTATTCTAAATAAAAATGAATTGCCGTCGAATCGATGATAACTTTTTTTGAATTGCATGACTATAAACAATTCTATGGAGAACGATTATACCTAAATAGAATATCGAATCTTCATGAAAAAATAAGAAAAATATCTGGTATCTACGGCTAAGTATGACAAATGGAACTCAAAAAAAGATTAAAGAAACACAATTCACATCCGGTATGGGTATTCGTATACTGTAGTAGCATATTATACTATTTTTTCAGACTTTATTAGACTACGTAATAATGTACGCATGATGGCAAGGCTTGTAAATGTAAGAAATCATATTTTTTATTCATTGTTATGGAACCTAAAGAAGCTTTACTAGTTACAAATAAGGTAGGAAGAGTAAATATTTTATCTCGTGCCGAATACTGTATCTGAACGTGTATTGCTGTAATCTTTGTCTCGGTATACGTTTATAGTTTATGCCCAGCACCTTGTCATGGCTACACACGCATGTTACGCTTATTACATTAAACTATCGTTCAATTAGACTTTATATCGATTAGATTAAATTAAACTGTCGTATTTGTGGACAGCGTATATATATAAGCATATTTATCTTTCTATTTGTACTATATCTAAGATAGTCTTGATTAATCTGTTACTGTTTTATTCACATAGCTTAAATATGCTTATTACCTGCAATGCAGTCTGCATTGTTCCATAGATATCATTGCCCATTTGATATGAAAATAAATATATTTTCGATGATTTTTCTGCATGCATCCATTGCGTTTTGTAACAATTCCATATGTATAATCTATCTAAAAGTTATGAGGTTGTTATTGACATTATTCTTTATCGGACGCTTTTTCCAACAAAGGTGTATTACACATTTAATCGCAACGTGTAATGGATGGGTAAATCAAACATAGTATACGACAGATCTGCGAATGTACAGTAGTACCTTGCACACGTTCAAAAGTAAGCAATGCTAATTATGATTACTATCGCATACAATTCGAATGGCTGGCGCTGAGGACCCTGGGTTAAGTCAGATTAGTATGCTCCTATCCGGAGATGTAGCTTGCTGAAAAGTAATATGCTGTAGTTTGAAATATTGATATTAGAGCTAGTAACGTTCAAATCTACATTTGCCTAAAGTTATTGGAAAGATAATTCAATTTACAGTAAGCAAAGTAGTGAACTACATACTGTAGAAAGAAGGTGGCCTTAACCAACGAAAGCTATACAACTTGATTAGTGTACGCATACGATATTTACCGTACAGAATAAAGATTTTACAAGCAATGCATACTACAAGCATCACAATCATAACGATGAATCATAACGTATGTCATTTATCAGATCTACCGTAATTATTGACCTTTTGCTCAGTGATTACTACTACGTAGCTTACTATATGCCAATGTACAGGTAACACTGGTATCCTAGTTGCCTCATTTTAATACCTGTATACTTTACCTACAACTCACATGATACGTATTTACACGGTGTCATTAGTGATCAGATTGACGCTTTCCGATTAATTCCACAAGCGTAAAGTGTACGCGTACAACGATATTTTAATACTGTAGTTAAAATTCTTCATTATGTAAATATCCTCATCTGTTTTTAAGCAACATAAAATACATACTACTAAGCTTGCCTATCAGAATCATAAAGTCATTCACTTTATTGACCAATACAACATGCGCGTACATCCTAAACCTCTCTTAAAATATTCGTATCTAGACTTCAACTACATGCGTCGATAACTAAATGCTTAACATGACGATATAACTTTATTCGTGAAGGCTTAGGATATGGTAGCTACCACTTGAAGTAGCGCAATATTCAAGCAGTTCTTTCATCATGATGAGATCCTGAAGATGCAGTAACGCCCTTGATAAGATCCGCTGCCTTTTCACCAATCATTGCTATCGGTGCATAAGTATTGCAAGAAACCATTTCCGGAATAATACAAGCATCAACAACACGAATTCCTTGTAACCCTCGAATTCTAAGTACAAGATTTACAATTACAGCTACTGTACAGTACATCTATCCCATTCTTTTATCTTATTAACCAAAATATCAATTGCCAAAATTAATTCAGACCTTAACTGCGGATCTACTACAGCAGCATCATCATTCTTATCTCCCATCCTGCATGTTCCAATCTATAAATTATAAAATTATCTGTGTTAATAACCAACCCCTACTTACTTAGACTAGTAACAATTAATATCAAGGCTAGACTCACGTTATGATAACTGTCATAAGAAAAATAACTTAATACACTTTCCCAATATTCAATAGAATTGTATTCATAAGGACAATCAACATTATATCGATGAATTTCCTTGATGTATGGCTTCATATATTTACTACATAACAAATTATGGCTAAATTGCATTCCCTGAAAGATAATGACATTATAAATTAAAGAAAAAGTCCAACGCTGTGCTCGTAAAGCGTAACAATACTAAATAGTGTACACTACTTTTGCCATATCGCGCATATCATCCCTGTGCTGAAAATAATTGGGTTGTATCTCTGGTTGATCTTCTGGATTTGTTGTTTTAAGTTTAATCCACCCTCTACTTTTAGGATGTGATAGTATACAAATAAGGTTCAGCCCTACCAATAAGAATTAATGTAACGGCACGTTAATGAAAAAACAAGTTCGAAATTACCCCACCTCCTTTAAAAAATATATGAAATACCAGCAGTTGATGGATCATGAGGGCCTCCAACGTACATAGCAGGAAATCTATAGATCAATTTCAGTCGCACAATATAAGAACACATCGCTAGTACATAACATTACGCTAATGTCGATATTATTCCATTGCATAACATTCACTCTTTTCAAGTACAAATACACACGGTAATTTATTACTTGTTGAGACTGTTACTACTTTCTAAGTCTGTAAGACAAGAAAATATTTCTTGTAAAAACGCGTAAGAACGTACTTTTTCTCATCATAACGAAAATTATTATAATAAACGGTTTGATCAGGTCCGATACACATGAGATGAATTAGCATTTCAGCCCATGGAACTTCTTCCTATATTAAAATGACAGTATTATATCAGAATCTTAAGTGTAGTCCTCTAGATAAGTTTTCCTGGTATTCAACTGAATTACATATGTGGAGCCCTATTTCCTCTGATTTTTGCCATCATATTAAATTATGCATCATCGAAAACTTACAGCGTTCTCACTGACATTAAACAGAGCGGAAGCTTGGTAACCAGCAGAAGTTAGAAACCCCTAAGTAACCCAATTATAATTAATTAATTCATAGCTAAAATATATTAATAAAGAAGTCTTAAGCTCAATTATTCACCTCTTTGAAAATCATATATTTCAGTAATGTCGAAAGGGATGAAGCACTTTCCTTAGTTAGACTATACTCCTTAATGCTATCCACCGTGGAAGCAGACAAGACCATGCAATGGTGGCTCTAAAGTGATACAGGTATAATATCCGGTATATTAACACCGCAAGTAAATGAGCCACTTCTACTTTACGGAACCATTCTCTACCTGTAAGTTAAGACCAACCGGTAGATTGGCAACAACGGGAATCTAAGGGAAAAAGTTCATTTAGTTAATAATTGATATAAAGTAATCATAATATTATTTCTCTGATTCAATATTGCAAAGTCATTTGCATTTAAGCTATTACACTGTCAAAATACAAACTATACATTATTAACATAAGGCTTTGATTTGTAATACAGACATTTAATTCCATTAGATCATTTTGTGGTCCCACACCAGACAGCAGTAAAAGTTGCGTTGTACCTACTATTCCAGCAGATAAAATAACCTCGCGATTGCAGTGAACAGTTTGTATTTTTTGTCTATAAAAGAAATTTACATTATACTCGTATACTGTAAGTCGGAACCGAACAGTAAAGGACATTTCTTATAAAACAATAAGAAAGTCGAAGTAAATAAATTCTTACTTTTGTGAAAATTCAACACCAACAGCTCTTTTACCACGAAAAATTACCTTAAATATCAAGCAGTGAATACTATTTAACCTTAAATTAAGATATTAAATCTGGATACTAGATTTAAGTTATATTCACTGCAAGGTTAAACATGACTTGATTTTATGCAGTAAGTAATGCATTATTACAATACCTTTCCGACATGAGAATGTATACCGATAAATAAATTTTTCCTTTCCAATACTTCCGCTGTAAGATAGCATTGTGCCGTACTTTGGCGTTTTCCGTTGCCAACAAAAACCTGTCCTCGATCAAACCCATTCTACGTGTGTTTAAGTTTTAATACAATAATAGTTATACTAAAAAGAATTGTAACATTATAAATACCAATAATTATGGCATCAAATATAGTAAACTAAAGATATATGTATACTAACTTTAATACCACCATTTAGATCACAAGTAGGATAACCCGCATCTTCGCCTAACATAATGATAAGATTATAAGCATAAACTAGCAGAAAATTATAATTACAGATCTAATGACTTTAAAGCAGTATCAATGAGATATAATCTTACTGATCTTGTGTTGTATACCTGCTTTAAGGAAAGCTTCAACGTACGGTGCTTCTACGAGTGAATCACTAATAGTAATCGGTCCTCCAACACCATGCTGCGGATCATTTCGAAATTCTGCCCTGGACATTGGACATGGTAAAAATTTTAAAACATTGACTTCTATTAATTGTCCATGTGCTATACATAGTACAGTGTATGTCATGATCGATAACTACGGACAGAGCAGTAACCAAGTGAGTAAATAGATGCAGGTAGTTTGAACCTGGTATTATTTTCGTATTTTTTAAAATAAGGTAAGACGTCGTTGTAACTCCATCCATCAGCACCTAGTATAACAATGCATTCATTGATACCGTATATGGTCAATCATAATCTTAGCAGTAAAAGCGTTTCTATAAATTTCTAGTATCTCTACCATTTCTCCATATTGCATACGTATGTATAAAGTAGTACTGTATAAGTTTAAATAGTGCCGATACAGTAATACTGTAGATAGCAATAAAAATAAAATAAAGCTAACTTATTCTTAAAAACTCTATTAATCTGAGTATTCTGCATCATGTCAACTACAAAATACCGTCGGTTTTCATTACCTAACTCTTGCCACGAATCAAAATCTCCCTTACAACCTCTCATATACACCATATAGTTAATTGCACTTGAACCTCCTAAAATCTGCATGTAATGAGCACGCCATAATTTATTAATAATAATATACTGAAGTTGTAATCATTTAATGAGTTACATGTATTTCTTAAATGTAGTGCAAATCACTTAACCTCAAAACATATAATCATCGTACAAATACTGTAGTAATGAAAGTAGCCGTCGATTTTAATCCAGTAAACACATTATACTAGTCCTTGTTTCACCAGAGACTACTCGATAATAATAATAAATCAAGAGAGAGAGAGATGGTTTTCACGTATGCGATAACTTTGATCTGTTATTCGTATCAATTGATTTAGAACTGCGTGCAGTAAATGCAAAGTATTATCAGTCAGCAAAAAATATGCTGCTACTTGTGTGTCAACGAATACATAGCTCACTATAGCACTAAGGGCAAAGAATGGAATGCCATACCTTTCCGCGCGGCCATAATGGGCAATTATCAATGAAGGCTTTGCATACATCTTTTTGCGGCAATCCCTAGGCAAAGATACAAGAATAATATGAGTACACTAACATTCCTTTGAATCGTTGTGCAAAGCTGTAATTTAGAGGTAATAAAGTCCAAATGTCAGCTAAAATCCAAGAAGCCGCCACGCCGCCATCCGCGTAAGAACGTACATTAGATAAGATGCCGCCATTACAAGTATACGAGTAATACTATACAGTACAGTACAGTATAAAATAGATTCAGTATTCTCAAACTCTTGCTATCTTCTATTTTTGACTTTGATCTTCCATCTCTATTTCCATTTATACCACTTTAGACAGTACCTCGACTGCTGCATACGGAGACTGTGGGGCATCAGTTGCACACAGTTTTAGCTTTCTATGTATACTCACAACTAACAACTGCAGTAGATCGATTTTAACAACCAAGGTGCGCTCCGACTCTGAGCTCTTCTTTGTTATAGCTTAATGTCATTCACGTTTTGGTTATGTTTAATTGATTATTATCATAATTTAATTAGCAGTATAGTAATGCTTCTTAGGCAAAATTGACATTTTCATTTACAACTCATCAATCCCAGGCTGTAGAGCTTTTACGATTGGAAAAAATGACTGGGCGGAAAAACATGGATCTCAAACAATAACAATATTATAGACACCATAATGTCAAAAGCGTAGGTTTACAACAATTCTGCTGAGCTCCATGTAACCAAAAAATCATTGATTCACAATTTACAATATTTGCAGCCTATAGACTACTCCTAAGTTTCGTGCAGTATATGAATCAGCAGTTAACAGTATCAGTAAATAAATCAAAAAATAAAATAATATTTTGAATGAAAATAAAAAATAAAAAAAATTAGCGGCGTCATTGTATTGTAGAGGACGTATGCATGTACAGTATGTAGATATAATTTGGCATTACATCGATAGCAGCTAGTAAAGTAGATCGGTACTGTATCGATGCCAGAATACTGCACAATGTACATTCACTGACATCGATCAAGCGATCTGCTAGTAGCGAATCCTGCATTTGCACTTGGATAAACTCTTTAATAATTGAAGCAGAGAATGGAATACTGTTTACACCCTTCCTACTCATCATCATTCTCATCTTTGCTTTCAATTCGTGTTTCGAATCGCCTCTTATTCGGTACAATTGATTTGGAGGGAACCAATACAGTAGTTCATGATACGTAATTATTGTTATTGTTTCAATCGCTGTACAGTTGGAATACCATCTGCAAGACTGCAACTTCACAAGCTCGTTGAAGGCAGATATGAAATAGAAGATACTGTGTTCTAATACTCCATAGTAGAGTAGAGTATACGAGTACGCGTACATTACTCGTAGTGAAACGAATTGCAGATTTTCGCTCAGCATTCCTTGAAACGCCATTCTTACAACAGATCCTCTATACACTTTAAACAACATTGATTTACCTTGTAACTCCAATCAATGCCAGAGTTCACTTGCAAAGTGCCTGTTGCAGCAGGCACTGGAACAACTGGATTATCAACATATTTTCCTCCAGCTTCTAAAAGCAAGACTGTTACATTAGGATCTTCGCTCAATCTATTGGCCAATATACAACCCGTTGTGCCACCGCCAACAATCACGTAATCATAGCTTGTTGCAAAGGTATCAATGTAGGGGTCATGAACTTGGCGATACATAAATTGATACGCCATATAAGATGCAAATAGACCACTACCGCATTTGAGAGCTAATTCTAATTTCGACGACGAAGACATGTCGATTTAACTCGAGCACCGTAGTACTTTGTGGATGATAATCAACCACTAGCAATTGTGATCACTCTCTTTCTTCCCTTGAACATACTATAACCCGCTCTAAATTAAGTGTATAGTAATCCCACCCACCCTCCCTTGAAACGAGCAGCGCGGGGGTATTTATACTACTATTAAATGACTCTGATTATGGGTTCATTTCAATAGGTCAGTATAAGATTCTTACAGTACTTTTAACCTAAAGATTTCTTCATGTAAAACGAATAGCTCTAAGGTAGTAATTTCTGCAGAGTACTGATTATTAAAATAGTATTCGTTATATCGCTAAGGGTGGCCACTGGGCCTTTAAATTTTGATTTCATGCAATATTCTGATGAAAATTGAATAAACATAGAATCTTTATAGAGTTTTCTATACAGCCATTTTGATTGTTACATTTTCTTATAACGGTTGTTATCGACAGAGCAAGCTTTGCTTGCATACGACAGCGATCCTTAGACACATTATAATGATTGGTATAGAATTGACCACAGTACGAAGGACATTCTACCGCACTGTAGATATCTTACAGTACCTGCTAATCTTAACTTGGTATGTCCATCACCGTACATTAGTTATCATAATGTGCTCTGGACCATTAACTAATCTTAATATAGCATAGTATATTACTGTTACTAGGATATATATAATATCGAATGATAATACTATCTGTAA
>NW_002060944.1:2693315-2982875 GCF_000150275.1 Trichoplax adhaerens | reverse complement strand
TGTCCCGATTACTAATATGAAAGTTACTTAACGAAATNTGAATTGGTATAGAAATGAATGATCTCTAGGATTTATGTAAATATTATTGAGAAGGTAGAAGTGATTGATACACATCAGTAGGTACTATTAGTTCTATTGCTCTCTTGCAATTCGTAGTGTTATCCTACTGTAGTTCCCCTGTCCCAATTACTTTTGATTTCTATACTGTATATAGTAACCATCCTTATTCGGTAAACATACTAATACGAAAGTTACTTAACGAAATTTGAAAAGTGATTGATACACATCAGTAGGTACTCTTAGTTCTATTGCTCTCTTGCAATTCGTAGTGTTACCCTACTATAGTTCCCCTGTCCCGGTTATTTTTGATTGCTATATATCATATTACAAAAAGTATTTCTAAGAGGATAATGTTCGTTAGTCAGCGATCTGATAGTTACTGAACCTCTGTTAAATGAGCACATTATCGTAAACCGTCAGTAAAGCGACGGGAGTTTGCACTAGTCCCTCTAATCCCTATGATCATCTATTTACTTTCTGCTGTTGTAATTGATACATTTATTTACCTTGAGGGCATATTTAGTAATATCACTACCTTGGTGTCCATGACTTAGTCATGGAGAGTAACGGACACCAATATCTAAAAATGCCAAATTAACTTAATTTAAGGCCCTCTGCCTTACAGTGTACAGTACAGAACCTTGTGCTACCGTACAGTACAGTACAGTACTGTATCGTACTGTAATACTGTACTGTACAGTACTGTACTGTACTGTACATACATCTGTCGGGAAAAAAACGGCCTACAGTACTGCAGATAATAGACAGCACAGTACAATGTATTGCACAGTCTACAGTACGTACTGTAAGGCGCCGCAAATGACTATCCTGTTACTGGCAGTTGAATTCGCGCAGCCGTTATCGCAGTTGCTCTTAGACTTATGGTTGCCGTATGATAAATAATTAATTTTTAATTTTTATAATCTACCATGAGTCCATGACTATAGGAAGCATCGAATGCTGCTGATTGGAACGATAGAAGAAGAAATTCTGTACGTTCACTAATAAAAGAGATATCAAAGATATTCATGCAGAAGTTCTGCACAATCCTGTAATACTGTATATATGACATCGCTAATCAAGCAAAAGTTGCCGCGTCGCGTTAATGCGGTACATTATCTTGCGTTGTAAAAGCATGGTACAAGTACCATTAGTACCACGAAGGATCGATTAGTAAGCAATTAACGACAGGCCTACGTCTGAAAGATATAAGAATCAAAATACTATGTAGTATAAAGTGAAAAAGACGTGTTTTCTCGAATTTTACTAGCGATAGTAAATTGCATGCACACTAGCGATCCTGTACCAAAAGATCAACAGTATAGGCTTTCTACAGTACTGTACTGTAATATCATTTCCGGTTCGATAGGATGCAGTCATGGTAGGTCAGTTTCTCCATGATAAAGTTTTGATTATGATACTGTTACTTAAAATTCAAATTCAACATGGCTACAGCTACCATTTTCTTCATTCAATTTTATTAATTATCATTAATACACGTAATGCCAATCATAGAGTCAATGCAGTATCGTGATGCTTTTCGCAATAATCAAGCAATTAGCTTAATGAAGATACGGGTAACTAAGAAATTACTTGATCAAATTAACAATTGTACAGCGACCACGGTAACAAACATCGACGCGCACGTTGAGATGACATTATACCAATGGGAGAAGTACTTCAATTTTGCCATGCAGTTGCAACTATAAAATGCAATTTAAATTTGTGCTTTACTTATCCAAACATGGATCATAGCGTGTAAACTAGCAGCGTTTATCTATGCTGGTGGAACCTATAAACCAAGTGTATGGGTATAGGAGGAAGATTACTTTGTAACATTGATAGGTTTTTCTGTAAAAATTCGTAAGCAAAACTTAGTCTCTTCATCAGGTTTGTAGGTTACTGGAATAACGACATAATGCCCTTTCTTGAAAGTAAATCGGTTCGAAATCTCCGCAGATCTACCGAAAGCTTTACACCTGGCATTGAATCGATGATGCAGAAGGTAGTTTTCATCTAACCTTTTACCAACTTGATCGCCTTCCACTCTGTAGATAGTAAAACATATCGATTGAGTTTTCTTATGCTCTCCAGCAAACGGTCGTGTAAACATTTGCATTAATGCAATGAATATTGATGTTCCTTCTGGGGTATCATCCTCCTAATTAGATTGTTTCAATGAAATATCAACAAGGACAAAAAATTAGTAAAATTATTGATGCCGTACATAACTGAAAAGTATTAATATTAATAATAATAACGCCTATAATTAGTACGATTAGTACATATAATCATTGAACTATTGAAAATTGATCGATAAAATCAGTTCTGATGTTTACTTACTGGAATCTCAAAGCGTATTTGTGGATTAGTGTGATATGTCTTGCGAAAATTCCAGCAACCACCGGCATTGACGCCCTTTTTCCACTCACCTGCCACTTCTACAAAATTCCATTTCATTTTGTTTCCATCCTTATATTCAATATCGGGCTTTAGCATACAGATCTCTAAAGTTACATAATTGGAGATGAAATCTTCGTACGACATCCTATAAATATCAAAAAGTTATTTCAAGGAGGTACCACTCTATCCTCATAATGCACATGATCACATACACTGCTTAATACTTACTAAACGAAATATAAAAATTATAACAATCACTTTAACGGCTATCTCACCAACCAGAAATATCCATCCGCTATACTTACCAAAATTCACCATTATTGGCGACGGCCATTCCTATAGCTTTTTTCGTCTCTTCGCTAACGGTATCCCACTCAGCTGAACTATCAATTCATTAACACACGTTCGAATGTTTTATCAATTTCACTATACATTTTATGTTGTACACGATACTTTATAAAGAGTTTAGAAATTACAGCAACAGATTCCATCGCAGATGGTCGGATAACATTACGTTCACTAGTTGCATACACGTGTAGTAGTATTTTATTTGTTTCTTACCCATCGCTCCATGCTCCTTTCCATTCTCCACAACCCCAAGGATTTCGAATCCTTACTAAAGGTACTTCCTCATCATTGCCTTCGATCTTGACCTATTACCGTATATATACACCGTTTATGCGTACGTCTTGTGTTAATATCACATAAAATATCGCCCGTAAATTTGTAGAATACGGTACTGACAGTATTATGTATGCAAGTGAGTTAATAAAATACTAAATATTATAATTTAAATTCAAGCCACGGGGAAACTTCTTCGAATTGATTTAAAACTTGCTATATACTGTATCATGGATTACTAAAAAAGACCGTGACTGTACAGTGTACATACTTTCGCAGCCTTGTCGACGCTATAGGCATGGCCCCAAACCAGTCCATTAGGTAGTACATGCCCCTTGACTCCTTTTTCATGATGAACCTGAAAAGGATGGATAGAAGAATGAAGTACCTGCATATACTGTACGCATAACAGATAAATCTCGGCTCATACGATATTTTCATTCTAGTAGCTACTGCTTACGTACGGTATACGTATTTATTAAAGTGAAATCATTTGCAACAGCCGCATTGCAAGATCATCGACCAGAAAATTTAATTTATTATACGCAAATCTCATTTGACGTATAGTCGATTGTAGTCAAATAAAACTTAGCTGAGTTACCCCGAAGCATCCTAATAAAGAATGACGAGCCAGTGCGTTAAAAATCCGTTGAAATCCATCTGCGGGCATACTGGGCATGTGATAGTCTTCATGAATTCCGCCAGTGAAAGTTTCTAGAGCTTCCCAGTTGACGCCTCCTACTAAAGCTTCATAACTATTATTAACCCTATAAATTCAATGCACAGCAAATCAGCAATTATTCACTTATTTTTAGTTGTAGTGGTAGACTACTCTTTATATCGCCAAAAAATTTGTTTACACTTAAAGTTTACATGTAGTACAATACAAGATGTCGTAGATAGAAAACAAGAATGATTTCGAGCTCTAGAGAGGCCACAAAACAATTAGAAGTCATCTATTTTTCTAACTTAAACTCATCAAGTCAAAATTTTTACAACTCCAGCTTATAGACAATATTGCCTTGTAGTTATAATACATTATAGGTACCATTATGATTCATAAACTAATATACTGTATTATTGCCAGTACTATCTACGTGAATTACCACAATATCGGATTTATATATTGAAATATCAAGGTAGCACAATAGAAAAGAAACTTCATTGCAATCAATCAAAACCGATTATATGAATCAGACGCCATCTAACATTTCGTACTAATCTACGTTGTAAAGTACCAGTCAGTGCCGAAGCAAACGACGGCTTACTCTTAAATGGTATCGTGAATACAAACATGCGTATGAAATACCACTAATAAGTGTGATAACGGAATAGGAATCTAAATAACTGCTAAAGATATACATAATGTACATATATAATAGTATATCTTTGATGAATCCTACATTTTAAGTCTAACTTACTTTGCATAAGCTTTCTCGATGAAACAACCCCAAAATTCATGTTTATCACTTGGATGAACGTAACATGGCCTTTTCGATTTCTCAAAACATGGAAGGCGATCATCAATAACTATATCAGCCCACTGACCCATACGCCAAAATCGAACATGCAAAATGCCTGCATAATCCTTATCAAAGGTCTGATCATTCGGTATAACACGGTATAGCAAATTCTTTTCGGTAGCCAAAGACGACAACGACGCAACAAACCAGCAATCACCTAGCCGACCTTGACGCATGTCGAGACGGTCTCCACCATCAACGTAAAGTTTTGGATCGTCAGTTATCTCCTATAGTAATATCAATATAGGAGTAGTCTAGAAAATTGTTTTTCAATCAACGCAAGATACTGTAATACTTATATGATTATATTATCGTGGACTAGATCATTTAGTTTACAATTGCTTGTAGTATAGTAGCTTTACATGTGACGACTACACTCGCAATAGTAAACAAGAACGATAATCATAATCATATTTAATCCAATTTTAAAATTCCTGCAGTTACTGCAGTTACTGAAGTACTAGGCATGTAAAGCAATGCTACGTTGATGATATTTCTTTAAATGAAAGTACTTTCTTTACATTGTACTGTACATATGGACTGAATAAATCCCACTGCAGCAGCCTATGAAATATTATATATATGGCGCGGAATAAATCATTAATTTACTTAGTCTTAAGTATGCCTACAAATATTGCACATTTACTAAAAATTTTACAAATGTTAAGTTACTGTTAGCTGCAAAATGTATATATTTATTATTGCGTTGTATTATTATATATTTTATTCTGTAACAGGCGGTTTATCTAATAATTTCTAATTTTTAGAATTAACGAAACTCTTAGTTGCAGTACATAACATATAAATCAGTATTGATTTTAGCTGCACAGCGTAGATAAGAGCATTTACATCTAGAACTACGGGGAAAAAGTCCGTATAGATATACTAAGTGACATTTATCTCTCAAATTGAAGTTCTATATTAATCAGAAGAATATAGGTATGCAAAATAAGGTTGATTTCATCCTTTTTACTAGTACATGGACTGATTAAGAAGCACGACTATCGAAGAATTTAACGGGTCCATTATCGTACATATAGTTTTAATGAGCTCTATTTGATTAAAAAGGCTTAGCAGCCAAGTAGGTTCTGAAACCAATTTTCTAAATCGTTTCACTGACACCGAGCGAGTAAATTATATATTAGATTTTACTTGTCTCTTTACGTACTTTAGGCCGCAGCCAAACAATTCCGTGACTTTCACGTTTATCGTAATATAACGAGGAATCATTAGCAGGAAATGTTGGATCTTCGAATAATTTCCCACTTTCTAAGCACTGTGCCTTGAGCGCATTATAATCTTGATCTTTATACTGGGTTATCGGAGATGGAGCAGACATGATTTTAAGGTCTTAAAAGGCAGCAAAACTACGAATATTTTTTAGGTAATAGAAAAAAGATAATTCATTAAAATTGAGCTGTTTCACGACAATGTAACACTAGATCATTTCATCAGGGTATTTGTCACTCTCATCGAATGTATATATAAAGTAGTTCTAAGCATAATTTTCCAAACTAAAAAGCGTTATAGTTATAAGGTAAAAAAGAATATAAGAATACATATTGCTGCACTTATAGAGTTTTTAACTGTTATTAACTACAAGTGAAAACCGGCAATACTTTTCTTATATTTATAGATCCTAACCATAAAGCTTTATACAGTACCATTATGCTCATACTATGGCATTTTTGCATAAAAACTGATAAAAAGCAACCTAAGCGGACTTTAAAATTTTGCAATAAATTACAATTTATATTGCACACTCAAGAGTAACACCTTCTTTAAGTGCTAACTTATTAGATACTTCATTCACGTCTACGAAGCAGCATATTGTAGTATTCAATTGCAAATATAGTTATCCTACTTTTATAAGTAGATACGACAACGAAGTAAGCTGAGAAGCCAGTCAATGATTTTGTTCTTTAATACGCGTATACGCTAATCTCTGATTATAATTCTAATTGAACAACTTTTATATATTACATGGACTACTTATAGAAGATTAATTTGCTGCTATATCTGACCTGTACAGTAAATGGATAAATTGATCTAATTCATGACCTGAAGTATGATGTAGGTCAGTATGTTGGTATTATGCTATATTAAAGATTTATAAACAATTTATCAGAATTTTAAGTTTGGCCTTTTAAACCCTCGTTGTAGACTGTCTAAATTTATAGCTTAGTTAGAATTGAACCAAATCTCTAATGCTTAAAGGACTCTGTAGAACTTAAACAGAATATAACATATTTAAATCAAAGAATTTTTTACAGTACCTTAGGAAAGGTGAATGAAGAATTAACCAAAGTAAGGGTAAATCCAATGATTTTATCTCAAACACGCTAATTTATACTTTCTTTAAACAATTACAGAGAGAAAAGATAAATTACAAACAAACTTATCAACCTATAATTTTTATTAAATTAAAATATCATGCTGTGATCAATATAATGTGCATAGCTTGAAGGAGTTGTTCCAAAATTAAAACGTCTGATCTCAATTAATAAATGACCAATAGCAGTCATACGGCATAATTTAACACCTGTTTACAATCGAGCTCAAAATCATACAACTTTATTCTATAGTGGCTAAAATATTGTTAAAATATTGTAAGCCTATGGCTAATAGTAATACAACGTGCAAGCTACTCTTCTATGCCCTTATGCTAATAAATTAAGGCTGGATAAAGCTATGCAGATATTAATGATTTCTATAAATCTATGGAATAGGCTATTACTACTGTTTTAAAGGCTAACGATGACCAAAGTAAACGTATTATCGTCCGTATTTCTTACATTTCAAGCTTTACGGCATATGCATAATGATTGGCACCACTCAAATATGCATATTATTTTTAAAACACTTTAAATGAGGTGCAAAGAAGACAATTACAAGTAATCAATAAAGTTCTTGAGTATCTAAATTTCAGAACCTTCCTTCTACATGTAAGTAAGGCTTATGTGAGGAATAATATAACAATGTAAGAATAGAGAATGTAAAAGAGAAGTTATCGTTAACTCCCTTTGAGACTCCACTAACAAACTCAAAGTGCTTTTAAAAAACTTGGATATCAATATTTTGTTCTATAATTTAATATTTGCTTATCCTTTAAAGTAAACAGCCAGTTTTGTGAAGTGCTAAAGATTAGAAGTAAATTGGTAAGTGGATGGTAATTAAATTATATGAAAGATTTATCGGATATTACTACAAACATCAAGAATATGAGGCAACATAAACAAAATATGTCGCCTAATCTGCCTTTAATCATTTAATTAGTGGTTAGTATGCCAATACCAATAATTGGATTACTTTAACACTTTTTATGTAATTTATTCGACCTTACAATCATAAAATTAGTGCAAAAGTCGCCTAAGAACTCCATAAGTCGCACCCTATCCTGACAGGATTTTGATTTATATTATTATTACATCAAATATCGGCTAGAGTAGGCAAATAACATGAACGTGAAGTATCGAAATAACCCTAAACATTAGTACCATATCGTACTTTGTCTACGATAAATTTTGATTTGATATAGGATAGTAGCTATGCTGCTAGTTACTAGAGAATACTACGATGTAGTAATGAAAGAGTCTGTAAGTGCTATTTCTCAGTATATAGTTTGTGTCAGATCATTTTTGAATCATTTGATGGAAAAAGAATTTTATTACTGCTACTTTTGACGAAATTGGATTTTTACTTATATTTAAATCTTAACTCGCTATCTAATACAATGCAGAAGCCATTTCGATAATTATATACTCAGTAATTGAGTTTGAACCTTCAATACCAAATATTTAAATTCTAAATTCTAAATTATGAAACAATATGGTAATTTTAACAGCTTTGCACTACCCGTAATGAATTTAAAGCACTATCTTTCAATTGGTTTCTAACACAACGACCAGTATCACAATTTATTCTTTACTACGGTACTTTTTTTCGAATATTGCACACAATTGAATTTTTTATACGCAGGTTTGTGAGCTAATTGAATGGTACAGAATTATAAGATCTCAGGGCTTAAATTTTAATTTAAAAAAATTGCAATTCGAAAACTAGATGACGATTAGTCTTGAAGGGATATATATGACATATGACAATATACAGACTTTGATTTGATAACCAGTGCCAGGTATGATACCGTAGCAATTTTTATTTCTTTCGGTAGAAAATTTGTTCCACCTACTCTGTACATACGTGCATTTACGCCTATATCATACTCATAGCTTAAAATTTGCGACGGTTGAAAACAAATTGTTTTTCTTCTATTTGGCATAACGCACCCATAATTTGTCGAATCTTCACTCTTTAGAAATAATTCAATATCGAATTCAATTTGTCGGTGAATGAAATATTATCATTACAAATTTGTAATTTAATAACGGTAATTAGATTTTCGAAAAAGGATCATTCGCCACAATACCTATCAAATTAATTATAAATTATAAAAATTATTAATAAATGATTACACTACTGTGCGTAAGGTGCATATATGCTGGCAGTATATCTGCTTGTGTCATATATTTACTTTCAATAATCTGATGCTTTTAAGTCTTAATTTTATTAACAGTCAAGGAAGAATAAATGGTTGTGATATCATTGTTATCATTCTCAGATTCGCGTTATAGAAATATGCAGACATAGTAATCTGGGAGTTGGTCCATAAGTAACTGAGGCAGAGAAGCACTACGGATAACCATTATTAATTAATTATTATTTAAAACTAATTCAACCCAACTATATATCATCACTATTGAGAATAGTTTCTGTAGTTTCGATAATTGCAGCACTGTTATAGCAGCTTGTCTATGCTTTTAAAAATATAACCGAATCCTTTATACTCCGTTACATTTTTCAAAAGCTATTGACAATTTCTTATGTTTTCTTCAATATAAACATTTTCTACTCTGCCAAACTTTGTCAAATAAAATGTACCAGATAATAATACTTAAATTAAACATTGATTAATATAGAATTATGCTACAAAACTTAAGGGGATGAACGCTTGGTTCGTAGAAGGGTGGCATAGCTAGTTACTACTTAAGACTAATTTAATTAATTGCCTTATATCTCATGTATTCCTGGCTATTAATAACAATAGCCTTTAAAGCAAATTTTTTCTATTCATTACCGTTTCTTATGAATGACAGAAGTTATCAATAAATAATTCGTTGGATAAAAACCAAAATATGCATTGGATAGGTAATACCAAAGATATGGCAATTTACTATAAATGATGCTAAAATTTCCTAAAGTTCTTAAGCAGATTTTTAATACGAGCTGGTTGTAAATTTTGACATACCGTAAGTCACTACCGTATCTGAAGCTCGGGAGAAAATAAATTTATCAGTAAATTCTAAGCCTAACGTTTCAGACGATCCTTTGAGTAAAACAATTTTTAGTTATATTCAGATCAGATTTAATATATGCCTCTGGTTCGGATAGGGTTTCAAATAAAGATCTAATTTATATGCACGCTTAGCAAATTAAAATAGGCTTCTAGTACCGTATAAATAGCCATTTTCGGTGTACGCGAAATTTTCAATATTACTTAATACAAAATCAAATTCAGCTCAATTTTTATTAGTAATACTCCTGATTTTTAATTGTGGTCGAATAATGTTAATTTCATTAAATGCCGAAAGAGTCTTTGAAACTTCTGGTAGACCCTTAGTGCTACTAATATCGTAAGTTAGACTCTGCCCAAATTAACGTGTGTATTGTTAATCCTAAACCTATTCTTCAACTGGTTCGAGAGATTTTTAAGATTTTTTATTACGGTTATAAGTCGAATATTCAGCAAGCGCGCTAATAGTAGACTTTTAAAGATATTTCGTATAGCTTGGGTTCGTGTATGTTCTTTGTTTGTATATATAACTGCAGTTTATTAGATTTAGCATTTCATATGAACAACATATGGTCCTGATAAACCCAATTATAGAATACAAAGCGTATTTTTCCTGAATTTATTAAATTACTTACTCAAGTTTCTATTTTGCTACAAAATGAAATAAATTTTAATCTATACTCATTGAACTGAATATTAAGAAAACTTTCCTTTATACGAGTACTGTGTAATCTATTTATTTTATAGCTTCTAAAGTTGACTATCTCGCAATATGGTATATACTAGAATACCTTGTCTTTAAAACAATTAAAGTAGTTTCAGAGCCTTCTGTGCATACTCGATATTGCTGTAGGTTTTGATTAAAATTTCATGTGAAATAGTTTTTCTAGTACCACTTTATTAACAGCTTTTGATAAACTATTGGAAACACAACACATGGAAACACTTCTTTAATTTTAGAGTTTCAATTAGGTTGGTGTGTGCAATGATTTTAGCTACCAATAAGGAGTTAGTTCCTTAATATGCATGACGCAAGTGCAGTAATAAACTATTTTATAATTATACGCTATGGAAGTTAAATCATTATCAATTTGCAATAGCAGTATATACCACTTGTAATCATAAGGTAAACATCTGTTAGGAAATTGTTAAGATTGCCAAAAGAAAAAATGTTAATAAATTTTCTGCAAATATCACCATCCAAAAGCATCCCATAATGATCACATACACAATCACTCTTGCTAAAACATTAATTTTAAGGCCTAAGGTTACCGAAAAACAAATTACCAACCAGATTAGATTTTAATCTATGTTATAGCTTAGTAATAGCGACACTTAGCTGCCCCCTTTCGTAGCTATTACCATCTCTTTTATTCAAGAAATTGCTAAAACCTGTCCTTCTTAATAAGATCAGCAGCTTTTTCAGCAATCATAGCAACCGGCGCATAAAGGTTGCAAGAAACTACTACGGGCATGATAGATGCATCAATAACTCGAATTCCTTTCAATCCACGAATTCTGATATAAAATAAATGGTTAAAGTAGTATAGACAGAATAATATGTTACAATTGTTATTTTACATCTTTAAAATTATCCTTTTCTAGTGCAACCATTGGATAGTACATCATTACAAAATAGAATCGAATGCACTACAGTGTTGCATTAGAAAGAACGACAAGAATATACCTTAAGTTTGGATCTACCACTGCAGAATCATCATTCAAAGCTCCCATCTTGCAAGTGCCAACCTAGATTTGAATTAAAACAATAGATTGAACTTTTATGATTTCTTTTAATTAATTTCTACAGCAAGATTGTAAGGAAACAAAATTTACAGGATGGTATCCATCGTAGGCGAAGTGTTTCAAGACGTATTCCCAATATTCAAGAGAGTTATATGTATGAGGGCAATCAACATTATAGCGACGTATTCCTTTAACATAGGGCTTGAAGTGTTTACTTTGTAATAAGTTATGACAAAACTGAGCCCCCTGTAGTAAAAATAGTTGAAAAATAAAATCTCTAAATTATCAAATTTAATTCTGTCAGATTTCCTATAATACATCATGACTAAATTCAGATTGCATTACTGTCCCATATAGTACGAATGTATTATGATCGGAGCTGTAACGAATAAAACTAAACAGGCATTCGATTTACTTTAACTTTACATACAATATGTTAATTACTGAGTTACCAAAATAAAGTCTATTAACCAACACATTACCTTCGCCAGATTTCGTATATCTTGAGGGTGCTGAAAATAATTTGGTTGTATTTCAGGGTGATCTAGTGGATTTGTCGATTTCAACTTGATCCATCCTATGCTAAGAGGACGACATAGAATCGGAACCAAGAAAAACCCTGTCGAAGTAAAAAATTAATATACAATAGATTTTTGCAAACAGCATATTTTGCATTATATTTTAGTAATTATCTCTTCTAAATTTACAATTGCAAATGGCTAACCGCAATTATCAGAATTTGCTGCCTCATCCGCATATAAAGATGGAAATCTAAAACAAACACAAGTCATAAACTAATTATATGTATCCCTTTGGTCTGTGCCTTGAAATTCTAATGTTTCAATAAATAAATTTACGATAGTTGGAAAAAGGTCTTCCGATTACATTTCAAAAGTTCATACCTTTTTTTATCAATAGAAAAAGTTTTATAAATCACTGGTTGATCTGCTCCAAAGGATTCAAGATGGATAAGAACATCAGCACCTGACGATTCACTCTGTACAAAGAACACCGTTATTAGTATAAGTTATTAACAAAATATAGCTTTAGTGAGAATTCAACTAAGAAAGAATCGACTTTGGTGTACCGATTCTTCACCAACGGTAATTAACCCTGATGCTTCGTAACCTGGAGAAGCTAATTTCCCCTTTCAAATAGATTAATTCACGAGTGTCAATAGTTAAAGTTACAAACTAAGCCAAGAACAAAATTTTGCACTCCTTCATTATTTTCTGTGGTAAGCTACTGGTCTACCTTTTTAGAAATGAGGTACTTTAGCACACTCATGATAGAAATTGATGCTTCTGTGTAACTATAGCTTCGAAATTCATCATTTAATATTGCCGAGATCATTAATCCACAATGATTCTGGAATAACCAAACCACATTATTTTATACAGCATCGATTACGAATTGGTTTACTGCATGAATGTAGAGTACTACCTGTAGATTACGTCCAACTGGTAGATCAGAAATGACAGGAATCTGCAGATAAATAATTGTAGAATGAGATGTAACTAGTCTGTAGATACCATTATTTCATTACAATTTTTGTAATAGTACGTAAGTAATCAATATGGAAGTAATATGACAAGGATAAAATATCTATAAGCAATGAAAGGGCATACAATAACAGAAGATAAGTTAACAGAATTCAGAATTTTAGAATAATTCATTGTGATATTCCTTAACGCTGATTAGAATGGCAAAATAGCTTTATCATTAGTATACTGATTGCACTATAGCATATACAAATTTAGGGATTTTCACTCAGTCTATAAACTTACATTTAATTTCTCTAAGTCCTCTTTCGGGCCGACACCAGAAAGAAGTAATGTTTGTGGTGATCCAACTGTCCCTCCACAGACTAAAACTTCTTCATTGCAGTAAATCGTAAGCGTTTTTCCTCTAGAAAACCAATTATTGAAAATAAGAGATGCAAAAATGTTATATTTAACGTATCGTTAACGAACGCCATGTAATTGTTTGTATGTGATAGCAAAAATGCTAAATTATTATGATTTTACTGTTTAATAAATTGAACTCCAGCAGCTCGCTTCTCATTGAAAATCACCTTTTGAAGTTAATATAAAATTTATTCCGATTATTAAAATTTTAACATGAGCATAGTTTGTAAGATTTAGAAGTATTCATTTCGAAATTTGTATTTTCGAATCAGTAAACCTTTACTGCTAATATTTTACTCTGAGGATAATGACCTTGGTAGGCTTTAGATAAGGCTACAGATAAATATTGCTATCGTTTCGATGCCATAGCAATGCGATGTCATGTACTATTGCATTTATGCAATCTAAACTAGTTCAGATATTAATCACCTTGCTGACGTGACAAAATACACCGATGTGGAGATTTTTTCTGTTCATTACGTCCTGAGTCAAATAAGATTCAGCAGTGCTTTGTCTTACTCCATTGCCAACAAATACTTGACCATAATCAAATCCAGTCTATATTATATTTTGTTATTAAAAATAAAAAATACGAAGTAAGATAAGACAAGACTATAAGTAAAGCAGTCACTAAACCATCGTCATTTTGATAAATGAAGTCCCTATCCAATAGCTAAAGCTTGATATAAATTGTTTATCAAACCTTGATACCGCCATTGATATCACACCTAGGAAATCCTGCTTCTTCACCTATCGTGGATTATCGGCAAGATAGTATAATCTCAGAAGAATGATATTTCAAGATCATTCCATGGAATACCATAGCATGTATTCGATATAAAAATACTAACTAAGTAATATACATACCTGCTTTAATAAATGCCTCTGTATAAGGTGCAGTAATATCAGGATCACTGATTGTAATTGGCCCTCCAATCCCGTGTTGTGAATCGTTTTGAAATTCAGGTCTTAGGTTACATATTACAGTAACAAAATTTCAATTTAACCCCTTCTTCATATTGTAATCATCGGTTTTAAGTAGTTTCAGAGCTAAGTTAAATACCTTGTGTTATTTTCAAATTTCTTAAAATATGGTAGGACATCGTCGTAACTCCATCCTTCAGCACCTGCAACAAGTAATTTATGTTAATATTTGGCAGAATTTAGAATGCCAACATCGCCATTGACTCAAAAGTTACAACTCGAAGAGGAAAATTTTAAGATTAAATTTAAAGTGATAATATAGCAGATATAACAAACCATGTCACTTTAATAATTTAATTTAAACTCTACCTATCTGCTGCCACAGATCATAATCTGCCTTGCAGCCTCTCATATAAATTAAGGAATTAATTGAACTACTTCCTCCCAAAATCTGTTTAAAGGAATTGAAAAGCTTGGTTTGTAAGTTTGAAATAAGAATGCTCGTAATCGGGATTGCCTATAAATTACCTTTCCTCGAGGCCATAAAAGCATATTATCGGTACAAGCTAGACATGAATTTTGCTGGGGCAATGACTAAATAGATAATGAGATGATTAATCAATAATTATTGGTCTAATATTAGAACCGAAATGATTTTTATATCCTATATACTAGCAGTTAGTAACGTTAAATATCGTAGCTGTTATGAAAAATGTTTGTAACACTGTTTACACATACGTTTTGTGTACAAGAAATATCTGCGACTAGAGTAACTATTTTGGTAATGAACGCTACGCTATAACTTTTACTTAGTCTGTGGATAAATAGGTGATATATTCGTATACCTTGTAGCACCAATTAATTGCAGAATCTGCTTGCAGAAGAGGGGATGCAGCAGGCACTTTCGCTAGAAAGTGATCATATTTTCCTCCAGCTTCCAGTAATAAAACGGTTACATTAGGATCTTCAGTCAATCGATTAGCAAGTATACAACCGGCTGTTCCGCCCCCTATAATAATGTAATCGTAACTTGCGAGAAATTGATCACAAAAAGGATCATGCCTACGGTGGCGTAATAATAATTTATATGCCAAGTAAGAAACCAAAATTCCACCGCCCAATTTAACAGCAAATTCTAAGCGAGAGTCGTATACCATTATTAGACCTTTAGAGGAGAAGTATAACGTATCTTACGAGGTAGCATGATTAGAGCAGTTTAGAATACAGTTATGCAAATAATGTCAAAGTAATGTATGCAATCCTAGACACCAAACTTCTCGCAGGCTGAAGATTGCTACTATACTGTACTTGCCGGGGCGTATGTCTATTAGGCGCGGTATGCAATCTCTGCTTATGTAATTATTACTGCATGAGTTTGCGCAAATAACTGTATTTATTAACACATCCTGTACAAAGTAAATAAATGAAATCCTTTAGTGTTTTAATTGATTTTACTATTGGAAATGCATTACAGCTGGAGAAGTGAAGTACTACGAGTAGAAAAATATTTAGCTATGAGTGATCTAATAATAGGAATTTCATATGATGCAAGAAGTTACTCATTTACATAATACGGCACGGTACGATTTATATAAGATTTTATACTGCTACGGTTGTAAAATAGGTTTTTTTGGCAATGATATTGCTATGTAGCAGTTATTTACTCGCTACAAACTGCTAAGTCCGAAATTTTACATTTAGGTACACGTCCAATGACAGTATACAAAATACTTAAAATAAAATTATTAATTAGCTTAATAGCGAAGGGGCGTGTGAGTCTTGAGTATTGATTGAAAAGATATTAAATTAACCATTGAAATATTACTAAAGTAGAATATTGTGATTTCCAATATGTAACAATTACACGTATGGTATATCATGAAATAACTACTGGTCAGAATTTAAGAGAATAAATAGCTGCAGCAGTGATGAAGCTTATAAATTTTAATTTTATGGTCTATGTATTTAAACTCATTAGCACACAAAAGCCTGAAGCCTTGGAAGATGTATGCAAATTAGATTAGTAAGTTTTATACCTGTACCTATATACGTGCATGAAGATCGTTTATGGCGTTCTGCTGTGGCGTTGCTGATTTATTCATAATATCATTATTTCATAGCCTATAACCGATACATAACACACGTATTTCATTACATGCCGTAGTATATATTGCTTACTAAAGAGCTAAGACCTCGTATTATTCACTACGGAGGTCGATTCTGGGATATACGTTCGTACGTAGAGGAATTACATCAAGATGCTGCTAAGTTCGTTCCCAATCACCTATGTATTGTAAACATTTGAAATGTGCGTATCCTTCGTTTACTGCGATCTCATTAGCGGACACTAATTCACTTTCTGTTGTGTATTGCTATCTAGAGTTAATAGTAACAACCGTGTTGAAGATTCGTAATATTCTCGATTAGTATGGAGACAAGAAATTGAACACGTAGTTGAAGTTATTGTAAAACTAACTACTAACTCCTACTCTCTCTTTATTGTATTGAAGAACGGCGGCTTATATGTGTGCCGTTCACACTTATAACACAATTTAATTGCAAGTTTGTGTAGCAGTAGATTCATTAGTGTACGCAGCACAATCTACAGTACAATTAACCGGTAGAATTAACAAGTGTAGAATATCACATGTGTAGAATACTATAAATAATCAATCACGATTATTATTATGTAACCTGTGACAATAGTAAGTTTGTAGCGTGCTAAATTTAGGTAATATCGAATTAACGCAAACAAACGATAGCAATCGAAATGTATTAATGCTATATATAGTTCTGCATCGTATTAAACGTACAATCTAATAAATATAGCGTTGCGTAGTTTATAATACTTTCCAAGTTGATAAGTTCGCATGCCAGATATACTAGCATTTCTCTTAAAACGTTCACGTTGCATTATAGCATGGTAATAGACTACCAACTTACTTGATCGGAAGTAATAGGACTAACAATGTTTGTTGGAATATAAATTCACTTCAATATTGATAGAGCTCCCTCAGGTGAGTTGCTTTCTTGAGGGTCTTATTAAAACTTTAAAAGAATCTGCCTTAAAAGCTCTAGCGCCTTTGTAAAACATCTCGTTAGTTAATCCATTTCATTTTATCAGTACAATTACTGTTTAATCTAGAAATCAAACTTAAGAAATGACATGAAGTCATTCGTTTCCAGTTTCTAATCCATATGATGAGTGGCTGTGTTACAGCCAAAGAAGGTAATGCTGTAATTTTCACATTTTATACCGGTAATGGCTTTTGCTAATACCATACTAGTTACTGCAAATGTTCATAAAGTAGTACTGATTTGAGATATTTATAATTTATGCGATCGTGTAAGACTATTGCAACAATTTATTTACACGATACATATCCTACTATTGGTACAAAATTTTCAGGTTAATACGTATTTACTAGATATATTTTGCACGACAAATATGTATACATGTATTCTACTGTCTATAGCAAAATTTCTAGGCAGTATTTACTTTTGTACAGATTTTAGTTTGTAACCATTCATTAACAATATAAACAAACTATATACCAGAGATCTGCACATCAGACCGACTTATAAATTTTAATTCTGTAGACAGTATTCTGTATATTGTTGACAATTTTGTACAATTCAAATATTATTATTTATTTAATCGACCATACGCGTATACCCGTATTAAATAAGGAATGTCTACTGTACAATCATCCACGCCTTGTAGATGTACGGGTAATATGGTCTGCACTCTTAAAAATTCTTCTTTGCTGAAACTATTCAACTTGAGCTTTACTGTATCGGTATCTGCGTTTTTAATAGACTGTTTTAAATGAGGTTTATTGGTTTTTCACGAAAAACCAAGCCTAACGTTTATATCAGGCCATTTAATTTAATTTAAGGTTTGAAGTTTAATGGACACTTGGACAGGTGGCTGCAATACTGTCCATCCCCGTTCGCTAATTTGGTATGGTACAGACGTACAGACTACAGTACTGTACTGTACAGTACGTCACGATGAGTGCAGTAACGCGTTTTATGTACTGTACACTGTACCCTACAAGTTACAGTACTGTAAGTATAGGCTGGCTAATCATTTACAATTTGCTGGAAGCCATGGCGACAGTTCATGCAATGGCTGCTGTAGCAGCTCAGCTTCCTGATACACCTTCAAGCACCCTCCGTGGCCATCAAGGTCCTGTACGAGCAGTTCGATTTAACAGTAAGTCTAATGGACAATTTACCAGCTCAATACTGGATAAACAAATAGTTTATAGCAAAGTATCACAAGCTGAAATCATTGTGTGTCGAGTAGATCATGGATAATTTATATTAGAATAAGAAGAAATCTCATTCGCAAACCATGGTGTGCAGGTTTAGCTAGTATTTAATGAGCGAATAACCCTCTGTCTGAATACGAGTTGATTGATAAATTACTCGTCAATAATGCTGGTCAATTTGTCTAATAACAATCTCCTCTTCAGACAATGGTAATTACTGCTTGAGCTGTGGAAGTGACAAAATCATTAAACTATGGAATCCTCACTCTGCACTATCTATCAAAACCTATAAAGGGCACGGTCAAGAAGTATTAGATATTGCAGCGTAAGTTGCTAAGCTAAAGCCTCATTATTAACTTAAATGTAACGCCTATCATCATTGATGATATAGACTACTAGATTGTACTGTAGTATACTGTATAGGTCCGTTTGTGTATAAATCAAAGCGATAATATCTGATCCGATATAAAGCTGAATGTTGTACTTTTACTGGTACTAGAACCTTAGACAATAGCAGACTTGCTTCTGGAGGAACCGATAAGATGATCATTCTTTGGGATGTCGGTACTGGTCAAATTATTCGAAAATTTAGAGGACACTCTGGGGTAGGTTACGTTCTACGGCATGTGCACTATGAAGGCGCGGGATAACTTGGATAGATATTTAAAATTCATACTTTATCAATATGGTTGATACCTAACAGTATCAAAGTATTTAATTGTGATATGCAAATACTTTTTTAGTAATTATTTTGTAAGTCTAAGGATAAAATATTTGCTACCAATTATTAACTTGTAAAGTAGTTGATGTCTATAAGCGTATAGATGTTTGTATTCGTAGAATTAGATTATTTTGATCAGTCATGCTAAATATGACAGTTAAATGTTTGTGGTAACATGTGACCGTCGTGATTGTTTGTAGGCTATTAATTCCATTGCTTTCAATGATGAGTGTACGGTAATTGTGACAGGTTTGTGTATAACAAATTTTCATTTCTTCAATAATTAATCAAGAATTGGGTAGACTATGAATATGATGAGAGGTACCACTAATGAGTTCCCATTCAATGATTTAATTTCTAGGATCGTATGATGCTACCATCAGGACATGGGATACCAGGTTTGACAAATAGGAATAATTTCACAGACTGTGATAATAATACTGAGTCGATTTTTAATCGGTATTTATGGTTTATATCTTTCTACTGTCTGAACATTTACCCTAGGTACAATGACACTATTTAAGTATTATAATTATTAATTTAGATCGAGGCGCTATGATCCTATTCAAGTCTTGGACGAAGCTTCTGATAGTATTTCGAGCGTTAAAGTTTCCAACCATGAGATTATATCTGGGTAGAAAGATTTGAGCTGATTACACATCTAATTATTATTAGGTTGCATTTATACTTTATTTTCACAAAGTTCTTCTGATCTTTAGCTGCATAGATGGCAAAGTACGTTTGTATGACTTACGAGCTGGAAAAATGAATGAAGATTACATTGGACGTAAGCTAATGTAGTGAACTAATATATTACGACAATTTGTTTACGAATATGACAACATGATCTGTAATGGTACCTATAATCATATAAGATGTAATGAGTGCAAAACTAAAGGAATAATATTGTGAATAATCATAACATCGCGCTATGGGATCTTTTAGCTCCTGTAACCAGTGTAAGCTATTCAAAGGATGGCCAATGTATCCTGACTTCTTGCCTAGATAATACTTTACGTTTACTAGATAAAGATTCTGGTCAGCTTTTAAATGAGTAAGTACTGATTAGTAAGGACGAATTGACAGGGATTGCATTTTAAATACTAGTAGGCTGCGATTTTTTCCATATGTACAGTATGATGTAAATCAGTATCTATTGTTTAACATATTGCAAATAGTTATCATTTGTTAATAACACCTTCTGATTTTCAAATTATATAATGTCATGAAGATTTACCGGTCATAAGAATTCAGATTACAAAATTGATAGTTGCTTTACTCATACCGATGCACATGTGGTCAGTGGATCCGAAGACGGGTATATTTTTATATGGGATTTAGTAGAGGTAAACGGGTATTGTTATTAACGAGCATTGAAAAGATAGATAGTATACATTCTTATTATTTGCTATTAAATTAATATTCCTAAAGTCGCTATTAATTGATGTATATGTTACGCTCTTTTTCTACAAAATAATGTAGGGCTCTGTAGTGACAAAATTAAATGCCAATCTATCGAAACGAGATATTATTTATTCCTTAGCATTCCACCCAAGAGAACCGTATCTGTTAACTGCTTCAGCTTTTGGTGATATAATATTTTGGAAGAAGTCAGATAATGAAGGTTGTACAGAGGACGGCTCATAGTGTTAGTATAACTCAACTTTAAATATTTTGAGTTCACTACCTGTAGATATCTTAAATTGAAATAATTAATTTTATACATAGATCTCTAGCTTATAATTACTTTGATATCACAATATATGTAAAGATTTCTCATAATTTTTGTTAAATTATAAACTAAAACTGAAATAAGGTATCTGATACAGTGTATCAGGTATAAGAACTCTTATTTCTTAAATATTTATAATCTACGTATATTATAAAAATACAATGTTATTTCGTGATATATTTGCAGTCTTGTAAACTATTATGATCATTCACCAATGGTGATTGTCCTATGGCATTACATTATTTGTGGAGAACAAGTATGAAAAGATTATGATTAACTTGTAATGAAATTTTTCAATCGAATAGGATAGCTTTACGTTACGCAGTTGCTGGCTTACCAGTTTAACTGCGAAATGAAAATTAGGGATATCTTTAGCACATTCCGCTATTAATTGAGAATTTTTTTAAATACCAAACTTTAGTGTATGTGTGCTGATAATTTATTCGCTAACAATGTTTATATGAAAATCTTATGAATTCTCAGACATGAAATTTAATTTCCGTTACAATCCAAAGCAATTGCAAATTTTCTCGAAAAGTCTAATCTTCTGGTATAGTAGTGAATTTATGTAAAAGCTACCGTATAATTTATTGTAATGAATAGCACTACGCACTACCTTTATGCCAAATTGAATTATTTGACAACTTGGAAGAGTGCTATTTATTTCTTCGTTAAAATACTAATTTTGAATAATTGTATTTAAAGATCGGCTAGAACTGTTAAATGAATGCTGATAGCTATTAGCGCTATTACTTGCACAACTATCAATCGGCGATAACGGTTGTTTCATTAGTCTTATGCACGAATATACCATAATCATGCAAGTACTACCGTTTCAATCGATTGTGCTTGCTGTCTTCATAAGACATGAGCTATAATCTTAAAGACAGCTAAAATTTGCGAATGATAAAAAACATTAGCTCATTAACTGTTACTTATTTCTTAGTACTTTCAATCAAAGGAAAATTGGAAGATTCATAGAAATAATTTATAACCAAATTTTGACGTGACAATTATTGGTTTATAGTGCTATCTCGAGTATTCATATTGGCCTACAGTATTGCATCCTTCGTTGAACCGAGTTTGAGACTCATGCAGATTATGTTGTATTAAAAATAGCTATCTTAGTAATCTTAATATAAATTTCAATTACGGTATTGAATTAAAGTTGCAAATGAATTCATTTTGTATAGAGACACTTTAAACATTAGATAGAGAGTTCAGCAGACAAACAGGCTAACATTCCATACTATTAAGTAAATATAACATATTGCCATATTGATATAAATTTACGAGCCATAGCGACCTATCAGGTAAATTGGCTCTTTTTCTTGTTTAAAGTAACATTTCGATAATGCATTCGCAAACATCCATTTTCATATCGATGATAGCACTTTTGGCGCCATGAAGTACGACATATAATACAGAATCATTTTTATTGATTTAACAATAACTATAAGTTACTCTTCTACGCATATATCGAACTAAAGGTCAAGATAGACATCTGATGTTAACAGTAAATACAAATATAACGAGACAGAAGTCTAGCATGAGAGCTTAATACAGCGACTAATTTAGTTTGTTGATCCTTCATTTTGGTGTTATGTCTGCTAACATGGTATTGCCTATTTACATATCTCATACACATTAGCTTACAGGCAATATACGTCGAATTTTTCCCAAATATTATATAGTATAGCAACTCGGGTACCCAACAAAGGACCTTACAGTACAGTGCGGTACAATATCGCATTCTACTGAATGATATAACATACATATTACGGACAATTTAATGCACGATCACGGTCTATATTATTACGTAATTTTCGCCTATTATATAATACAATACACTATTTGACGTAGACTGCCATATCGTGCTCTACTTGAGGCCTCTATCATTTTGTAAAGAACTCTTTACGTTTTCAATTGTCCTTGGCTTTGCCCACCGACATCACACTGTGAAATGGTGGAAAAGTATCATAACATCGTGACTGGGATTATAGGCAATTCTAGTTGAATGGTAGTTGTTTGCTTGCTGCAAGATCGGTAATGCTTGATACAGTTTAACATAGTTATATCTACAGGTGTCTAGTATATAGCAGTCTACTACATTTAAAGAAAAACTAAGCCCTATTAAATATTTTAGCCCAAATTTAGTGTCTGAGGCCTAGCTGTTGCCCAATAAAAAAGCTACTCTTACGACCATGATACGTCCAATGCACATCTATTTCTGCTCGTAGCCCGTTCCAGTGAGGTGCAGCACAAAAATCTAAACTGATTATTATGACACCATCATGATGACCTATAATCGGGGTGATTAGGTAGTTTCTAGATGAATAATTATAGCTGCTGTTTACATTTAATGCCCATATTTCAATACAATAACTACCTTGGATTTACGTCAGTTCTTAGGCTTCAACTAAAGAAACAATCGATTGTTATGATAATAACTTGAATAATGAGATATTATCGTAAATTCGGTAGGTGTTACGACCAATATTGTTGATTAATTATTTGACTTTCCGTGAGAAAGTTTAAGATTTTGGGCTTGAAACCATTAACGGACCGGTCTATAATATATGCAGACTAAATAATCAACCTGGGATAGAATTTTTCTCTGGAACCAGGCACGATTGATTACTTAAGTAGAAATCTAAATTTTGATCCTATCTGTTAGGAAAGCTTGAAGATAACCGTAGAAATATCAACATTTTAAAGAGTTCCTTTAGCCGGTAGGTAAATATTGTCATGATAAGTAGTTCTAGTATAATAATTAAATTATCTTATTCCGTTATACTCATACTTGTATTACAAATTAAAATTTAATTCTAGTTTAATTCACCAAACCAAATCGTGAATGAGCTATAAGTTAAAGATTATACAACCCGTAGTAGATGTATTTTTACGTAATAGATTGATTCAGCGATTATCGTAAATGATTTTTTATTCAACTATTCAAGTTACTAAAATCTAAAATCAAAAGTCTTCTTTCTCAACAGTGATAGTGTCCCTTGAAGTACAAGTATGTCTTATTCATATTTCACCAAACGAAGTGCTATCACCGATAATTTCTTGCCAGCTTATGACTATATAGTCATTGGCGGTGGCTCTGCTGGTTGCGTTATCGCCAATCGCTTGAGTGAAGATCTTAAAACTACTGTTTTATTATTGGAAGCCGGTCCTAGCCATGAGAAGAAAAGTGCTTTAAAAGTTCCTGCAAAAACAATTGATTTGCATAATGACCCCAATTTCGATTGGAGCTATAAGGTTTTTCTTATTAGATTCAGTATTGCAGTATCCGTCTTTCGAATTTTTTTCTCCCATATTGAGTATCGATACTCGTATTAAACAAATTGTTTAAAAACAATTGATAATAACAGCATAAGTTGATGATTTTGATGTAGCTGATGATAGAAATTAACCATAAAGTTTATCACCTTATTTATTCAATTATGTCAATTAAATTTATAGTCGGTTGAGCAATCGAATTCGCGATTAGCGTGTGGACAGGTCGCTACCATTCCAAGAGGAAGAGTAATTATCATATTCTATCTTTAAACTTGTATCCTTTGTAGTTTTTGCGATTAAGTAGTATTATTATCGCAGTAGTACGCAGAATGTATACAGTATTCAGGCATACCCGTATGTGTGAAATCTTGTTTAAATACTGATAGCCGTACACTAACTCTATTATAACGTTTTATACTAAGGTGCTTGGAGGATGTAGCTCTATTAATTTTATGGTCTATATACGTGGGTGCAAGGGAGATTATGATACTTGGCAAGAGATGGGTAAATGAAATTAAAATATGCTCACAAGCCTTACTTAAACTGAAAATGTAGACTTAGATCTTGAAATTACATTATTGATTCCCATGTTTACTACATCATTTGCAATAGTAACAGATTAACTATTATAATTATATGCCCTGAAGTTTTTTAGAATCGCGATAATCGTCTTATTATGTATAGTAAATTTAACCGTAAGGCCTAGTATTAGATGACTTCCCCTTAGCAGATATATCTGTATTATTATGATACTTTTAAAACATGGGCCTAAATTTAGCAATTATTGACGGCAATGTTAACTATTTAAATGCATTCCTGCCTAGGTGCGCAAGGCTGGAATTTCGAAAGTGTACTGCCATACTTCATTAAATCCGAAAATAACATCAGGTAAGCACTATTACATCTTGATACATTGAAGAATAGCAATGAGAAACGATGTAGTTAGAAAAAATTAATTGAAGATCATAAACTAATAATTCATATGACATGATAAAATAACTGGCTGATCTGGAAAATACTTACTAACTAATTAGTTCGAATATCAATGTAAAACTAGTCAGCATAGTATTACTTTTTATTTCATAACTACTTTCATAAAAGCTACCGCAAATAATATCACGATAGCGTTTGTACATTTGAATGCCATAGATAACAAGAAAAAATTGTCTGATAACAGCCTTCGTCATTGATTAAAAAGGATTTTAATCGATAACAATATACCTTATTTAGGCCAGAATTTCGAAAAGATCCTGCCCACGGGGTAGGAGGTCCAGTAACTGTGACTGACCCATCATTTACTACTCCAGTAACTGATGCTTTTGTTAAAGCAGGTAATTACTTTAATTACAATGCTCGATTATGTATTACGATTCGTTATAATAGAGTGATTGGATAGATATTATTGTTATCATAGCACAGTTGTATAATCATATCTAATATACTGTCGTTAACTACGAGTCGTATTAACGTATTCATTTTAGGCGTGAAGTTGGGAAATAAAGAATGTGATATTAACAGTGGAGTCAAGGTAAATATACTGTAATTTGGTTACGGATAAGAACTCCTTGTACGTGCTATAGTTATGCTGACAGTGATTCAATACATTTCTGACTAGTACGTAGTATGCTTGACAAGGGCTAAAAATTAATTTTTATCTTACAGAATAAGATACTTTCAGCTTAAATCTTTATTTAGAATTTGAACAACTTTAGTAGGACATTACTTAAAATTACATTTTTATATTTGGATCCTACGATGTAGTACTACTGTAGTTATGCTATGATTTCCATACAGCATATATCAACAAGTAATATGTTAAGGGCACTTGAGATCCTTCTGTCAGGCTTGCATTTGATAGAATAGAAGTAGAAATGACAGTGTACGGTATTTTTTATAGCAGATATGTAGTTTTGTCTGATTGACTTGTTATTTAAGCCATTCAACTATCCAATAAATACTTACCTCTGCCAAAAAAAAGAGATAGCATGAGAAAATTACTTATCACAACGGCAATGGATCATTAGATAAATTTCTTCGTACGAACTATAGCTGACCATTACAATAAGTCATTAGTACAGTGTATGATTATGTTTAAATTGCTAGTATTTTCTTACATATTTTTGTTCAGTAACGCAGTAGTGCAATATTGCAGTTCAGTTATTCGAGTATGGCTAATAGTTGCGAAGGCTCTAAAGTTTAACTAATTAAAGGGCTCTAGGGCTACTTCAAATAAATTTAAGTATAGAGCTCTTGTATATTCAAGCTTTGTTGAGCATGCAAACTTCCATGCATGAAATTAAGTTACGCTGTCGTGCACATTGCAATATTAAACTTGAGATATCTTGATTATTGAAATGTAATGTACCGTAGTAAACTAGTACTTAATCTGTCGTAATAAAGTTTAATCCAGTTGAGGAGTTTAGTAAGCTGTCAGTAAATTAAAATTATGAAATTATAGCTTTGGAGTCGATGCAAAATCATAAGTGTGTATCAGTACAGTATTGGCATATTTACTATCGATATTCCTTTAATCGCAGATTATTGTATTCTTCTAATGTAACCGTTATAAATGTAAACGAAAGGTTATTTACCTGGCAAATTTCTCATGTAATACTATCATTTTAGAATGGATTTGATTTAGGCCAATTAGTAATTAAAAATGGACAGCGACAAAGCACAGCTGCATCTTACTTGACATCTAAGGTTCTGAGGCGTAGAAATTTGGCTATTGGCGTTAATTGTCTCGTCAGAAAGGTAATCCATTCTTGAAATGCTATTTTTCAAGAAAATTTCCATTTGCTACTATGGTTGAATCTTTCGGGGTGGACCACGATACTTTTTTCCCCTCTGAATTTGCTCTTTTTTTGCTGCAGTGGCATTAATCGATGTCGCTAAAATTTTACCCATTGCCTTCCACTCATAGGTTGTGTTTAAGGAGAACAAAGCCGTAGGCGTTGAATTTTCAAAAAAGTAAGTACTAATCTACCAATGTTGACAACGAAAGAAATGTACATGGTCTTTCCAGAAATACAGTATGATACTTTGTAAACTTACATCTCGGCTTTTACTGTA
Organism: Trichoplax adhaerens; assembly: GCF_000150275.1. Classification (NCBI taxonomy): domain Eukaryota; kingdom Metazoa; phylum Placozoa; class Uniplacotomia; order Trichoplacea; family Trichoplacidae; genus Trichoplax; species Trichoplax adhaerens. Next base: position 2,955,251 of record NW_002060944.1, on the reverse strand, counting down.
TACAGAATCAAAAATTTCCTCATATTATAGTAATACTATAAGATAAAACTAATCGCATAACTTGTTATTAGTTCGTGTTTAGTACGTGCTACAAAATGATTATCCTGGGACTTTTAGCTTTATCCTATGTTGATTATATGCCTCTGCAGTAGTACTTGAACAATAATTGCTAATAAGGACCAACAGATTACTATGCATCGCTACAGATTATGTTACTACAGTACGAAGTAACGTGTTCCCATAGAGATACATTGTAACCTATCCGTTTCTATTTTACTAATATTGTTATTTTCAACGAACTAAATTACCTTATAGAAGATACTTCTTTTATTCAATCTGTTTTTCAATACGTGAAATAATTATTTTTTTAAAATAGCGACAAAATTATAACAATATCATGCAATAGCGAGGTAATAGTATGTGGAGGTGTTATTGGCTCACCACAAATCCTTCTACTATCAGGAGTAGGACCTAAGGAGGATTTAGAAAAACTAGAGGTAGAATTTAAATCTTTACCCTCAAATAGCAATACTAATCTATTCAAATACTTATAAATAGAGAATCTCACTATAGAAGTATATGTACTCCTAATTATAGTAAAATTTGAAATTTAAAATGCTATATTATAGATTCCGGTGGTTGCTAATTTACCGGTTGGAAGGAATATGCAGGTATGATTTTGTTATAGTTAATGACACGGAAGATAGGTTTATATGATGTTGAAAAGTAGCCTACTGCCATTATGATGATAATCGTTTAATTCTGTACTTTACATATCTATATTTCAGGATCACAACGCAATCTCCATTAGTTCTTTAACCAAAGACTTGCAAAACTCTACTTTAAATTTAAAGTCTGCTACTAAACTGTCATCTATTCTGAAATACCTTTTTAAAGGCAAGGTCAGAAGTCGTAATATAATCGTCTATCGGATTAGAATAACCCAATTTTGGATGCAATCTTACAGTTCTAGAATATAAAATAATACATAATTACGAATTGATTTTTTACAGGGTGTAATAGCTTCAAGCGGATACCTTGCTAGCGGATTTGTTAATGCTGTTGATGACAGTGTAAGGAAATGCTACGTCTTAAGTTATATTCTAACCATATTATATCATACAATGATAGAATAAGCATGAAATCGAAATGAAATGCTACAATAAATGTACTAAATATCACCGTAACAAATTCTTTTATCAGTTATATCCATTTATAAATAGTATTTAGGAATTTTGTATATTGCGAACTTCTTTTAACTTATTTCCAAATCCATTTTTTTGTTAGTTTCCCTAATTTTAACTATAGTGTCATAAAATGTAAATTTATAGCTAACTTAAATGTGGGATCATTTCTTCTTCACTCTCCCTAATTATATTTTTACTGTAAGCGACTTCTATTAGGATTCTACGCATGCAAAGGTCATAGCAAAGACTTTGCTACAATTAATTAATTAAGTTATAAATATTATTTAATCATCATTTACAATTAAACAGATGTCGAGTATAGTTTCTCAAGATACTGATATTAAGTAATAACATCTGTATTCCATCTATATATCTAGAGGCGCTTTAAAAATAAATTTTAGCCGAATAGCTGTTACATGCTGATAGCATTTATAGTTAAACTGCTTTGTTATTTTAGGATGCACTACCATGGCCCGATACTCAGATCCATTTGTTTGGCTATGGTGTACTGAGCGATAAATTTTACTACGAAAACTTAGGCTATAATAAAGAAAAGTAAGATTGCTCAAAGTTTTTATTCTGACACAACGATGAAGATTGAAAATAGCGCTAGTTATTAAAGTGTTCAATGAAGAGAATACTGAGAACACTAATTAACATCTTTGCAGAGCCTTTAGGACTTAAATTATTTTGGCATTGGCAATAGTTTTTATTTTTAAAATGATTGAAAGAAACGCATTAAATGTCCTAAAATATAATCATATTCATATTGTCTTAGGCATTTCCCGTTATTCATAGGCAATTCTATGGCTCAAGATCAAGAAGGTAAGAAATAATAATCACAAATAAGTAAATTGAAATGGTAGCTAGCCTCATTGGAACATTTCCGCGCGACGTATTTGTTTTATAGATATGTATATATAATATAGGTATTTAAATATATAAATACACGTACTGATGTTTAATTGCAGGTATTGTAAGTTTCCTATTACTTAGATGTGTAATATGCCAATCACTAAAAATACAATATTCGACTTAGGATTCACTCTAGTACCCGTACTGCTACATCCTAAAAGTAGAGGAACGGTAAAACTGAGAAGTACTGATCCAGCAGAGTATCCTGATATTGATCCTAAATATTATGATGACCCTGATGACTTAACAGCCATGGCTAAGGTTATTAAATGCTAAAGAAATTTATAGTCAATTATATGGCAAATGTTTACTTTATGAATCACGATATAATTATTTAATTTGTCTAATCGCAAACGATACTATGAAAACAAATATCCCTTATATATAGATCTTAACTTCTTCCTATTTGATCTTTAGATAGTGCAATATGCCATTAAGCTGTTGGAGACAGAGCCACTTTGTTCGTATATTAAAGAAGTTTTGCGTTATAAAATTGATTCATCACATGAGTATAACAGCATTGAATACTGGAAAGATGTTATAAGAGTATATGGCATGGACTGCTTTCACCCGGTACGTTAGCTTTCCATGATATAAGGCAAAATTCTACAACTTAATCTATTAAGCGTAAATAGCCCTGCCGCTGTATACTTAATTAAAAAAATAGCTTCCTTTACTCTCTTAAACGTATTAATATACTATTAGGTTGGTACGTGTAAGATGGGTGCTGTTGACGATCCTACAACTGTGGTTGATTCAGATCTAAGGTATATACGTGTATCGTATATGTATCACCTATAATTTTAGTTGCACTGGCAATATTATTATGTAAAATGATCTTAAAATAATACTGCACACAGCATTTTAGAATATGAAAATTGCATTGATTGCATTAATTTTATTATTTTTAAAATTAGAATCCACGGTTTAGATGGGATCCGTGTAGCAGACGCATCCATTATGCCCTGCATTGTTTCCGGCAATACTAACGCGGCTTGTATGATGATTGGTGAGAAAGTGGCAGACCTTATTAGAGGAAAAAATGCAAGATCATAATAGTTCTAAAGTAAAAGAACAACCAACAATCATGGTTTTGTAATGCCTGACGTAGGATGATTTTGGATAGACTCTACAGATTATGTTCTTAACATTAGAAAAAATTTAGAATCCTGGCATTGCGAAGAAGTCATAGTTTTACATTTCAGTATGATAAACATACCGTGATAAAGCTACTCTTTGTAGATCTTTTTAAGTTTGAGTTTTACTAATTCGTAATAAGATCGTAGCATTAATATTCTTTTAGATTGTTAGTTAATTATAATTCGTAATTACTCTATTTGATAATTATGAAATATTCTAGCTTATCATAATTCTATGCGATATACCCTGCTTATTAATATGCTAGCAATGTAAGTTATAGAGTGTACTTTTGCCTATAGTTTTTGTCTATCGATAACTGTTAAGTTAACTGGATATAGAAATGCCTTTTGAAGCAGAATATCAAATTCTACGTTAAAATGAACTTGTCGAATCTTTTAAAATTATTAACCTGCACATGTTAAGCACCTCTCAGTTATTGCTAATAGCTTAATTGCAAGAATAATTACCGATCTGGCTTACATCACTAATTAAATATTTAAGATTATACGTTGATATATAAATTTGGGGCATGGATTAATACTCTTATAATGCTACATCGAAGAAATCATTTTATTGCGTATTGTTAAATTAAAGGCAGAAATATTTTGACCTCAAATTTTAAAGGCAGTTAGCAATACATTCGCTAGTCTTACACATTAATTGCAGCATGATTACCATCTTTGTCAATTTATAATGTTCATAGAAACGGCTATAAATAGCAATTACAAGAAAAATTAGTAATTTCGAAAATTTTTCCGGTTTGTTCTGGTAAATTGAATTGATAGTGCAGGAAGACAAATCGTTAACAATTTCTGAAGATAGCGTGTGTAAAGAATAATATACATCATTCATTGCGATCAAGTTATATTTTCATCGAAGCATTTATCAGAATGGTTATGCATATCTTTTTACCATCATACAAAGTAGCAATTCTATAATTTTACAATATACATTTTCTTTGATTCCGAATACAGGAAGTAAAGCATTTTTCTTGTGGAGATAAAAACTATTAAATAGCAATATGATTTTAGGAAAGTTCGTTGTATTCGATCCATAAGATTGGTGTGATCAAATAAAGACTAAGCGAAAAGAAAATTTTAACATTGTTTGATCACATGCGATCACATAGTAGTAGTAAGTTGTAGTAGTTTTTTTATCTCGTAAATTAATCAAGCTAGAGCTGCTATACCTATACTTTACATTTTTGTAATAAATTATTTCTATATTAAATATTTATATAAGAGAAACTAAAAATCATTCGATAATTCATCCCATTGACGGAAGTATTTATAATTTAAACAAGTAGCATTTTAAAAATTCTAAAACAGAAATTTTATACTCTTTCTGCTAGAAATTATATTTCCATTCTCTTCATTTCGATATAGTATGAAAATACTAGGTTTATAGCACTTCACTATAATAATGAATGGAATATTACTAACAATTATGGGGATATTTATCCGGATTATTTTATAAGAAAGATAACTCTCAATTCTTTGTATATATACAAGGAATATATACAAGATAGAATAAACACTGTACGAGTTAGTGCATCTGCCATATTAAAAAATATTTCGCATCATTTCTGGGTTCAGAGATACATTATAACGTCTTGATAATATGTGAACTAGCAAACTTTCCAATATCGGAAAATATTTCTGAAGTTTACAGGTACAACACAAGCACAGCTCACGGAAATACGAGATACCGTATAAAATTAATCGCTACATTTTACTTTACCAGTATGATCGATAATATTTATGAAACGGAATAAAGAAATTAATTTTTAAAAACTTCAATTAGTATATTTTCGATCTTAAATTTTAATATTAAGATATTCTTTCCTATCAATTTGTATACCAACTTATATTATAAAATACTGCATATTGCACTTTGCTGTCGACCTTCAGGTAGATTAGATCTCCTCCTTTTGTTGCCTAGAATGGTAGAAAGGGGCAGTAAAGAGTCAATTCGTTTTAAATTGTAGGTACACATTTATGACTGAGTTTGTAAATTTTTATATTTATCGCTTCATTATTTTTACAGTAACAATTGTTGTTCCTGATAGCTTTTATCATTAATTACCTTCAAGATAAATATTCTGATTGAAATTGCCGGAGCAGATTGTTCTTCTAATAGTTAATAAAATTAAAATGAATGAGAACGGAAATAGAGATTTTTAATTTATTTCTATTACTTTGAATTATATGTTAAGAGGATATCAAAAATTGCTTACTTATTGCTATTTGTCGACAACTTTGCAACAAATAATCCATATACCGGCCTAGATGGACGATTATATCGTGATAACTTAATATTAGTAAATATTATCACATTTTATTATTATTTGAGTAGTTACTAACATGGTATATCTACTTCTAAAATTAAATATTCAAATGAGATTATACAATAAGATTACCTGTGATCAGAAATTTTAATTTCATTGCAGTGATTATAATGTAATATCTTCAATGCTTCCTCTTCTTTCGATTTAAATAAGATGCGATCCTAGTGATGTAAGAGTTAATATTTATAGATATATAAGTAACATTAGTAAGCCAAATATTAATCTTTTTACATATAGCAGTGCCTTTTCAGTCTTCAAATGGAATGAGCAGATCATGAAACGATAATAATTTAAAATTCTCACGATTGTTAAATAGACTTACGGTCCATGATGGAACTCTAGATTTACTTGATGTATCATAACGTTCAGAATTAAGATCATACTTATACGTCGGAGGAAAGTTGATATCCATTTCTTGATAGCCACAAAAGATTTCTTCTGTTTACCATAGCCAATAATTTAGAAGAAGTATTAGAAAGTGATAAAGATCGGCTATAGTCATATTTACAGTATATTATACATTAAGCATGAAGAGGAATCAGGTTAACATATGATCACATGCTGCTATGGAAGCGTAAAAATGCATAGTTATTGTGACTAATATATACTCTTCGTAAGAAATTTTAAGCTAGTTTTAAACTAATAACCTTGATTACAAATTGTAAATCAATCTTAATCAAACGATAGACTTAGAAATAATTTAGATTTATAGCTTACCTGCTTTCATTAATTGTCCTAACTGATCCAGTTTTAACATATCCTAATTTAAATGTTTTGGATTAGCTAATATATTGTTTCATTTGGTTTTATTTAGTGATTTAAAGGAAAGCAATATGTATGATAGTGGCACAGTCTTGCAATGAAGCAGAATGTTAACGGTAGTGTTACTTCTATAAGTAAAGTACGCTTGTTAAAAGCAAAATATCCTAATTTTGCAAACCTCATAATGTGGGTCTTCTTGATCTTTTAAGGCTGATAACATATTGTCTATTGTGCTGCGTGATGCATCAAGTCGAAAATTTAAATCTCCAAACCAGAAAACATGGTCAAATTGTTCAGCACTACCAATTCCTCCGATATTTTCTAAAACGGTATGTGAATTTCATAATTTATTAGAGAAAAGAATAAACTCTAGCCTAACTATCTATGAAACAATTGTATAGTTAATCAACTGCCTTTAGAAAAAATACTTGATAGAGAATTACTAATTCGCTTTTGACCGCCAAGCAATCAGCAGCTAACCACATAATTGCAAAATGTCCATTCTGAATGATATATGAACATATACATGTATAACGAAATCTGCTACATATTTTAATTAAACCTATAAAAGCGACTTGACTAACATTTTCCTGATTTGTATTACTGTATTTAACGAAATCTCTAACGGTAGTTAATTATAATCTTTTCCTATTTAGCGTCTAAGACTTTTTCCGCATAAATATGGTTAATTATTGAATATAGGAAAACTAGGAATGGTAGTGCGTAGCATATTGGAATATTAATTATAGGACTACTTTCAAAGTAAAATCGTTAGAGGCGAAACTATCGATTCATACTTCTACATATGTTAAATTAAAGCAGATACGAAATATATATCTTGGTAATGAGCACTATATCTACCTCCTAATTACTATTTGAATAACTTCTCTATTAATTGCTACTTATTGCTGAAACTAGGAAATGCAAGGCATGGTGGGTTAAAGTAATCGAATAATTTTTGATTTCTTACCATTTTGACTTTCCTTGTCTGGAACAAATTCGGTAAAGTTACTTTTCATATTTAATAGTCTGCAGATTTTATCGTAATCGTTAACTCTATCGCGAACTTTATGATTATGAGCTGTCGGTTAGCCAAGTATTTGAGATAGGAAAGAAAATTAAGACACGTTTAGTCATTGAATTTTGTGTTCGATCGATATTGATCGTTAATAAGTATATATATATTTTATCCATCCGTATTTAGGCGTACAAGATCTCAGCTAATCCATTGAATTAAAATGGTAAAACTCGTTGAGATTAAATTGAAAAATTAATTAAATCTGTTTTACCTGCTAAATGTGACGTAATAAATAATAATGAGGTATCAAATAAATCGAAAGCCAATGCCAGTGCTCCCTGAAAAATGAATTTTTATATGTCTATTAATTTGAATTATCAACTAAAATTTATCTGGATAATCATCCTTACAAGCAGCGAAATTGATAAATGTTTATGAATGATCGACTTTAAAGAATCGAGTTAAAATTTTACCTTCGTTCTAATCATAGATCCAGGCCTTGTTGATACTCTGCCTTCAATAATGTCTGTTGCAAGTTGGAGGAAATAGATCAGTTTGAAACTTTCATTTAGGGTAGGAGATTAAGATGACTTTTAATTACTAGCGTAATAATTGTATATCCAATTTTTGCAGATGTGCAAATATTTCATAACATTTTAGTCTGCATTTTAGTTAAGTGGTATTTATCATACGGAGTAAATGAATACAGCTATGGGATGGAATCTAAGGTTATTTTTAATCTAGGCTAAAACACTATGGCTTCTGTAATATATGCCTGACAGTCTCATTTAAATTTGCAATGGCCAAAAATGGATCACATTACTTTGATAAGATAACAAATGATTAATCTTAACACAAATCAAAGAGAAGAAAATTACAGAATGAAGTCACTATCAGGTTTAAAAATTGAGAATTGGCAAAGCATCTAGCTAGCACAAATATAACGAAAACAGATTCGCGATTTTTTGACCGTAATTATAGTATATATTACATCGCGATAACATAAAATGATAGTAACTTTACCAGAGCAGAACCATATTAAATCACGGCGAATAAAGATAGCCATATACAGAACACCATAGATAGCGGAATGTTTCAAAACATAAGATGGCCCTAATGTTTGTTGTAACTTTATTTCCCATTCTCGTCTGTAAAAATAGATCAGTGAAAGAAATCAGAATTAATAAAATTGGTTCATTATTTAGACATTGAACATTTCCTATCATATTCATATCGGTTTCTCTTTCCCTAAATTGTACTTATAGTAATAAGTTGATATAAATTACTAAAGTAAATATCGAGTGTGCCTACAGGAGACTTTCGTCTAGGGCAGCTTTTAAGAAATTATACATCGCCGGTCTCCATAAAATTCAAAATTGATTATATATTTATTGATAGAGAGTAAAAATTACCGGAAGGATATCATTATTTTCTAATACATAGATTTTCTACTGCTTAGCAACACTATACGTATCATTCTAAACACGATAACAGATTTGAAAAATAAAAATTTGAGGAAAATAGAAAAAATACGTAGGTGGCAGATGATTTCCTGCCGTAATTTTTTCCTTTTTCTTCTTATTAACTAACTACAGTATAGTCATAATATAATATTGAAAAAAAAACCAACGTTGTATTGAGAAATAATTTTTTCCTCGCTGCTATTAATTACTTAAAGATTTAGGTCAAAACTTCACTTCATCTGAAATCGTATGTACAGTATTTGACATTATTCTGATAGTCCTGCTATGATAAAAGCGGCAGAACTCTTAATTAGCAAACTTTATAACTAGCATATATCTTATCTTGTTCTTAATATCAGGCTTAAATAAATTATATCACAGAAAATTTGACAAATTCCCGGCTTAATAAAAGATCTTTGATTATTTATAGCACTCAAGTCATTACCGGTGCACATTAGATTGTATTAAAATCTTCATAAACTACATTAGTTCCGCGATGAAAAATCGGTCTAGGATTAAATTCTGGAAAATATAGTGGAAGCGCCTCTTAATTGTTCAAATAATAGAGTATTTGTTCTAATGATGATTAAATAATCACTAAGGAAGGCAGTGAAATAGTGGATATACTTGAAGTATTAGTTATGCCAAAGTCGATATTATCATTTAAAAGGAAAAATATGACATAACGATATCGACGAGATGTTCTTAAAGGTCGGCCATGGCTTTTAGATATAAATAAAGCAATTGCTACAAATTATCATTTTATTATATTGGACTGATCTTCAAGCAAGAATTGTTTCCTGTCAAATCATTTGAGTATGTAATGATGCGTATCGTGATATATGATAGCAAATACCCGAACATAACTTTACATTCCCCATAATTTACTGGGAATGGATATCATTTGATTGTATGATACACCAAAACGATGTCTCCAGTTATTTTTATACTACCGAGATAATAGCAAGAGAAATACTAAGTCACAATCTAAAAATAAATCATAATTCAGCATACCTATTAACACAACATTCTTGAGCTCCAATAACGTAAATATCTTGTGAGACATCGGAACATGGTGGGAGTAAGAAATCGTCCATTGGAACAGGTATCAACTGAAACGTGAATCAGAAAAGATAAAGTTGAGTTATGATTGTTGCAATATTAGTAGAACAGTTTGCTTCTAAACTGCTTAGACAATATGTTACTAACAACGGAAGAGTTCTAGCAATAACATGGACGTCCTATGATAATAGTGACGAAAGATTTTTAGGGTAATTACAGTTGGTCGTGAATAATATTACGTAGTTACATCGCAAATCATCTTAACAATCGAGATAGTCAATAAATTTCAGTTTCACGTACAAAGAAAAAAATATACTGCTAATTGGTATTCATTATAAATTTTTTGCGATTTAATCTATTGCAGTATATTAAGATCTGCTCCATAGCGACGTTAGTTCAAGACTATTAACTAAGAAGAAATCGACGATATAATTATTCAATAAAGTATTACTATATTTTCTTCCCATATTAATTATATTAATATTTATTAAGGTATAAAAATCTATTTGATGACATCTATAAAAAATAAAAAGAATTAGTGTTGCCACTATACTTATATAGGTCATTTAGTTGTACTGTATCGAATAGAGTTTGTTGATCAATGTTACTAAAATCCATTTGTTATTTATTTAAACTATCTGAGTAGAGAAATTCGTGACAGCATACAGATTGGAAATACTACTTTATTGTTTATATACGAGTATATTTATTGAACTACCGTAATATTGAGGTGAATGAGCGCAAATGAAAGATAGAGAGCTTTTTCTTTTATTATATTGTAATCGTATATTAAATTAATAAATCTTGACGAAGTATTTTAATTTTGTTTAATTCCGATCTTTTTTCCATTATTTCTTATAAATTTGCAAGTATTATATAGCGTCACTAGTAATAGAAATAGGCTATTTTCCCCTACCAGTAACGATAATCCGCGAGACAAGGCAGATGTACTCCATAAATACAGTATAAAACTAATATACCTATAGATTTTATGTAATGTATATTACATGTATTTGTCAGTGATGGCACATACACATTAAAATTATATGGTATAGCTGCTTTAGAATGATTTCACATCGTTCCAAAATGATTTCTATAAATTGCCGTATTCGTATTTAGTAGAGGTATATTATTCGATACTTTCTTAACCCGATATATTGTGTGGTATATTTTACTACCTAATGTAGAATAATTATAATCCCATTTTCTATTCTCCGATTTAGTATTATGATGAGTTGTTAATTTTCTATCAATCATCACCAGAATACAAAATCTATTCATAGGATATTAGTTAGTTGTTAATCTCCATGGGAAAATTATTTATTAAAGAAAAATTAAAAGTAAAAAATTTATATTTTCTACTTTTGCATCGGTACTTAAAACAGTTAATAAACTGCATGGATATCAATCACAATATGATTAATGGAAATTAATCATGAGGTGCGGATAGCTTTTTTGAATCTGAAGATTAACAATAACTAAACTTCAGAACTAAAGCTCTTAGTCTACAGCTAGGCAAGTAAATGTCCATACGTAACAGCAGGTAAAAGGATAAAACGGTGATAAAAATGGCTTTTTAATCGTATAGATTGAATGAAATGTTATACATATTAGTCATCTTGTATTCAGCCTAAAGCTGAAATTGTTTCCTTATGGATATGGAAAATAGCAGCACAAAATGACATAGCCCTTACGTTATTTTCATATTATAATCCTAATGATAAAGAGTACGGCTCTTTATAATCAATCAATGAGGCCATTGATAAGATTTTAGGATAGAGATTTTGGTTTATCTGTGACAATATATATATGCTTAATGGTTACAAATTCTGTTGAACTAGATCTTGTCTACTGATTTTGTTTATTTGGCTTTTCATCACTCTATGTATTATTAGTGATGTATCATGGATAGTTTAATATAAAACTAACGCCTTGCTAGTAAAGAATTCTATCTCTATCATACAGCTTATTAACATTTCTCATTGATATACGTACCAAAAAAGTGTCTAAATAAACAATAATGATATTGTAATTAAGATCTCTTCTAAGAAATAAATTCGTTCAAATTTTGTTGTAGGTCATTACTTGGTATTATTTAGAAAAATATTATTAAAAATCATTTATTTCTACAGACGGTATCAGCAACGTCCCCTACTTAAAGTCCCGTAAATGATTATATATATTTTACAACAATGGCGATATTGTAGGCTCTTTAGCACGACATCATTTTCAATGATTACTTTGTGATATAACCGCTAGAGTACCAAAAGTACATATAACAGAACTTTTTAGTTACGAAATGTGTCAGAAGTACGATCGTAACATTTTTGGAAGAAAGTAGCATCTTGTCAATTGATATTTGACTATATTCAATTACACTACAATTTCTAAATATAAAAAAATTCTTTTAATAAAACGAAAAGATGAAGGAAAATTGAAGTATACCTTAGATCATAGAACATAGAACTAAATGAAGTTCAAGCTTGGTCCAGATTATGAAATAAGCTAAAGTCTTTTTTACATAGAATATCAAGTAAATCCTAATTTTAATTTAAAAATAAGCATAGGATGAAACATTATTCACTACATCATAACAACTACAGGAATTTTTAGTTCTCCTTTTAGGCAATAAAAATTAAAAAATGTTTATCCAATTTAAAAAGAAAATTAGAATATTCGTCGTATTCTTCGTTGAATTTTTAATGAGCGATTGCATCGAAATTTTCGCTCGTGATGCTAAAACATGTAGTATTACTAGCAGTATAAGATTAAGGACAATAGAATACAAGAGGATTTTTCGTCAGAAAAAATAATGCTACTGTACTGTAGTGGCTAATGAGCTTTATAAACTTTCGATATCTTATTTCCCGATTTCGACGGGTGGATAACTAACAACTCGCGACAAAAAACCCTAAACTAAAGAGAAGGTAGCTGAAGTAAATACTGCACGATTTATTGAAATTGAATTAATTGTGATGATGTTGATATTCATCCATCTTAACGCAGTTGAAGTATCAGTAACTGATACACTGATACATCAGTCACTAATATTGACTAAGCTCCTCACCAGAGTGGATCGTAAACTGTGATCAAAATGTTGATCCATTATTATTATCAGTTTGGATATAAAAGAGTTAATTTATCCTTTCCTCCTTTCCCCTCTTCTTTTAATAGTATAGAGTGCCAAATAAACATTACTTTACTGGAATATATACTTTAAAGAGTGATGTCGCGTTGTAAAGTAGAATGCAGAATCTCACCTTTTCTCCATGCATATTCCATGTTCCTACAAAGAGTGAAACTTGTCGGTCAGGAAAGTAACGATCTAATTCCATTTCTTTATGGTGATTTTCATATGTTCCATTACGGATATGATCCGTATAAATTGGTAGCATGACAGTACTTTGGTTAAACTTTGTTGATTTGTTCAGGTTGTGATCATCTAAAGACATACTAGATAATTTCACTCTACCATCTCCTAACTTTTTTAAGTTTTGATCACTATGATATTGCCGATTTAGGTTATAATCGAATGAACCGACGCGATTTCGATAAGCTTGTAGACTACCATTTGGGTTATCACGGCCGTCATGATCCCCTTTTAACTGTATCGATTGGATTGGTGGTAGTGCCGTAGGTCTTAGATCAGTTTCTGATTTAGTTAGAGATTGTTGGCCATGTTGATCCATTGGCAACCTTAATTTTGATAATTTTCCAGTTGTTTGTAGTTTTGAATGAATTTTATCTGCTTGTTGAGGTGTTGATGTCTGCGTTGATCCCTGATAAACACTCCAATTAGTATTCCAAGAGCTATTACTATCAAGCGAATGCAGGCTTCCTCTCCGCTTTGGCGATTGTATTAATGGCTGATTACTACCAATTGCAATTGGACTTGATGGTACAATACGTGTATTCCTAATTCTAGAATAGATTGGGCTTTTATGTGTTTTGTGATCTTGCTTTTTTCTTATCTTGGTAGTTACAGTCCTGTCTTTATTTTTATCTCCATCCTGTTCGCTGTCGCTAGATGAGGATTGCGACTGAAGAAGTGGATGAACAGTAGTACGTCCATGTCTTGATTTATAATTTGGAATAGAAGGCGGATGCGGCATATGCGGTATCTTATGTTGTTCGTCGTCCTGTTCATGATCTCTTACCGCTATACTTTTTAATGTTTTACTATCGCTATTACTCGCTGAAATTCTCGATAATGAGTTATTCATCATCTTGTTTCCTATTCTCTCCTGATCCATTTGAAAACAACAATAATAGGAATCATAAATAGTGACAAAGTGCTAACATAGAAGGACGAAGTAACAATAGTAGCTACAGCGTTAAACCAAAAACCAATACAGGTATACTTATTGACTGTCTTACTAGATATGAAAAATTACCAAAATTTAAATTTTATCTAGTTAGATCACGATACTATTGCTACCTTTAGCTTAATTTTATAACTACTCTATAATAGGACTATATAAGAATAAGTAGATGAAATCCTTAATAAACATTTTATTCTGTTATCAATTTATCTTACTAACGAATGTCATCAAATCCAGTATTGTCGTAATTAGCAAATTTTAAAAATTGCATGATCATCATGAAAAAAAAATTTATTGGTAGCGTAGTGAATAAATGATGAAGTCCTATTCTTATGGTTATGAAAGACCTATTATAACTATTTGAGAAAAGCTGTCTAGCCATTTCAAAAAGTAGCAACAACTACTTTAAGTTTTTAAATGAACTCAATATCAAATGGATATGATAAAAAAATCTTTAAAATCTGTATAAATATAAGTTAAGAAGAGGTGATTTCTGAACAAATTAATACTGAATTTAAGTCGAAATCGATTTCCAGAAATTAATAAAGCTAACTGATAAGCTACAACGTCTATCCTCGCTTGAACTCTATTGATGTTTATGAATTTCCTTGTTTGCTATTAATGCATGATATTTTAAGCCTATAAATTGAGGTAAAGTAACTGCAATTGATAGTTACTTAGTTTGAGGCTATCTAATTATTTAACGTTATACTCGATCATGGTGACTACAGTAAATATCTGGTATTTTTACAATTGACGCCATCATAATAATTAGTACTTTAATAAAAATTATGATCACGAAAAAGATATAATGATGTGGTAGTACGAAAAGTAAACTAAAGCGTATTAGTAAGTATTTTTAAAATTGACAGTAATTCTATGATTATACCCATGATAAAATTTATATTCTATGTATATAAATACGATATGGAAATAAAAATTATGTCCTTCACCTAGTATTTTTATAAATAATTCCATCTACTTGCCTGTTGACATGACAGATTTTTAGTTAAGCTATTTAAGAAAATTTTCGACAATGCATTTTATTTTACATAAATCTCTATCTATGTTGTTCTACAGTATGTGTATACCATAATAAAGTATATATTCTACAGATATGAAAAATAAAATTATGCGTATATCCTGTACCTAGTATTCGTATGCAATAATTCCATCTACTTGGCTGTTGATGTGATAAATTGATGTTTAGCTATTGAAGAAAATTTTCCACAAGATATTTTACTTTACGCAAATCTCTATCTAAAATAATGTAGCTAGTGTTTATAGTCAAGTCGTATGATGATTTTGTGTAGAGGTAGTAATTCAATTACGATACAATGCCAACATACACTATTTGTACTGATACACATGCTCTTGTTCAAACGCTCATATACTGTATGAAGCAGTGCATGCGTATTATCAAGGGTATGATTCAATGTGGTTACTATACTGTACATCAACGAAAACTATGAGATGATATAGAAGTTTAGAGCACCTTTTATTAGTTCAAGATCAACATTTCAATCTAGTAATGAAAATATTAAACGTATACTATATTGGACATACCCTAAGGAAAGATGCCAGATTAAGAGTATGCTCGTCTTTCCACTATTCTTCTCTTTTTAAGGTAGCCGATATACTTATTGATTAATAGTATGAAGCATTTGTATACACATCCACTTATTTGCCTCCTCTGGAGTCATCCTCAAGGTTACGCCTTTGCTTCTCTCTCTCTATCAAATGATTTATTCGAAAATTGACCGAAAGATGTTTTGATCATCTACTATAGTGCTAGCGTGGCTCTGATTGATGGGAGTCTCAGGAGTCTCCCTTAGTTACTATAGCAACCAACAAAAACATGTACTAGTCGCTTTTGTCTGAACTGCTATATTGTACAACATCTATATTAGTAAAATTAGCCGGTAAAGACTTGGTACTGTGTAGTGAGTCAGAGGATCATGTATGGGTTGCTATACTGTATAAGGTGTCCAGTATCTGTACCGTTGCAGTACACTGTACTGTACAGTATAGTACAATACCGTACAGTGTACAGTACAGTGGTGTGCATCGAATTACTGTCGATCCCTTTCATTTTCTCTATAGTAAAAGCTGTTAAAATTGAAATTTGTTACAATGTAATGTACTGTACGGTATGCCCGGTTGATGGACTGATGGTACTGTACTTTTCTATGGTCTGACCTCGGCGGCATGTCCGTCCGCATGTCGGTAAGCACATTCTGCAAATCCATATGCAAATCTTGCATTAGCACTCGGGTTAATAATTGCATTTGCGTTCTGTATTTACCATCGACGAATTAGTCAGAAGGATTGCATAGTAGAATTGAAACTCGTAAATAGATGTCTGAATGTGGAGAGACACAATCAAATTAGAAGCGATACTCTGCCGCCTATCTTTATGCTAACGAAAGACTATCATTGCTTGTTGTCATGGGGAAGTGGATAGTTGAAATGATGGCCCTTACTAGGTAAAGCAGCTCATCAGCGGCATACTGAGCTCAAGTGGATGAGTTTTTTCCTCTTGTGTATCAACTGCTATCATCTGGTATTTGATACTGGACTGTATATGAAATGTAATGATTGATTAATTTCTATTAGCTTAAAGAGTCATTTCGTAATGGGTAGAATAAACCAGACTGTAATGAAAAACTACCGACTGCTATATACCAATGGTTCTTTATTATCTCACGATAATCCACTGGTAGGTAACCAGAAGCTACGCAACATGTTGCAACTTAGTAGCTAGAACATCAAATATTCATATAAGGAGCCTATTAATGATGATATGAACATGGTATAATGAGAACGTAATCATAACTTTACAAGCTAAGAATATGACCTAGGCAGTATATTTTGCATATATAATCACAACTGCATCAATACACTTAATAGATGTCTAAATAAATGCCTATTAAAGCTTTCAATGACAGCCTTAAAAATAAACAATATTAGGTAGTGCCGTTTGTAAAATCTATCTTCGGTAGATCACGATAGCCAGCGTACGAGAAGTATGCTATCGTTGCTACTACAAGACAATTATCTTGTAATGTATAAGTACATCTTGTATGTGCAATTACACTGTTAATACAATCTAAAATCGCAGGGGATTAGAGATACCGAAAAGTCAAAAGTAGAAGCAGACAGACAACGTAAACTTACTGCTAGAGGTTTACCAAAGCAAAAACCGATTCCAGGTGTCGAAAAAGTAGTGGTTGTTGCATCTGGTAAAGGAGGTGTCGGAAAATCAACAACTGCAGGTATAATCTCAACTATTTTATGTTCTCACTATTGAAAATTCTTGCATGTAAGCTGATAGGTTGGACTAAATGTAGTCTAGTCATTCTCATACACTAAAACTATCCTTCAATATACTTGCATAGTAAACCTTGCTCTAGGAATGAAACACGTAAAAAAGGTAATTCTATCCGTTAAGATATGTCAATTTGGTGAATAATTAGTCCTCATTGAAATTTAAAGTTCCCCCGTTATTTCCGTGGAGATATACTTGCTAGTAATGATCTTCTCTGTAACATAATCATTGCAGTCGCTGACTATAGGATTATTAGATGCAGATGTGTTTGGACCGTCAATACCGCGGTTAATGAATTTAAATGGGAATCCTCGACTTACAACTGGTAAGTGTAGCGTTTAATGCATTATAAAAGTTCTACCCAAAATAGCTTGGCTGTCGGATGTATACCCGTATGTACAGGATTTACTTTCATTGAGGATGAAGAAAGTTATCTAGTTGATAGATACATAGTGTTTTATCTTGTACTTTCAATGTTTAATTTTAGATGGACTGATGGTACCGTTAGTCAATTATGAGATACCTTGGTAAGTACTTCATATTTATGAAACAACATATTATTAAATCATCAACTGAAAGCTGGTCCTCTAAGTCTCGCTAATATATCACACTGCTATGATTTTTTGCAGCATGTCAATGGGCTTTTTGATTGATGATGGTGCTCCAATTATTTGGCGAGGATTGATGGTACACAACGTATTTGCCCATAAATGATAAGTCTTATAGCGAGGTCAACATTGTCATTCATATGCTGAAACGTATGATTTGTAATGGATCAGGTTATGTCTGCCATTCAAAAGCTGTTATATACCGTCGCATGGAATAAATTAGACGTCTTAGTTATCGATATGCCACCTGGAACAGGAGACACCCAACTCTCAATAAGTCAATTGGTTCCTGTGACAGGCAAGCAATCATCTACGAGAGTGCTGATTTCTGATATGAGTAAAGTAAACAAGAATTCCTGTTGTGAATCTATTTGAATATGCCTATGCTTAAATTGTAGGTGCGGTCATTGTATCTACACCTCAGGACATAGCATTAATGGATGTACGCAGAGGAACCGAAATGTTTCGTAAAGTGAATGTTCCTGTTAGTATTAAATTTGTGAAACAATGAAGGGTTCTGAACCCGAATTCTATTGTTTACTTTCATTCATTCTACTATTGCGGTGACTAGATATTAGGATTAGTGCAAAATATGAGCTCTTATCAGTGTCCAAAGTGTGGCCATGTCTCTCACATTTTCGGCCATGATGGTGCTCATGCAGTTGCAGATGAAATGAAAATAGAAACGATAGGTGAATCAATTACAGTATATCGATAATAATTATTTATGCATAGCTAAAGTTTTTCTTATTTGCCAATGTCCACTAATCCTGTTGCTTTCATACCATGATAGGAGATATTCCTTTAACATTACGCATTCGTGAAACATCTGATCACGGTACACCAATTACGGTTTTAAATCCTGATAGCACAGAGGTCAGTTTCTTTGCATGATATTTGTAACAATCCATTCAATTTTATGTAGAAAGATACAATCTATCAATACAAGTTACACTTTTTACTTCAGGCAGAGGCGTATTTCCAAGTTGCTAAAAAGATCATTAACAAATTGGCATCGACTTGATCTTATTTTCTAAATACATACAAATATACTGCTAATGACGTAATAAGCTATAGAAAATATGATGTAAGACACTCTAAATCCGTAAAGAGATATTGATGAGATTAGGATATAATAGAGTATTCCATTTCAACATAAATGTATAATTTTATATTATTGTTTATTAGTAACAGACGCTATCATTTGCGTATAATACAGCAATTAATTTTATTATATCTAAATCTGTGGACTTTCGACGACAATTATTTTGTGTCTGGATTTGTAGTTGTCGTACTTCTAACGTACCAATCAGGCATGTAACAGTACAAGGTAGCAAATTGAATTGCTAATTCGCAAGCTTGCTCCAAGTTTTAAGCATGTAAGACAGCAACAAAAAATTTCATTTATGTCCGTACTTGAAATTTACCAGCTTTTGTTATATATTTTACGCCTTTAAAAGCTTTGTATTTCTGCAAGGAATAGATTAATAATTATATAATTAGCTGATGTACATTAAATGTCTGCTTCAGCAAATGTTGCTATTAAAATGCTTTAATACTATTACCTCTCCGTAAATGTCCAAACGGTTAACTTTAATATTTGAAATTGCTAGTTGATTAACTTTAAATTCAACCTAATAAAAGAATGATGTCTCGTATTAGTTGGAATGAAACGTAAAAACATTGACTTAAAAAACATTGCTTGGCTTACCAATATGGTAGGATTCGAATCAGGAGCACTTGCCCCACTTTGCAATGGCATCTATAGAGAAAATCGGGTTGGAAGTTTCAAATTCAATGATGCATAACCTTTTCAACAATCATAAGGCGTATATATATATAATCTGATCTTACACTTCCACGAATTGTAGAGATTTTCTGATGCATTACTTTACCAATCTGGAAGATAATAATTATAATATTAATTACTCGAATTTAAAACACAATTTCTGAGCTAATCCTCAGGTGGGGTGTAAAAACTAACCTCCCAGCGCATGGTTTTGCTAACTGGATCATAAGTAAAATTGCCCTCTAGATAATAAAAAAATCCGACAGTAAGTTTAGATTGCTCATCATAATCACAAGATAGCACTTTAACAGGCGTGATACGTGCATTATCAATTCTACCTGGGTTATTAGAAAGCACTACATTCGATACTACTTTGGGAACAGTCATCGAGATAGCTACGTTCTCAACCTTACAAAAACAACAACGGAAAGATCAATATTAAATCTAATTTCAGATAAAAATTATTCTTAAACTTACTACTTTCCCCATCGTCTGTTTCGGACCCACAGTTATTTCAAATCTGCCGGATGACTGATACAAATACATACGCCATTAAATTATAATACAAGACATTTTCAAGACAGTAAATTTTTTCATTATTATTCAAAGTTCTCGTATTTCTAAAGTTTTACCCCTTGAAACGAGATTGTCGGTTTTACATACACGGGAATAGCGACGACACTGAAGCATTATTATAAGATAAATAAATATAAGCAATTCTAAAGTTTTAGGAGACGATTACCAATCATAATTTAAGCTGTGGCATGAAATAAACTGGTACCTGTTTGTTCCCAACCGGTATGATAGCAATTGAAAGTTACCGTCTGGAGGTACAAATGAAACTACCCGTTCGTTCTATTATAACATTTGAAAGATAATACCGTATATCATATCTTCAATGAAGGCATTTAATGAAATAAAATAAGCTACAATAAAAATAATATTACCTCCCATCTTCTGTATCTTATACATGGGTGAAAGCTCAAATCATCAAACATACGTGGATTGGTAAACGTCATGACTAGATCTATAAAAAATTTAACATTATTGAACAGAAGGATCAAGAGATATTTCAAATAAGATGTATGTTTCAATGTAATTCTTCGTTACCGAATGTAAGTATATGAGTGTATGTATCTATAACTAATGGTTATCGTATCGTACCTGGCATTCCCGACAATTTGCATTGGCATTTTATCTAGATAGTACAAATTTAATATTTTTAGTTACTATAACATCAAATACAGTACTGTGCAGCTCAGCTTTCCATTGGCTTACCGCTCCATTTACTTCAGCGAAAACAGTGGTACCCTAAAGAATGCAAATTAATCATTGTTTTTGCGACGGAAGGTTAGAGGATAAGGTGTAAACAAAATGCAAGGTCTACGATGCTATTAATGAATGACATCTGCTGTAAACTAAGAAAAGTAAAGCTTACAGAAATAATGTTTCTATTACCGTTTTATCTATTATTACATCCAGTTCTTCAACAAAATCGAAGTAAACCTAGTAAATTAACACATAACCAAATATACCATTATATTTTAAGCAGGGTTTGTTATGCCTTTGTATTTTAGATCATCAATATATAGCTCTGTTGACGATTTGCTAGTAAGATCATAGAAATAGTTTATTAGATATAGAATCTTTCAATTACCTCGTTATTAGTATACTTTACGCCTACTTTACGCCAAGGAACATTCGACAATTGTCCAGTTGGAAGCTGACCGCCAACACTTAATAAGTAATTTAGAAATGGATACATTTATTGCGATACAGATGTAAATATCAAATTAGATCATTTATTACTATAACCAGTTTATCTTTAAAATTATCATTTATTTTTGATATTTACTTTGTGCTTCCTGTAACGGTATTCATGACATTTCTTACAATACTTGGTGGCTTTATAAGCTCTTTCAAGACATTTAATTCCGTTGCTAAAGGATAACCATTATCTAACATTTCTTCTAGAATCTAAAGAAGGCAAAATAGATTTATGTAATGGAAATAATTCGCGGATCGTACAAAAACATGCGAATTAGTGTCGTGTTTGGATAAATTTAAATTTTATACGGCAGCAGAGCAGAGTCTTTATTGAATTGTAATAAATTAAAATTTTTTAATATCGTCATGTATACTTTAAGGTATGAGGTCTAAATCGTGTTGAAATACACAATAGGATTAATTGAGTAATACTAAATATTGTATAATAACTTATAATCGTTTCCATAGATTTGAAGTTGAACTCCATATTTCATCTATCCAACAGCGTACGATTATCATTTTCGCTATGACATGCGATAAGAAGTGTAGCAAGATCTATGGAACGTAATTATTTGGATGTAATTGGTAGAAGATGAACAACACAGATACATTTATATGACTGATAGCATTTTATGACGAATATCACTGCACTCATGTTTCAAAAACAGTACATACAGTATCATCCGTTTCGCTTTCGATAGGCATAAATCTAAGTATCGACTGAAATTTTTGCAAAAACAGATCTCTTCGATAATATTTCGAGAGTGAAAATTGATGCCATGAATACCTCAAAGACTACCACACTATTATCTTTGATGGTCAATTCGGTACAGCTAGAGAAATAGTCCGTGATGGTATCGACGACACGATGAAGAAATTCGATAACAAATAGAGGAGGTACTAGCCATGTAACAGTAAAAAACAATCGGTTAGTTGATAAAAAGCAGTGGCAAAAACGCTAGATGATAAAAAAAGGGAAAGTTGTATCATCAACTTGTTAGTAACTTGAAATCGTGTGATAGTTACCTTCGCCTTGGACTACTGCGATGAAGAATAATTTATTCCGGTATATATTAATTAATATATGACGTGGAGCACCGATAGCCGTGGGAACATCATCTGGCGAAGAAGCCTAAAAACAAAAGGAAATAGAAGCAAAAATGGATTGTATTGCTTACTTGCACTAGTGTTTCTTTGGTTATAAAATACAATAATTTCATTTTGATGACACCGATTTCAATATCAAGTCAGTACTGCGTGTCTCTCTCTATTTACGATCCTACTTTTAATTTTACCTGATTTAATGCTTCAAGAAAGTGATCGCAAACAGAACGACTGACCACACTTTTCCAGTGCTTTTCGAAGAACACTTCGCTACAAGTTTATTGGGTCAATATTTTCGAGAAATATTAGTTTATAGCGAAATTTTATACCAATAAACACCGTACTTAATAAAGGAATCAAGTATTTTATTATACTGTAGTGGTAATGCTATTATGATTCATCTATCGTCCATTCGCTGTAGGATTAGCTTATGGTAGTCATGATTGCTTTCAATAATACATCAATGCGTCAAGACTCATCCATTACTATCGTATTTTCAAGCCATGGCACAGTTGTAAAGTAAATAAGTTAACTTTTAGTGTAATAGTATTATTCAATAATTTTAAGCTACGATTGCTATACCAATTTTTATTCAGGATGAACAAGCTGTGAATCATGGCTTCCTTCTTTCCTTGGCTGCACAGGTCTACGTCGTCGTCTGACCGTTTGACGTAGCGTCAGTCTTCGCGGCTGAGACTCTTGATTTCTCTTCTGAAATCAGTTTCTGTTGCAGTCATCCAGTTGAGCACGACAATATGGTCTAGAACAGCAGCCAAAGTACTCTACAAAGCAAGTAAAAAAAAAGAAAACAAAATGGTCAGTATACGAACGTGAAATACTGAATACTGTAGTGAATGTACTCTCTATCTCAGCTATGACGTCAACGACGAGTCCGCGCTCCGGTATGGAGTCAGGGACGGACTGCAGAGAGACTGCCATGATCACTAGGATTACGCTTAATGCGCATGCTTCGTGCTTTGTAGAATGACTACACTATACTCAGTGTATTGTATGGAGTCAGGGACGGACTGCAGAGAGACTGCCATGATCACTGGGATTACGCTTAATGCGCATGCTTCGTGCTTTGTAGAATGACTACACTATAATCAGTGTATTGTATGGAGTCAGGGACGGACTGCAGAGAGACTGCCATGATCACTGGGATTACGCTTAATGCGCATGCTTCGTGCTTTGCAGAATGATTACAACTGTACTCAGTGTACTCACTGTACTCAGTACTGTATGGAGTCAGGGACGGACTGCAGAGAGACTACCATGATCGCTGGGATTACGCTTAATGCGCATGCTTCGTGCTTTGCAGAATGACTACACTGTACTCAGCATACTGTATGGAGTCAGGGATGGACTGCAGAGAGACTACCATGATCACAGGGATTACGCTTAATGCGCATGCTTCGTGCTTTGCGAAATGAGGACACAAAGAAGGAGCAAGCCAGTGCTCAACTACTACTCCGCTCATCTGCAGTCATGGCATGGACTACTAAAATATGTTAGTCCATGCTCATGGGTTACTAACTGTAGATTTCCTACTGGAATTAATTAATCCACGATGGCAGTCTTTTATGGGATCGTTCTCATGCTAGGCGTAGTACAGTATTTGTATTGAATATTTCTGCTCAGGAGTATTAGTTTATCTCTGTTTCCGCTATGCAAACATGTCGTATGCATACCACAGTGATAGGACTACTGCCACCGACTTCCATCCAGCAACTTCTGCTTAAATAGAGTCGCTGACTACAATATTATAACTTGACAATCTTCTGTGTCACTGAATCTACCTTGAGCTTAGGTGGTTGCGATCTTAAACTACTGTATTTAGCGACTATGAGTAATACATAGTTCACGCTGAATCTCGATTTCTGTCTACTTTCTTCCTGATACAAATCCCTGCTATTAAATTTGTTCCAAAGCATTACAAAGTTTGTCCCGTAAACTATGGAAACAAAAATGGTTAATTATTCCAACCTCTACTGCATCAAACTGGGCGTAAATTACTTAAATACAATATTTCCAACGCCTGGCTGTTACTATTCTTCTAATGATGTTTCAGTTTGGAAAGAATCAGTATTTTCGAGACATCAATAAATTTTACTCCTTTAGTTTATTTATATGCTAAAAATTTACTTAAAGATAGAAATAGCGACTGAATTTGTCTTTGATTTCGCAAGACTCAATCACTACCATCTCAGCATTAGCAGTTTTTCTTGGATTTCGGCTACGTGCCTCATTTTAATTGATTGTTACGTATTATATATATATACATAGATAATAATAATATATTCGTAGTAAACGGTATACAAGTACAGTATGTTCGTTTTCTGTATATAAGCGTAAAATAATTTACGTACGTGTGTATTCGTATTTACATTAAAATACTATCAAAGCTACAGGAAGGTGGCATCATATTAATTACAGGCGGTAAAGCTGTGTTTTGGCAAAAGTGTCAAATCATATAAATTAAATTTTAAAACTTGAGAAGACCCTGTACAATAGTCGTAAAAAATACTCCTTCGCTAGTGGACAATCACAAATTATCAACAGAAGTCGCAAACACTTATAAACAACTTAAAAATTCTATCATTTGTCATTCGATCATAAATCAATAATCAAAACAGTTTCGTTGGACAATAATTGCAATCAATAGACCCGTACATACGTAAATTAATTTTCATCAACAGTTGGTGAACTAATTTCTCTAATAGAACAATTATATCTTGGGCTGCAGTAGAATAAATTGCTTACAGTGTTTTTATTATTTTCAACTCGTCTTAAAATAGATCACTCTACTCGTATACATCGGTCATGCATTTAGTATTTTTAAATATGGAAGATGTTTCTTCTAGCAAGCTCGACAGTATAGAGTCGGCTACTTGCATTTTTACGCACGTTTCATCCTTGTCGTAATCAATCCAGTCAGGTTCCTCTTCGGCCAATTCTTGTGCTAATATAGAATCCACCAAGTCTTTTTTTAAATTTTTCTTTGAAACTGAACCTTTTCCAGTTTTAAGTTTAAGGAGTTCTACTACGTAGCCAATTGTATGTTCTTTTATAGTTTTATTACTTGCATTCAAAGGAGTACCACGCAGACGGGCTGGTAACCGAAGGCGTTTAGGCTTCATCCACAAAGGTAAATTGACATTTGCATTTTTATTGTAATCATAATATTCATCTAGGATTTCTTTGACTAAGTCAAAAATCATCACATGATATGAACGAAGGCTAGATTTTTCAAACTCGGTATCAGCCTTAATGTCAGTTTCATTATAGTTAAAATTTTCCGGGCATTTTATTTCAACATCAGCGCCATTCAAGTTGTGATGGCTAATAATTTGGTCAGTAGCTGTAGAGACAATTTCTTTAATGTACTCTTCCGTATGCGGGACAAAATACTGAATTACCTCCTGATTGGTTTCAGGTGTAACTGTCGGTTCATCTTCAGGTAAGACTTCGTGGATGAAATCCTGATAATTTTGGCTGTTATTCTCAAAATCATGGTATAACTCATCTACTTCCATATCAAAGTTTTTCAAGTCGTTTAATTTACTACGAGGTACTGAAGGTTCCGGTAGTTCAGATAAGTTGAGTAAGGAAGGTGTATCATCACCTTTCAGATCTTCTATTGCAGCGGTCTGGGATTGAAACGGTAAGACATTCGGTTTTTCAGCACTCATTACTTCTTGATCATGCGAGGCAGATTCCTGTGCTTTGGTACGGCTTTCCTTCGACAATCGTACCTTAAATACTGCAAGCAATGCATCGTCTAATAAATTTACCGTCATGTTCGTCGTAACAGTTTCAAGACTATTCCATTGGTATGATTCGCGTGACGTAGTAGCAATTGTTTGATCATCCTTTTCACCAATATCGGATGAAGAAATGCCAGAAAAGGCGTCAGATAAATAGTTTGTGTCTGAATATTCTGCCTCCTTATTTGCTAAATCTTGTGAAGGATCTACTAATTCTTTATCTTTATTGCTATCTGAAAGATAATCTTTATTAGAAAGATCCCCCATTTCAGTATCAATCTCATCGTGAGATGAATGATCAGGTGTCCTAGATATCATTGGATCTACGTTTCGATTACTTTCTAAGGAGTTTTCTTCATCACTAGCTGCACTACGCGACAAGGCCGATTCAGATCTTTCTTGTTTCACATCTGAATCAATACTTTTATCAGAAAGACTACCAACGACATCAGATGTTGTATGCATTACATTAGCAGGGGTTTCGTCTGCGGGGAAGTCCTCACCGTATCGTAACGTTTCCTTTTCGATGCTTACTGATGATTTATTGGAAGTATCGTCTTCGATAGATTCTGAAATATCTTCAGATATAGATGTATCTAATTTTTC
Organism: Trichoplax adhaerens; assembly: GCF_000150275.1. NCBI lineage: Eukaryota > Metazoa > Placozoa > Uniplacotomia > Trichoplacea > Trichoplacidae > Trichoplax > Trichoplax adhaerens. The sequence goes on along the minus strand of NW_002060944.1, from coordinate 2,928,066 downwards.
TGAATCTATAGGTGGTTCGTGCCAGTCATCTGCATCAGGTTTAGGCGATATTTCATTACTCTTCTCATTCTCTGCACCTTGAGCATCGTTTAAAATACTTTCGACGCGTGAAGTACTCCTATTACTCTTAAGATTTGTTGAAGCTTTGCTACTAGAGTAAGTATTGGAGGCGAAAGAATCTTGTGGATCATTTAATTCTATATTACCTCCAATGGGACTATTAGCAGAAATAGTTGAAGCCGAAGAAACATCGATATTGGATGCCTGTGATTTTATGTCTTCTTCTACGGATGTATCAGCAGAATCTGCTATAAAACGATCTGATACATCTTCTAAGATTTCGTCCACAGAAGGTTTGACGACGTTTTTATTACTGGAGGCTTTCGAAATGTCTTCATCTTCCAGAATGGACAAGTCCTTGTCGTCTCCCCGTTGTTGCGTAGCATTTTCAGTAGATCCATCCCAATCGTCTGAGTAATCAACGTAATCGTGCTCTTCATCCTTATTATCATCGAATACAGGAGTTACAGTCCTACTTGATGATACCGAAATGTTGTCCTGACTCTTTCTAGCCGAGGTTTTAGACATTTTACCGCTACTGTCATCTTCTGTATGCCTCTCAATTATAATCATGTCGTGCTGAATATCATCTATGGAAGAGGGAACACTTGAATTGACATCAGAATGAGGAGTAACTGTCCCACTTGATGATCTTGTAATATCGCTATTACCAACTTCAGAAAGCGCTTTTTCGAGTTCATTATCTTGTGGTTGATCATTTCTTGGCATTTCGGCAACGACATGCTTATCTTCCGAATCATTACTTTTAGCATTTATTATTAAATTTGATTCAATATCAACATCAGATAAACTAGCTTCTAAATTATCCTCAATAGGCAGAGGAGATACTGATTTTTGCGTGCTTGATCCTGTATTCTCTATTAATCAGAAAAATAGTTTAAATTTCGGTTAATAAGAGTATCAACAGAATTATTTACATTGCTGAAGGATTACTTACCATTACCAGATTTCTTGGACATATTATTATGAGACTGAATCGACGAATAACTGTTCTCTTCACTAGATTGAAGTTGTGTCTGAATCGGTACAGAAACATTAGATATAACTTTTGACGCCTTTTTACGTTCACTGAGACTCTTATTAAGATTGACCAATTTCTGCTCCAACGCTGCATTTGTGGGGGGTTTAACTACACTTGAATGTGCAAATTCCTGAGATTTATCCGAAATTTCTGACTTAACTTTGCTAATAAAGGTCTCTACTTTATTTAATTCTGCGCGAAGTTGTTCTTCCTGCTTTCTTAGTCTATCTTTCTCTAATTTTTTTTTCTCTTTAATTAAATCTTTTGCAATTTGTCGACGTAGCTGTAATTCCGTAGCTAATTTTCGTATTCTTCCCTCAATATCGCTGAGATCAGACGCAGTTTCTGTTGTCGTTTGAGACTCGTTAGCAGAAGCTTCGTCTTCACTGCTAACGAAAGTATTTGAGTAAGAAGAATAACTGTTGGCTGATTTGTTCGCCAAAGCTGCGCTTGAATATTGCTTATCACTAAATTTTTTTGAAGCTGAAATCTCGTCGAGGCTTTCCTGTATTGCCTGACTAGAGGCAGAGGCCGTATGCAACGTACTTGGTTCAGAAGATTCAAACGTGCTATTAGCATATTCTGACGGGATAGAATTCGAAGCTTTTCCGGAGTTAATCTCTTTCTGAGATGATTCGTTCTCCAGTGGAACACTAGCTAAAGAGTTAATAGAATGCAAATCTCCAAACATTTCATCATTTTCTTGAGTACCCTCGTTTGTTGTAGATATCGATTTACTTTCGTTTGAAATTTCCTCAGCAATAGAGTCTGAGTTCTGACTCCGAGTGTAAGAGTCACCTAAGTCGGAGCTATCTAATTTAGATTGGCTTGGTGTCACTTCTACACTATCATTACTCGAACTTGTAATATGATTATACTCATCATTGAGTGATATGTTAGGACTTTGTTTTGTTGTATTTTTGATAGCGTCGTGTTCTGCTAGATTTGAACTATCATGATCATTGAATTCATCGGTAGAAAACTTTTTGGCTGTTCCTATCTTTGCTCCTTTAGATGTTGATTCTATTAGCTGGCTAGTTCCGAGTTCAGCGACTTTATCTAATGTAAGATTAATTGCACCCTGCTCTTCATCCAAATCATTTTTCCATGTTAGCAGACGCTTTTGCTTATCTAATAATGCATCAGCTTCTTTGCGACGACGCTGTAACTTTTGCTCACGGGGAGTTAAAAATCTACAGCAGATAAATCAGAAAGAGAATGTAAGTTTATTATTCACACATAAGGAAAAGTTCTTGGCATTTACCTTTCCGAAAAGTGTTTCTGCATATTTTTCAATTTTTTCATAACAGTAGTTTCTGTTGGAGTTGAGTCATCACTTTTCGATGCGACAGAAACGACATCAGGAGACGTGGACAATCCCGCAGGTAGCCTTGAATCCATGACCTCATCTTCTGCGCTAATATCACTACCAGTCTATTAAATTTTAAATATTGCAGTCTTAAGAATCTTAATCGCCCTTAATTTTTTACAAATGATTATACCGGAAAGCTATAAACCGCTTTTATACATACCAGTTTTTGATCTAATACTGATGCGTTCTTATCATCTTTTGATTTATGCTTAGATAATTTACCACGATATGCTTGAGTTGTTTTTCTAATACGATCAATTTCCTTTTGTTGATACATAATTAATTTTCGCTCTTCTTGTGCAGCTCGATTGGCAGCCTTGAGTCGCTTAATTTCAGCCTAAAGATTTGTAGAGTTCTTATCAGGATCGTGTTAAACTGTATACTTGCACTTATTCACTGGACCTAACCTGTTCAGCCTGGAGATGTAGTAAAAGGCTCCTTTGACGCTTACGCAACATAGGCATTTTGTCGTCTTCACCCTTACTACGAAATTTTCTGTTGCGAATAATATACGACAAGCAAGAAAAGTTAACTAAGTTATAAGAAATATCATCTCGATATATATTATTTCCATTATTTCCTGCTAGATTTATAATAGTACTTTTTCAGATGTTCTAGCCACGCTATTTCGGCTTCTGTTTTTTCTTGCACTACTTTCTCACGCAGATTTAGTAGAGCGGCTTGATGTTTAGCGCGCACCATTTCTTCCTTCATATATTGCTGTACCATATATTTTGTAAATTTACCAAATAAATTTTTTTTAACAAAAAGAGATTTTCCTTGATTGGATGAAGGTTCATTAAAAGTCGCAGCAGGGGATGCATCCTCCTATATCACAAAAATCTTGTATCAAATTTATAAATTTACACAGTAATTAGCCTCGTATATCATCGTACCGAACTATATGAGATGCTTGCAGTGTCAGAAATGTCGATATTAGATTGACCATTTTCTGAGCTATAGCGTCGACGATGGCTAACGGATGGCAAAACTTCATGAAAGGACTTGTTCCATAAATGAACGAACAAGAATTGGATAATTAATATTATAATAAACATATCTAAATTGAAAATATAAGACAATCATAATACCTTGTCTGCATCCGCTGTTTCTTGTATAGTCGATGATGAAGAAAGGTCTTCAAATCGTGAAGTATAATCATGCGAACCAGATGACCTCACTATTCAGTAAAAAAGTACACAAATATAAATATGAGTCAAGAGTAAATTAAAACTAACTTATAGTTTAAGTAACATGCTCTACCATCGATGTTTTCGCTTATATCTTTTTCGGATGAAGCGGTAACAGATAATTCTTTGGCGAAGCTGTACATTACAAAACAGCATATATTAATTCCTATGATTTCAACTACACATCAAGAGTTATCACAATCTCGATATCCCTTCGACAACAAATATATTGCAATGAAATCATTAAATTAGTGCATTATTACCTAGCACTCGAATCAGTAATTGAAGTTTTACTTGAGCGATTTTGGCCGGAATCGTTTGATAAATGTTCAGACACGACACTATTTTCAACATTGGATTTTGAGAATGATGAATTCGATGCCTTGCTGGCCTCAGCAACCTCTGATTGCTTATTCGATATAGGTGATGAAAATTTAGAGGAATAGGATCCATAACTGACGGTATCATTTGATGAAGTTTCAGATATTTTATAACTATCGCCACCGTCTTTTCTAAGATCGCGAACATCCTTGTTTAGTACTGACTGAATAGTGGCAGTTGCGGCATTACTAGCTGTTTCAATAGCCAAACTCTTGGCATTCACAATGTGATCTGCAACAGTATCCGCTAGCTTGGCTACTGTAGCAGAATGGGCCTGTAAAAAGACATTTAATTCTGTTAAGTTTGCTTTCAAAGGAGTATCTCTTCGTGGCAATTATAACATGTTGATATACCGATTGCAACTGCTGTGTAAAATTTATTGCTGTTTGAGAAATGGCGGATTCCACCTAAACAGATCAAAATTTAATATATGCACGTTGAATATAATCTTATAGCGACAATTATATCATCACAAACCTCTTTTAACCTTTGAGCCGCACTTCGAACCGACTCTGAAGCTTCCGATTTAATTTCGGCAAGCTTCTGGCTAGTTAATTCAGAAGCCGACTTTAAAACATCTTTTGCCTAATAATACAAACACAGTATGATTTATGCTCGTACTGTACAAAGTGTCTAGTATAATGTTAACTAATGCATACTTCGTCAAATCGCTTTTGCACCTCCAAGTTGTCTCTTTCCGCAGCAGACTTATATTTATCCATTTCTTGCATATGTTCGTACTGCCTTGCCTAGAAAGTCAAATGCAGTTAAAACTACGGAGAAAAATTTCTCTAATCAATATTATATGCATAAAAAAAATTTTACCTTAAGAATTTGAGCTAGTGAAACGGTTTCTTGTTGAGCAAATGAAATGGCTCGAGCTTTTTCTACTTGGCTTAGCTGACGAACTGACTCATCGATAGATTCTAAATATTGTAATTCCGCATGAAGACGTCGTTCGAGATCTGCAGGAGACAAGCGCTTTTCTGATAGTTCGTGCTTGATAGGACGATCCGTTTGCGTAACGTTATCTAAAAATGTCTTCGCTTGACTATTGTCAGATAGCTTGTGATGAGGTTCCTATAAAATAGCACATATATTAGTGATAAATTCACTATTATACGCGTACTAACGGCACTTTTGCTCTAACATTGACAAATGAAAATATACCTTTACGGCATTATCGTCTTCAGTTGTATTTGAATTGCTAAAAATTTCTGATTCTAGAAGCTTAGGCGGTTGAGCATTAGGAGATACCAGATTATTAGCAGATCTCGAAGGCGCTTGTACTGTTTCCTTAGCTGAATCTAAGCTGATCCGGCTCGCCACATCATAATCATTGTTTGAATCACCTGCGTATTTAATATGCATGATGGTATTTATGTTCTATTACTATCTAGGAAATAATTCTAATAAAAGCTTTGTCCTTAATATTTGATAATATTGTGAAATATGCTTTTTACAATAAATACCTCTCGCAATATTAGAGTCATTAACAGAATCACGTTGAGATATTGATTCCGATAGCACGTCAGCAGCAGTTATTTTATCAGCTGAAGGTTCTTCAAATGAAGTACTGTACTGATCAGTGCGATCTGATATTTGCGATTTGGATAATTCTTCGAAATCATTTTCATAGTCCAAATCCTGTAATGATGAGCTCCCTTTTGCAATACCACTCAACGGCTGAACATCATGGTCACGATTATCTATCACCAAAATCAGATTGTGAATAAGTGCGTATATGATCATAATTTCATAGCTACCAAAGTAACTTACAGTACTATTATTAGTGCTGAAGTTAGCTACATTAAAATATTCAAGGACAACACAGTAATAACCCTTACTTCTAAAATTTTCTTTATATCTTCTATTGGAATTTCTAATCATTAACGACACGGTGCTAACACTGTAAGAATTCAATTGAACATTGTCGGTATAGCTATGTCAACATTAATTATTGTAATCAAATTTACAGAATCTGGATATATAATTACCCATAGTTGTTAGGAAAAGCGGAAGGTAAGCTTTTCCTCCATGGTGACTGAAGATTTTCAGGCTCCCCCAGCTTCTTTAATAAAATAATAAAGTTCTATGTATGAGCTAAACTGACAATTCATCACGGGGCTATTTCTTATTTATCACTTAAATCAATCCTTTCTGTAGTAAACACGTATAACTAAAGCTCTGATAATATTCATTAACCTCATTGGATACTGAATCAGAATTGCTTCCTTCAAAACTTTTTCGATCATCACATTGCTCTTCATCGTCAAGATCCAATGGTCCAATCGCAGCTTTGGAAGCTTCCAAAGCATCAATGGCTTTCTTATATAGTTCGTCAAAGCGAGATGTTGTTTGAATCGAAACGCTTGGTTTACCATTAACATAGCTTTGATTAATGTTATCACTAGATGTTACATTATACAGTTCATCTGCGTTTTGATCATTTGCTGTAAATTCTTGATGGATATTACTGGTTTGTAGCTTATTTGATTTAGCATATTGACTATCCAAACTTTGATCATTTACTTGATCTTCAATAACTTGTAACTTAAGAGCTACTGGAAGGAGATTTCCTTTTTTGATCGTATTCCTGACCTGGTGACCTCGATAATACGCCTGAATGATAGATGCAGCTCTATTTTGAATTATCTACACAAATATTTATGTATCTCAGTTAAGAAATTAATTAAATCATCGTGAAACTTTATGGTATTCAAAAGAATATTTACTCAGAATATAACCATACCTCTTCATGATTATGTTTGGCTAATAACTTTAAGTTTTGTATTCCTACCAAAAAAATGCTGGTATTAATTGACTAATAAAGGTTCCAATTAGTATATTACTTTTGATAGAAACCTGGTAATTCACGTTCTTGATCAATGTCTCGATGAAAAGTACTTAAAGTGACGTCTTTATCCTCTGTGCTATCCTGTGAAAGCTGTATAGCGTAATTTTGAGGAATGGATGGACTTATCTGTTGACTTTTCTTAGCAGCTTGCAAGGCCATGAACTTTCTCGTCTCTGCTTCAATCCTATCTTTTAACAGAATAGCAGCTGCCTTTATGGATTCAATGCGCCTTACTTTAGTGGATTGATTTTCAGTAATTACAGAGTCTATACAAACCAGAAATGCGAACATAAAATAATAAGAATAATTTAGTCATCAACGTGTCATGCATGCCATTACAGTAAGTGTATAACAATGTAAAGCCACTTCTAGACTAATTAGACTCTATGTACAGTATAATATAAGATACTATACATTAACTTAGTATTTGTTAAAAAAGATAAACTTATGACTACATCTATATTGTATAAAAAGTTCACTACTTATCTTACCGTGATGCTGTTGAGAGATTATCTCATTTTCTCCATTATGATAGCGCGAGCCACCCGAACTGCTTCCATTCATAGAGGTATTGTCTTTAAATTGATTAGATTTTCCTTCTATAGTATCTAGCAATTTAATTGGTAACTCATCAGTTAAGATAACAATTTACGTACAGTTAATTATAGATTTTAAATCGATAATCTTACTAGTAATCGTAGAAGAAGCACTATCTGTGATTTGATTCTCTCCATTACTAGATTCAACTTGTTCTTCATAATTATGCAAAGTTGATATTGGTGGCTGCCAGACATTTGGTATATCTGATTCGATATTGAATATTTTCTTACGTGGATTTATGTCTGTGTTCTGCACGTTATTTATAAATCTATAGTCCTGCTCAGCGGTACTAGAAGTAAAAGTTCCTTGCTGTACAATATGAAATTTTGTGACTTTTTTTCTTGATTGTCGTAAATTAGCGGCGAGTAAAGCTTTTTGTTGATTATAAAGATCCTGTAAAGTCAACCCAATATCTTAGTATTTTGCAACAGCCTATCAAAAACTTAAAATAAAATACGAAGTATAATTCTATATGCTTTTATAACTTCTATCTTGTCTAATGGCTATTTTATCATAAGTTCCTGGTGGGGGTGGTAAAATTTTATCAACTTTGCAATTATTTTAGCAAATACTATAAATAAAAGATTAACCTGCAACCGCCGCCGCTTCTCATCGTTATGAAGCTTTTCTTTTTTTCTCTGTTCAAGACGTTGCTTATTTCGTAAATTGTTTTTTTTCTTTTGATACTCTTGTACTTCTTTCTGATCATAATGACGCTGCTTTGGCAACGGTTTTGCATGTTCTTTTAAAAGTAAAAAAATTAGAGTTATGTTAAGTAAATTACCCACACTATAAATTTCTTGCCGGTTATTTTATTTACAAACTAAAATAAAAATAATATCTGCAATTAGAATCGCTTTAGTTTTAGCTTATTTGAAGAAATATAAGTTATGTTTCTTTGGGGCTCGGATAAGCCATTCTAGTGACAAAATTGTTAAGAGAGACAGCTTTGCAGTGTCAAGTTAATACTACGGCTTATTAACAATTCAACGAATTAGGAGGTACAATATGTCATCATCATCAGTTATATAAATCATATTTTAACCATTGCAAGGAGGATTACAATGATTTCAAATGGTTATTTTAAAAATTTACAAATGATAAGTACAGTATAAAAATGCTTTGCACTTCATTCCATTGCAGTACTTTACCTTGAGTCTTTGTTAGAGCCGCTTTACGTTTCCGAGCAGTATTCTTTGACGATTTATTGATAGACTGTTGGTTATTTGTGGTATCTTCTAAGATAATTGAAAGAATGCATGATTCCACATATTAGACATAAAGAAAATGTTTGCGATATAAATTGTATTCAGTGACAATTGCAATTAAACCTTTTAATTCGCGTAATATTTGATCGGCTATTCCTCGATATTCGGTATTATCGTCATCACTCTCAGTTGGTGACGTATCTTCAAAGCGATCGTTATATATCGAGTCCTCTTTTTCTTTACTACTACTTTGATCCTCCTCATTTTTTTCTAAATCACTTTTATAGTTAGCATCACTAACTCCTTTTGACGACGTAGGAGTACTTGCTCTCATTGCTGAATAAGTTGATGAAGAGGAAGCAGATGATGAAGTTCTAGAGTAATCCTGCTGTGGTGGAGGGGATTTACTTGTAGGTTGAGATGATTTCGTCTCTTTAAAAGCGTTCCGAATGGCTTCTTTGCCCTCACGCCAAGAATATGGCGTTATTTGAGTGACGGGGGGCTTGTACTTTAGATTGACTTCTTTCTCGGCGTAGCGCTGGATTTTTCGAATAGTCTTTTTACCTTTTGAGATTATTACTGGCTTTTTATTATTCTGGGTTGTAGTCGTTGTGGGTTTATTGAAGCGCAAGTTCATTTGATTACCCACATTATTTCGTACTCTTTGGCTAATCCTTTTAACTGTAAGACAATAAAAATAATAATAATAATTATATTCCCATATTAGAAATATGAGTAAGACAGGCATTTTACACTTTAACAATGAAATACCTATAACAGGTTCTTTCTCTTTTATCGTTGTAGTGTACTCCTCGAAAAGATTAAAACCCTTATAGTTTGGAGGAGCGGGAGCAGTTGCTATCTTCCTCTTCGAAATAGAGCAAGTCTCCACATTGAAAGCCGGCGAGATTTTTCTTCCTGCATTATTTACTGCATGGCCTTATCATGTTATATAAATCCGCAAGTCATTGATACAAATAACTTGTATTCAAAATTATAACCCTTGGTAATAGTTACCTTTATTGCTATAGCATGCACATTTTACGGTAGCTTAACTAAAAAATCATAATGGTACGTATAACTATACGTGTATTCATCCTACTATACCTTTTGTCTTCCAGTCATTTATCTCATCATTTTCCAATGCTTTTCTATCACTACCATGTGTAGCTTTACTTCTAGCTTTGGTCATAGATTCTATTTCATTCATAATTTTACTACCGGCTTTCATTGTCCGAGATGAAGAGATATCTGCCATTCTATCTTCTATATTTTTGCATTCTTGTGTCGATGTTTGATTGCCATCCTCAGCATTTTTGGTTAAACTACTGTCGGTTGTTGGCTTGTGGCTATCTGCGAATCGTACTTTGGCACGATTGGCTTCGTCAGCAGTCACTTTGTAATCACTATTCAATTTTTGACGCTTAGATGTGTTGACTTCATTTAATGTATACGAAGGTACACGCTGAATGACTACTTTCATTGGATTTTCATTTGCGTTTATTGTTTGCTTAAATTGGTCATCTTTCCTCCAGTGAATAGCAGTGGCCATATTCATTTCTTGATTGTCACTACTTGATGCCGTTTGTAACTGTTCCTGCGTTTCACGGAGCTAGTACCATTAATCAAACGAAATTATTATTCATTGGCTATCGTTGGAAATCATTAATTTAGAGATTGCGATGTAACAATGGCATTCTGAATGGACATAGAGTGTATAGAAGTCCTACTTTTGGCTTAGTATACGCATAGTAATGGTACAGTATGATAACATTGCAGTACAGTGACTATAGCGTGTACGATCTATACTTATTTATGTTGTAAAGTTGAATGAAATTGAGATACATTTTACTACCAAAGATAGTATAAAGAGGCAAAAATAAAACTGTAATGTATATATACTGCATACAAGCGATCACATTTAGAACTCTACGTAGAATTGGAGTAAATTTACCTTGATTTTGACCTTATCAACTTTGCGTAATATTCTGTCTACATCTTTAGTCAATAATATGGAACAAAATACATTAATTGTATTGAGGTAAGGATTATCAATCGATTACGATCTGCTTTATAGTAGGATAATTACATCTTTTAGGTCTAGCAGATTATAATGCAAGAATAAAAAAGAGACAGTATACTTATTCCAAATTCACGCAGTCAATCGATCTACTCGATTGTACGCGTAGAAGATGGTTAACGTCTACCAAGTACACTACTGTATGTTGTGGTGGCTCTTACCTGTTACATAATTTTTTGAAGGATAGGTAGTTTTCAAATAGGATGGTTGATTTGTTTTTAACATTGACCAAGGCCCAATTTTTGGCTGCTGTGAGCAGTAGTAGTAATGATTATGTATTCTTTATGTCGTTGTCCAATTTGAAGTTATGGGATCGATTTTGACAACAAAGTCTGACGAATCATCCGCAACGATCATCCAAGCTGCAGGTACAAACAGTAATGCTTGCTAATTTGTTAGAATGTTACTCTACGTATTACACAATAGCTCTGATAACTACGATGAACACCGGTTGTACGTCTGTACCAAACTAATGGAAGATTGAGCATCAATGTTATTCTAAAAGTGCAATTGCAATCTATTCCATGCTACTTTACATCGGGGTCTGCGAGGAGCCGATGACTGGCTATAGCGTAAAATTTTGAAATAAAGTATGTGCAGAGCTACAGTATAATAAGATGCTGGGTACCGTACAGTGTGCAAAAACAGTCGAACAATCAAGTCCTGTCAGTACTGTACTGTACAGTACTGTCCTGTGTTGTACAGTACAGTACAATGTGGTACTGTAGTGTACAGTGTACTGTACACTGTACAGTACAGTAGTGAGTCTAGTGACAGAAACCAGTTGATAAAAAACCGTTGAAAAAATGGACAGTACAGTAGTACTGTACTGTACTGTACACTGTACAGTGTACAGTACAACACATTACAGTACAATGTACAGTAGTCATGTACTGTACAGTACTACTGTACTGTACTGTACACTGTACACTCTGCTGCACAGACTGACAGAAACTAGTTGATAAAAACCGTTGAAAAAATGTAAAAATGTACACAGTATGTATATGTATATGTATACAGTATGTACATATATATATATATATATATGTACAGTATACTGTACTGTATACAGTACAGTACAGCACTGTATGCATATGTATACATATATCTATATACTGTATGTATATGTATACGTATACAGTATAGATAGATGTGTATATGTATACAGTACAGAACCGTACAATGTGGTTCTGTACTTCTGTACTGTACACTGTACAGTACAGTATGCTGCGCTGACAGAAACCAGTTGATAAAAAACCGTTGAAAAAATGGACCCAGATCCTAGGCATACTGTAGAGTTAGTCGTTCTGTACTGTACTGTACTGTACAGTAACATAGTAAATCATTTGCCAGTCAATTGAATCACTAAAACAGTAAATAAATAAATAAATAACTTGAAGAAATTCATATAAATTTAGAATCATTCACTTACAGTACTGTACGTTAGTATTTTGAAGCTCCTACTCATTTTTTACCTACTTTTAATTTTCTTTATTTTTTTTATAGCTGATCACAACTGATAAATACTCGACTTTACCAATTAATAATTTAAATTATTAACCTACAGTAGACAATAGCTTGTCAAGAGCAATTTAAAAACGAGCAAAGCCAACGTGCTCCATGATGCAAGGCACTAAACTATTTCAGCTGTAATGGTGAGAAAAAGGACATAATTACTTAAATATGCATTCTCTGGTGTTAGCTTTATTTGGGATTACTGTCATATTCTTTACTTTACCGAGCTACTCCTATACATTCAATGTTAATAACAAAGGAAGCTTAGTGGATGATGATGATGCTGGTCAATGCCATTCGCAAGATGCTACCTGTAAACAGTAAGCTGTACTTGTAATTGAATAGTTATTATAATCATGAAATGCAATCGTCAAATCATCCCATAGTTTAATGACATGATTCAATTTAAATGACAATTATTGATATACTGTATATACGCTACGAGCTCACATATCTGCAATATTGCCCAACGTCCATCGGTTAGTTCGTTTCTATTTGATCTTACGTATACGTTAGACTAGCTATTTCTTTATTTCATTACTATCTTGAATCAAAAACTGTAATTATGTACGTTATTATGATAGTAATCTATCGTTGCATTGCGTAGCGGTTGATTACCCACAATCTATTCCTATTTTTAGAGTTATACCACTAATGTACTCATAGCACTGCAGTCACACTAGAAAGCAGGCTGCTAAGTTTGCATCAATCATTAATTCAACATTGATGATACAAGCTCACTGACGACAGATCGCTGCAAGAAAAGCAACGAAGTTCAAATAGGAGCACCGCTATTCGCAATAAATCATTACTGCATTAACTAATAACAGTAGCCAAGATTATATCATAAAAATAATTAACCGCAAACTACAGTACAGCCATTCAGGAAATATATATTCATTACCGTCTACAAACTGCTTTCCTTGACTATGAATGCCAAGATCAATGCAACTGATCGAATGAGTGACTGTTCAAATAGTACAGTCAAAAGTATACAGTTAGTCCAGCTTGATAGTACGTTCAATTATGACGAACGACGGAGCGAGGTTAGAGTCGTTAGACTAGTGCAGTGATATAAAATTATTTGAGATTATTACTGGAGATTATTATTATTTTGAGATTCACTTTTGTGATTGATTCAGCTAGTTGTCCTGTTTATGTAGTACATTCAGGTCTACTGCATACTGTAAGTCTCTCTGTCCAAGAAGCGACAGAACGCTACTATTTTAATGTACGTACTGTAAGACCTGAGAAAGGTTCGAACACAACAGTGTTGAGTGGGTCGGATGGACCGACTCATGGTGATTTTGCATTCGCAATGATGACAGAGCACAACCAACGACTGGTACAGCCAATGACCTAATGACAATCCCTGCCGGTAGCTGGTACTATTGTACCATTGCCGGATTTAGCGATCCTGCCCTTTCATGATATAGAAAAGTATATTGTATAATATTCAATTCGATTATGTTACGGTCATTAGCCTATTTGAATTCTTACCGATTGCAATCCAATTCAATTATCTCTCGAATTTTACTCAGGAAAATGACTTCAACAGCTGTGTTTGGTGCTGGTTGCTTTTGGGGTGTAGAAGAAAAGTTTCGGACACTAAAAGGTGTCCAAGAAACTACCGTCGGCTACGCTGGTGGTGACACAGTCAATCCCACGTATGAACAAATCTGTGCTGACAAGACTGGCCATGCTGAAGTCGTTAAAATAGACTTCAATCCCGAGCAAATAACTTATAAAGAACTGTTGGACGTATTCTGGAAGGCCCACGATCCTACCACGGTAAATCGTCAAGGCCCCGATGTGGGTAGACAATATCGATCTGTTATATTCTACGCCAACAAAGAACAAGAAAAACTCGCTCATCAAACCAAAGATGCCCTTATCAAGAAAGGTATTAAGGCTGTGACTGACATCATTCCTTCTTCTACCTTTTATAACGCGGAAGACTACCATCAAAAGTATATTGCTAAGCGTAAAGGACTTTTGTAAACGCTTTTACGAGAATACATACTTTAAATTTCCCAACCTGTCATTATCCATATAAAGTTAATAGCAATTGATAGTACTTGTACTCATACTCTGTATTTTGATAGTTGCTCGATACCTTGATCTTGCTTTAAAATTCATGTTACAAACCACAATATTGCTGTAGTATTAACGACTACTCGTATATTTGAAAAGATTTGGGGGAATATTGCACAGCTCTTATACATAATTCATGCAGCAATGCAACAACTGTAAAGACATTATATCTAATTTTCGGTAAGGGTATTTTTAGCAATAAATACAAACGAGTAGGCTTGTTACTCGATGATATTTGGAGAGATAATTTTTCAGCTCCTGTTTTACATACTGTACATCTATTCAATAAACTTGGAAACTATCTTGTGATAGCTAAGTTATACAGAAGCTCTATTGTATTCTACTCTATGGAAGTGATGCACTAGACTAATGGTATCCTTTCCCCACTATTATGCAGAAAGAACTAGTATGAATGAGCCTGGTGCCCCATATTCCATGCTCGATGACTATTAAATTTGGTCCGTCAAACTACTCAATTACATTTTATCAATTCCAGTCAACGTCACATCTTTTTTATCAAATCATATTAATATTGTAATTTTTCTTAGCTGTTGTCATACAAGTATGCGGGCAGAGCTAATTGAATATTTCTATTTATTAAGATTGATAATTGAGCAAAGTAGGATTTCACAACAGGTAGTAATTGAAAAATACATCATTTTCATTTCGACCAATATAGAAATTAACCACATAATTAACGTCAGGGAAATTAATTTGGAACAATTATATTAAATATATATCGGTAAACTGATCAACCTGTAGAATCAGAATTTTCATATGACTTTGACCAAGAAAATAGCTCAAAAGTTTAGCTGTATAGAACAATGTCATTATTACCATACAGTTATGTAAGGACAATTATTATATGCAGCACAGTATTTCGTATACTGAAGCAGTCATTTGAGTAAAGCAGCCAAAGGTAATAAGCCAAAATCAATTATATCGCACACAAAATGCGTATATATTAAAGCTATATGTTCTATGATAGATAATGCGTACAGTATTACACTCGAACACACATAGCATATCACAACTAGCTAATATTCACATTGTTATACGTTTTGAGTGTACATACTCAGTAGCTATGATATAAGAATTTGCAATTGTGCGTAGTTACTTATGTGATATTACTACGTATACATATAGAAAAATATATACTCTTATTTATATTGCATTGATACTGCAATAAGATGCGCAACATAATTACACGCCTTGATTGTAACAGTAACTACATGTTGAATGTTGAATATGTGGCAAAATCGGATATATTCGCCACGGTACAAACAGAAAGTGCAACTGACTGTGAACCCTGAATCCTACGATATTACTTTTTCATATGCATCAAACAAAACTTAAATTTGAATTCCATATGCACTTAATCAACATTTTGCATAAGTAAGGATAACATTTAAAAAGAACATTACGCCTGCTTTATAACGTCATAATAGAGGGAGAAAATCTGATTCACTACACTCATACTATCGAGAAACAAATTGTATGCCGAAGCATGTAGAGCATTAAAAGATTAGGTGGGTACAGCACTATCTAAGAAATTCAAAGATTTACATTAACACATGTATATTTGTTCAGTCAATACTGACTGAAACTATAGTGCTGCTATCATGCATACTGAAGTACCTAGCATTTTAGGCATATAAAGCGAACTATTAACTCGTTGAATTTTGGTTATCACACTAGCAGTATAAAAATCATTTACATTAAGTCGTCAGCATACTCTTCTACTACTTCTTCAATAACTTGCCAAGCGAAACGAACATCGGCGTCATTGGTAATGTTGGAACAGATGCAAAATCGAATAGCCGATTTTCCTCTCAATGTTGTTGGCGTCAAATGGAGCTTACCAGTATTATTGACTGAATCCAGAAATGCCTCATTTAAGCTACTCGCCCCCTGTAAAGGTAAATATTCAAAAAAATTAAAATAAGATTCTTATAAAGACCACATAAATTTAAAACGAATATGTTTCTAAAGGGCCACATTTTATAGCAGCAACGATTTGTTAAATTTTAAATACCAAACTTTAAATTAAGACTAGCCAATAAACCGATGATTTATTGAACGTTATACTTTCAAGTATCATTTAAGATTTTTTTTATGGCTAGTTACAATTTTTAAAATAACTTCTGTAGGATGGCTATATTACGCTGATACTATGGGATTATATACGTGGTAGCTACGGTAAGTATTAACTTATGATTACGATATTTCACCGATATTGTGCTAATTACTGTACAGTAAACAGGTACTGTAAAAGCATACTTTAGTATTGCTATGAGATTGCGAAGAAGTTGTGTTGTGATTTTCTTAGTAATACATACCTTTAGCCGAAAGCATACTAAACCAAGGGTTGGCTTAGCTGCTAGCTCAAATCTAGCATCCATTCGAACAAAATCAGCAAACATCCCAGCAAGTCGAACATGCTATATGTTAAATATCCCAAAATCACATATTGTGTTAATTTTGTTATTTTTTAATATAAGAAACAATTACTTTTTAAATAGAAATATCAAGCACACAATTTTTTTAAACTACCTTCCGTGTAAAGGAATAAAATTTTATGTTGATGTAGCTATACCCCTACGAGGCTAAAATATTACCTTGCGTACATGTTCTTGCAATCCAGTACGACCATAACTTCGTAATACTATCCAGAGATTAAGCGAAGAGAACCTTCGACTTAATGGAACTTGCCAATCCTAACATATAATTTATTAATTAAGGAGTGTTTAAGAGTTGAATCTAGCTTTACTTTAAAATATTAGTAAAGGGGAATAAACTCATGACATATCACTAATTCAATACCTTAAAGTTTGTTATCCTGCCTTGCTTATCCGAATTGTGAATTAATGTATAGAGGATATGTGTTAAAAGTGAAGAAACCGAGTTACAAATGCATATTATATAGCGTAGACAGGAAAAAATAGCTCAATAAAATACAGCACTAATTGCTTTCGTAAAACCTACATTCACATTGTTCAATATTTTGTCGGTATTTTGCGCTGAAGCTACAAGCTCTTAGATGCCATTCACCAGAAATGCTACTTCCTCTTCTGCCATGTAAGTACATTGGTTCTTCAAACTGATTTACAGCGTGATTTAATATGAGACGATTCTTTACCCTATATTAAAAAGAAATAAATTTGCTATGAATATATTATTATACAAGAATGTACATTCTCAGTTTCTTTAGCCAAAGCTAATTCAAAATTTCTAAATAAAGTCATAAAAATCACTCCTACATATCTCAAACTAAAAAAATGATTACCAGAGGGCAGAACCATATGTGTTTAACATTAATTTTTGTGGGCTGACACAAAAGGAATCGGTGTACTATACCGAAAAGGAAAATAAATAAATAGAGAAAATATATTGACATTAGAAGTGAATAGACATTGGTACAATTTTCTATATGTAAATATGCGATAAGGTAGTATTTTTGCCCTATAACTAATAGTAACCATTTCAACTTACTTCCACGCCATCCAACCAGTGGTGATATTCCGGGCAAACTAAAGCACCGCCAGCATAAGCTGCATCTACATGTAGCCAAACGTGTTCTCGTTGGCCTAACAACGATTGAACAGGCGAACATTAATCCCTATCGATCGTAGATAAAGCAATTTAACAATATATACTAATATATGATCAGCTCATACAGATTGGTCCTATTTCAGCTAAGTTATCAATAGCGCAACAGTCTGTTGTTCCCATTGTAGCGCAAACCTATTGGTATCAAAAATGAGAATTGGAAAATTTCCTAAGTTAGTGAATCATTTAGGTGAACGTTCTTTAAAAGAGCACAAAAGATGACTGATTCATGGAAAGGTTGACAAGAATGAGTAACTTATCGCTTAATTGTAGTTTCTTTCTAATTATACTGATTATAGCTTTAATCATGAATCTGTAAATCTACAATAATATTGCGTACCGCCAAAGGAATTAAGCCTTCTTCTTTATCTTCCTAAAAATGCAACATAATACATACAGGTACAGCTTTAATAGCAAGTAAACAGTGCGGTGTACTTCATAATGACTATAATACACTAGTAGTTGGAAGCAAGTATTGCAGGAAATTTGTACAATCCAACTGACACGACTCTAGAACAAACTTCTATGAATGTCTATAAAACTTAATTATAGTACGCATTTCATACTACCTCGATTGCTTTATCAAGGACTTCTCCTCGGACAGCAAAGGAATCATCAGTTTCTAGCTTTTTGACTTTAATTTTCATTGCCATACATACTTTCTCTACTGAGACGTTAATCTTGATATTGCAATCGTACAAGCCAAAATCAATATAAATTTATGCATAGTGGGAAAAACATACGCAAGTATAGTTATTGCTATGTAGACTGTGTTGTCTAGCATCTATTACTGCCCTTAGCAATTGGAAAAATATTGAACTATCGTACATACTTGTTCTGAAGTATACACAATAAATTTCCCCAACAGTTTACTGGAATCAAAACCACGGTAGTGTTTAGCCCTCATTGTCTCAATCCTTTTATACCTTGCAGCAATTAGTGCCGACATCAAGCAATCTGATGCTGAGCTCTAGATAAAACATGAAAAATCTTATCAAATTCAAGGCTACAAATTGTATTTATATTTTTTCTATCCTTACGTTGCATGATATTTTGCATAAAAATTTCATAGAAGTTATTTGAGTAGTTACATATTATTATTTAAATCATGTAATATCTCCTATGATTACCATAATTTATATCTAAACAGTATTCTTACCAATAATACACCACCACCCTTACAATGTGTGCTACTGTAAGTCAAATATTCGTCTGGTAAATTAATTAGTTCACCTAGAAGAAAAAATGAAGATGTAACTGAGGGTAATTGTCGTAACAAAAGTGCTCATGATTAAATTCGAACATACTACAACAATAAACATAGAGTACAAATTTAATCTTATCGTAGCGGTCACTCCATCTCTGGTTACTTTTTGTATATGCATTAATCAATACAATTTATGTGCTGTAGTTCTTTTTCAATATTACCTAGCCAATTAGTGACTATAGTTTCAAGTTCAGTTGACACAGGTCCAGCTTTCTGTGAAGAAAAGGGGTACTGAGATTATAAATGTCTTAAAAATGTTTAGTAGCTCAATTTGTGTTGAGATGCTCTGTGCTGAAGTTACACATCTAATATCATAGACACTTATTATTTTAGGGTCTAATAATATTGACCGAAAGAGCTATACACTGTCATATAGCGCATTTTTTAAGTTTAGTTTGTACGGTAAAAATTAATATATAGCGTTGCTGCCGTACCCAAGTAAATCCAACCATACCAAAAGCTGTCCCTAGTAGCTCTGCTAGCATTGCCTGATAACTCAGGCCATGTGGGAAGTAAGCATGAAAGTGACGACTGTTCCAATGGGTAACCTGTGATCATGAATAGATAAGTACAACTTACTTTTAGCGAACTCCGTCAGGGTCGGATAAATATGATGTTTTCAAAGCAATGTCATCAACGATTTAGTAACACGGCGATGAAAAGTGCAAGATTGTTAATTCTTTTCTAATTAGTTGTACGGAAGTAGGATATTCTAGTTTTAGGTTGCTTTGATATACAGTATTAATAAACATCATAATCAAATAACAAAATTAAATATATATCATTAATTTGGTAAAATTACTACAGCTGCGGTTGTAAGAGCTTTCTACTATTAGAATAAGGTTTATACCATATTTTACAAATTTTATAGCGAGAAACTGAGAGCTATAAAACTACCACTACTGCGGAAGTTAAGCATATTACGGGACGTCATAAGCAAGTAGGTATAGCTAATCACTAAAGGTAAGCTATACATATCTAGAACTGATACAGGATCGAAAACTGAAATATATAAGAACGAAGTATAATCTATTATTTAAAATCTGCGGTGCGATAATATAAAACCCCTAGTTCAATGCGCTCAATCTAGTACAAGAGAAAAACGGAAAAAATAAAAACTGGAAACGAAAGCATTATGATAATGGTGGACTTTCTATCAGAGTGTATAATAACTCCATTTACATAGTTTAAGATCTTAGAATACAATATTTAACAGTACCCCCGGTAGGATAGCTTCCTCTACATCTTCCATGATAGTTTGCCAGTCTTCGCCTTCTTCAGGTGCCTCATTCGGAATATAAGAGCGCAAATAGCCTGGTGGAACTTCTGATAAAGGAGGAACTTCATCCATGTGCAAGGTAGTGAAATAATCGGCAATGAAATCAATGACTGATTTGCCGTTTCTACGAAATTCTTCAATAGTGTCCAATTCCATTTTGTGATGATCGATTCTTTAGCCAGAATGAAACGATAAAATTGATATCACTAAATCACGAGGTAACTAAGTTTACATTTACAGGCGATCTTACTTTTCATCGTTAACTGTAAATTGTCTGAACTATACACTATACTGTATAACAATTCCTACTTTTGCATCACTTTCCTGTACAGTAGGTACTATGCTCTACTCATAAAACAGATAATTATTATATAATATAATTATAATTGATCTGACCAATACCACCAAAAATTTTCTTTACTAAATGGCGTTAAAATGGTACTTCTATTAATATTTACCTTAACTTTATTTTTCGGGTAATTACTTGAAGTTTTGAAAATCTGTTTACTTCGCGCAAAGATGGGTAAAGATTAAGAAATTCGAAGCACTAAATTTTGGATAAAAGACTGATACTCCACGTATTCTAAATGGCTAATTACTGAAAGGGTGAGCCGAGATATTATGGTAGGTAGAGATAGATTTTCGATAAAATCACGAATAAGCTGCTACAAGAATTTTTAACTTTCAGTACAGAGAATTAGAAACTTGTTTCAACGGGTGTTGTAGTAATCAAAATAGGAAGGTTAGGTTGTCAACGAAGATTTGTTCCTGCTACTAAAGCTCGATTAAAGTTGTGTGATAATAAATACGTACTAAATTTTCAGATAATATTCGTCTGGCATTAGCGAGAGACATATGAATTGTTTTCTTTGCGTCGCTGGCGCCGATAGGTATAGACGCCAGTCATTTGACACTAGTGCGATAGACTGGATAATAATTTCTACAAATTGTACTTAGTAACTAGCAATTGCTATTTTAACAACTAATTTTATATAATAATTGAATAACAGTCATTTGATTAAACAATCTTCCTGTCGAAACATATATTATACCCTATTTTAATTGGCTTGAAGAAAGTACCATGAATAAATTAAAAAGAATTTACTGTATAAGTTTGTTATTGCTTTTTACACTTTATATTTATGATTATTTTTGTAAAGTTGATCACCATACAGATTTAAATCTCGAGAGTACGAATATACTTCGAGTATTTTTTTAGTTTAGGCTTTAATCTTGCAGAAATATTAATTGTTTAAACAGAATGCTTTTGTTCCATGATATTGACACAAAGCTGTCTCAAAGTATTTATTCCAATCATTCAATTTTATTATTTACAAGCATTTCTCTCATGATAGAATATCAAGTGAAGTAATATTTTATTACGAAAACTATTAATTATCAGCCTACTTATATACTTGAGTATTTATTATTTACATGTAATTTATACTCCTGATTCCGGATGTATATTATTTTAAAGTAGATTTAGATTCAAGCCATATTATAGTTCTAGCATACGCTAATCAACATGATTGTTATGATACGAGTCTGTGTTTCGATAGTAACTAGACACGAGACTATCGTCAAAGTAAAATTACGTGTTCCATTAAGATTCCTAGCGATCTAAATACGTGTTTGAGCCAGTATGTTCTTTACTATCTTTTACTAACGTTATATAGCAATAAATTAAATCCATGTATGTCAATTTTTGGGTTGTGTAAATCTATTCTCATAAACTAAATGCTGAAGGTAGCAGATCTTCAATGCCATACAACTTGTGACTATATAAATTATTTTGAAACAAAATCAGTGAGCTTGCTGGAATAGAGTCAAAGCTCGCATTTTTTTCAAATGATCTCCAAATCCGACGCGTCTGATCTTGAAAGGGTTTGGATAGGGTAAATCGTTTACTACCACTTGCACGTCAAGAAAATTAATTTCTTAATACAATAATCGCACAGGCTATGACTAAAATATTTAAAAATATTAACTAAAAAAAATAGCGTCAGGTTCAATGTTTGTGCTATCCATAATCCATCATTTAAGCCTAACAAAATACTTATTACGTCAAATAGCTATCACAATAATTATCTTTGTCAGCAAGGAACATTAGGACAAACATTACAAGGGCTTTATGCTATTACGTGAGGGATAATAAATTCATAATTTGGTAATCTCTATTATGCTAGGTCATCGACTTGTTTATACTGCAACGATTTCTCGAGGTTATAGCGATACGAAATAGTAATATCAAAGAGATTGTTTCGGCTTGTCTGCTCTTTGCTCTTATTTTGCAAATAAAAGATGGGTATTAGTAGAATTGAATAATATAAATAGTACAGTATTGCATATTAGCATACTGTGGGTAGATTAGATTTGGATTAGCAATTTTTTATTAGGACTTTTTGTCTAACAATTAACTAATCTATTCAGGAAGCAGAAGTCGGAGTAATTTTAGTGGCTAACAGCGATAGTATTAAGTACGATAATTAATTAGACGAGCTATTACATCTTTAAAATTCGCTATGCCACCAACGATAAGATTACAGTAAAATACGGTAAGATGTTTGTATTAGAAAATTAACAATACAGAAAAAATTCTTAACATTAAAAGTTGCTATTTTTCCGTCTTTCATCGGCTGATAACATAGGTCTATAGTATGCATATACTGTAAATTTATACTAAGGCATGTAATTCGTCGGAATTAAGTCGTTTAGCAATATGAATAAGATCTTATTAAAGTACAGTGCAATGGCGTGACTGCATGGCGATTTTTTTTTATTTGCGTATATTATTATATAATATATGTAAAGTATTGTGATATTGGAATGGATCCATATCAGTGTAAATGATAAATTATGAAAATGATGCCTCAGTTACAGGAAATGTACATCATTTGTAATTTGTTTTGTCAACATGTTAATTGACTGGAGAGTTATTCGTAAACAAAAAGTACTCTAACGTCTGTAAAAGATTGTTACAACGATCCATGTGTGATCGATGTTCAGTTCATACCAATAGAAGTTAAAGACAGCATTATACTTTTATTTATACGTATGATAATGAATCACTCTGACAAATATCTTCAGAGAACCTCATACTATCGATTTGCAGTGCTGATATTTAATACTGCTATGTACTACAGAAGGCATGTATACGTTTTATTGTAAAGGAAATGCATTTGGCATTAAGGTTTAGGTAAAGACAGTAAGAGATTTTATATTTTGTTACAGTGATTGTAACTACGGTTGCAATATTATGCAATGGCCGTATGTGGCCTTTCATTGTGGAGGAGTATCACGTCGGAGAGTTTCTAGTAGTCCATGGTTGAGATTACCTACGAATAGATACGCTTCTAGCTTTTTGCTGAGTAATCACAGAAGCTTGGATGTAAGAACGAAATTTTCAGGTTAACGCCTGGACATTTAGTAGGTAGGATATGACCTGGAGCACATAGCGTCATTTTATGTACGCTATATCCTCATGTAAAGAGCCATAATTTAAAAGGCTAGATAGAAATAGACTAATAAAATATTCGACAACTTTTCATTCCGCGACAATGTATTGCAGTATTATTTTTTGTTTATTTTTAGCTTTTTAGTGAAGTACAGCAAGTAGGGTTACAGTAGTAATTATAGTAAATTTTTTTAATTATAGGCAAATGTAGAAAAAGAATCCTGAAATAGTAAATACATGATTACAACGCTTCTTTCGATGTAAGTAGTATAAAATTTAGAAAATATTAAAACGAATCGATGTTGTTGAGAAACAAGTTGAGGTTATGCCCCGTCAATAGGCTTGGTTGATATTCTAATGTCGTGAGCTCCTATTGAGAAGAGGGCGCTGCAGGTCGGCATATAAACATACTTTTAGTCGGTATGCCTCGATAGAAAGTATAACTGGCAGCATACGTGTAGTATAATCTTGTTTTCTTTAACATTTTTTGACGTTACATTTTAAGAATATGAATACTAGTAGATCATAGTGACACGCATTAGAGATAGAGATACATGATAGTAGAAAGCTTTTAGATTTCTGAACTGCGGTTAAGTATATTTAGTAATGAGTACTTTGATCATGTTACAAAATCCAGTGATAAAAAAAACAGTGCGAGCATCGTTGCAACGGTGATTCCATACAAAGCCTAGTGCAGTATCAGTAAACTACTTCGACATTACACCAGTTGCGCATTAACCGCAGCCAACAGAAATTAGCAAATCACAGCCCACTAAGTAATACAATCATGCACAGTATTGTATATGACTAATCACAGTAGTTTTATCGATAGTACTATCTATCACGTTGCAGTAACATTGATAGCTGTGTAATTTATTAGAAGGTACAAATGCAACCATCCTCAACAGCGGGTATAAACTAGCTGCTAGCATAAATTTCTTGTTTGTAATATCGAAATTCTCCGTTGGTGTAATAATGGAAGCAGATGTTTAACAGGACAGAGTAGTTTATAATTTACAGTATCCAACTCTAGTATGCAGTATGTACTTCAGTTATCCTGAATAATTTTTGGTGTCCATACATTTATACATTAATGAATATTCTATCTTATGTACAGTACACTACAGTACATGGCAGTGGAGTCTACGGAACAATAATTATAACACGTATTATTATTGCAATTTGCATACAGTAAGAAGAGCTTATAAATAACATGTATTTCGCCAGTTTTAGAAGGGTTATCACATTAACTTTCACGAATATTGACATGGGCGTCGTTTGTGACTACTTGAGGAACGTAGCCAATCCTTTCGTGTTGTCTTGCAATTCTGTCCTTAACATGATCACCACCATTTCTCTGCTGTTGCTCATTCAGACTATCATCCATTTCGACTTGAGCTTTATCATTTTTTTTCCTACTATTTTCAAATTCTTGCAAGTTGTTCATTTTTAATTCAATCCTGGACAGCTTCCCTGGTAGCATTTTGATTCTTTCACTCCGGTAGTGATCCGTTGAAGAATAATTGACAGATGAAGGTTAGCTTCTGAAAGTTTTGCCTAGAGAGCTTATGATGACGAAAGAGGAAGGACTTAAGAGGTTGCACCTAATTTACTGTTAAAAATTGTATATGCGCAGTTAGTGACGTTAGGCTACAGTACAGTACAGTATTTTAGAAGGAACTACAGTACAGTATTGTACTGTACTATATTACAGTGTACAGTACTGTACAGCATTTCTGCCCTTTCTCACTGACTCTTGCCCTCGCTTGGATCACAAATTAGAATTAGAGGCCCTGGAATCAGCAACATCAGCTAGCTACACAAAAAAATTTTCTACAACAGTGATTTTCATATTGGCTAACATGGGTTACAATGTAAGTGCGGTACAACAAGATTATTCAATCATTCATCGATTAAAATAAAATTGTGATTAGGTTAATAATAAGACTATAGTACGTGTAGCAGGTGTATGCGTAACCACAGTACAGTACTACTGTAGCTTGCTGAGTCCCTATATGAACGCAGATAATCTTGTTTCATTTCGTATTTGCAGAAGAAAAAAGACAAGAAAGCTGTAAGGAAGCGCCAAAGTCATAAAACTCATTATAAAAACCTGAAAAAAACTACACGGGATCCTTCTAATCGTGCTGCTACTATGAATTCAAGCCTTGATGTTGCAAAGCAGAACAGGTGATAGCACATTAGCATGTAAAACCTTCTGATGCTCGTATGTTCCTCTATTCTCTATGCTGTATTGTAAATTAACATCAGCCACGAACTCATAATCGAACCCCGTCATACGTATGTTAAACTTATGTTTACATATTAATGGAAATTTTACAGAAGTAATCCTAATGCCAATATTGTTCTATCCGGAAAGAAGTTAAGACTGTATCGAAAGCGCCTAGCTAAAGTTGAACTAGCGAAATCACAAATGGACATAGAAGGTATCCAACGTATTACAGTATAATTCCTAGGCATTAATGTCTACTACATTGTGAGGTACTTTAGGTACCGTATAACTTCGTCTAGTACGTTATTTGTTGGATGCAGTAAGTTATTTTGTTGTAGTTATAAGTAAATATTCTAATAGTACATAGTTAAATTTTGTCGAATTCTTACCACCTGTATTATGTATTATGTAATCCTACACGTAATCACCTTTTGCTGAACTTAAGTTAAGATGCAGCGACAGGAATGATGTACTACTAGTAATAGGATAGGATAAGGAAATTTAAAGTATTTTTATGCTTCTGCGCTCATGTTATGGATACCTCAATTAAATTGGAATTTTGCTTTTCTATTTGTAGTAGGATCAAGTAGTAATAAATCTTTACAAAAGGGAAATCAACTAGTTAAAGAACATCAAATGGAGATAGATAACAATTAAAATCCCAAAGGAAGACTCCAAGTGATCATCACTGCACTGTATTTTTGCTATACTCAAATTATCAATACATAACTGTGATATCTTGCATTTTATCTATGTATTGTAAATGCATCGAGGACTTGCTCGATTGATTGACATTACTGAAAATCTTAATTATATCTACCAGTATACCTGTGATTTTGTATAATGATAATTATAAATATTTATGTACAGTATATTGCCATAGATCATGTTAATAGTCTACTTTTTCTAAATATGCAGAAATATTTGAGTCCGAACTTGTGATGTAATGCTGTATTTACGCGTATATGATAGGAGCCTAATCTTTAATTAAGATAGCGAAATATGGTCGGTAGCAATTATTGACCAGTATCTCTTACTGGGAAAAATAGCTTGATTTCGTATTTCTGCCATGGTAATGAAATCGTGATCATCCAAGTTGTAATTTATCAGCTGAGATACCGATACATCGCTGATGAGAAGATCTTTGCACAGTTCAAATCTAGCCCAGATGCTCGCAAGTGTACCTAGGCGGCTAACCCTCTATTTTCTACATTAATTAGTGACGTTATAATTGATACAGGGAAATGCTAATAATACTTGTGCAATTGCCACATAGTATAGTTTGTACTATGGAGCTATATTGGTGAGTGTCTTTCAGCATCATTCCATCCTAATTATCTAAAGATCGTTTATATCAGTAGCAGGGTACTCGATTGATATATTCTTGTAGTATGATCACTTTTTTGCATAAGTATTATACATCCGTCTTTATTACGCTATGGTAAAATAGGCCGAAGTAATGAATGGATTGAGTTATTCATAGTTTATTGACTAAGTTCTAGTCTTCTTTTAAGAACTTGAAATTTTCGAAGTCTATCACCTTTTCAAAACCTATTCATAATATTTGTTGATTTGTATTAAACTGCTTATTATTAGCACTGAATAGAAGCGATCTGTGCAATAAAGATTGTGTATTCTCTCGCGAAATAGGAAGATAGAAGAGTGAATATATATGTATACATATATATGTATTGACATTGCTGAAAAGGCTATGAAATATGCTACAAACCGAATCAAGTCGGAATATTGTTCCTCCGTGATTTGTTAATTTGGTTTCATTATTCGCGAGCATTCACCGTTCAATGCATAGTTTTAAAGGGATTATTGCATGTATAATAATAACTACTAGGATATCTATTTATTGTGATTATGCATCAGCAATATTTTATCGCCTTAGATTTAAGAGTAGAAAGGCTCAAGTGCTACACTCATACAGTCCTATAGAATATATCGATACATCATTGTTAGCATGGAATTTAAATTTACGGTATACGTAACCGTTATATCTCGTACTCAAAATCGATAAGTCAATGTTCTCTCTTTATTTTGTGAATTCTCAAGAATTACACGACACGCGATTATCACCTAATTTTACCCAATAATAACTACCATACGAGTATATCACATAATAAACATTACATCCGTGAAATCTGAAACACTAATATGTTAGGTTATTGTTACTCTATAATCTTGATGACTTAAATTCACGACGATATTTATTGAGCGTTAGGATTTTAATGCAATCATCAAGTTTTGACCTTATTTTTCAGAATTTTCTTTGCTGAACTCATTGAACTTAATTATCTTGCAATCATGAATTATTCCTTATGGTTAAAATGTGCCTACATACCGTCTTAAATAGGCTATTCCGAGCTTTGATTATTCAAAAACATTTTAAATTGCTGAAGATTTAATAATTAATTTTACAAATTTGTAAATATACTGAATGAACTAAACATTTAATTAATACATTAATTAAACAGCATTAGTTAACTGCAGAAATAAACACTTTCCGACCCTATCCATACTAATTCCGCCATGGGGAGTTATCGTATGTCTGCATGCTCTGATAATAAGCCCTACATCACTTACGGTATTTATTTATCAAGTAATCTTAATACGTATGCATCTTCGCTATCTCATGCATATGTAATACGCTGAATAAATAAAACAATCTATTGGTAGCCTAATATATGACACACAAATAGTACAGCGTTTGTGATAACGAGGGATACATGCTAAAAAAAAATATTTCTTGCCAACTTTGACGTTTTTTTTAACTGAAGTTTTAATTTTGTAAAAATTGCTTATAATACTTGAAATTTCCTGCTTAAGAACATATTTACACTTTAATTAAAAATTGAGAATACTGGCTTATTAGAAGCTTATACCTTCGACGTGCTTCATATCCATAAAACACTGTGTGGCTTCTTTTAATGTTCTCACTTGAATTTCAATACGGAATGTCAACGTACGTACACTGTAAACCCAGAATCAATATACAGTTATTATGATGAATTTAATGCTTGTAAATTATCCATAAATTTAAACATAATATTTACGACAACCGTAGCAAATTTTATTGAAATATCTTATTGAGAGTATAGCTATGATTTTTATTACAACTAGTTCAGGTCAAAGTACAATAATAGCAATTTGTCCCCTCTGTTATTAGTTATTGTCGTAATCCTGCATAAATTAGTTGGTTGTATTTCGATATCATCTTTGCGTACACCCGTATATAAGGCCAGGTATGCACCGATGCAAAAAAATGTCTCTTACGTGATGATGACTCTGTAAATGGTTAATACAATCTAAGAACAATTTTTAAAACACGCGTGTGGTTTCAATTAAAAACAACTAAAGGGTGCTATTAATATCTAAGTCTATACATATAAAGAGAAGAAAAGTGCAACGACATAGGACTAAAATTAGTTTGTTTAGGCGTCTAGTCTTGACAGTCTGGGTGTTATCGCAAAATTTTCATCATGCAATAATTCAGTAGTTTAGTACCCCTGCTGAATAAGTGTCTGCTAATAATTTGTATGTTTTCATTATGTCTCGTTTTGCAAATTTGATCCAAAGGTCTGTTGCTTTGTTTAGGGTAATCTATTTAATGGCATGACACAAATTTTAGGGATATCCTAGGAATGAAGGCGATATAGTAAATAGTAGTACACTGCTAGCAAACAAGAGTGCAATTGTTAGAACATTACTTTAAATAGTGTAACGAAGTTTCTAATGTTATATTAAACCTTCTGTAATGCGCTATTGATTTTGAGCTCCTATAATACCTGTGGTAATTAAGTGAATCCTACAAGCAAAAGCGCTAGTAAAGGGTGTGAGAAATTATCCTATCTAAATATGTGTTTGAAGCTTATTAATTATTTTAAATTATTAAAATTACGGTCTCTGGCAGTATCCTGCAGGTTTTAGAAGGTTCTCATTTAGCAACATAGACCAGTGTGTAATAAGTCGCGTTACGATAGTAACTTATTTTATTGAACAACCGATATGATATGCAATAAGCTGCATACTAATTCATGTACGTGGATCATTATGTAGGATTTAAATTTCTTTTTAGATGGACGATAATCAATATTTAGATTACCATAGCATATAATTTTATGCATTTTAAAATATTACTTAACTTAAATGCTTAATTCTAGATTGAACTTATTTGTGGAATATGCTCTTTAGTATTAAATATAGCCTACATGATAAAGTCGAATGTTTTGTGGGCACGATTGACCATATTTACATAATGTATATTAATTACGTTTCCTGCGTCCCATTTAACGTATAACAGGCACCGAACTGCCGACACCTTTAAAGTAACGCAAGTTCCATCCAAGGTGTCTTCTGCAGTAACGTGGGATACCATTATGAGATGAATTTCTTCTTAATAAAGTTAAGAACGTAATTACATACAGTAATATATATAGTTGCATACTGTACTCATTGTACTGTAGAGCACCTAAGAAAATAGAAAACTACAGAGTAAGCTATTATTCAAGATTTATAGGTCTAACTTTAAGTTCTATTACAATCTTAGAGTAGATATTCAGATTACAGTGGTAATTGTAAACATAAGCGCCGTATTCACTTCACCATGCTACGGTAATCAAATTTTGAAATTTTATCAGTGATACCATCATCTCGACATTAGTTTATACAAAATTCAATGGTACCAAAGTTTCCCTTAAATAACTTGGAACTTTCAGGTGTTCAAAATAAAACTAAAAATCAGATTCTTTAAATAGATCGGAAAAATTAAGTAGGCCATCCTCATAACTACAATTTTTCGTAGACGCTTGAGCAGTTGATACCTTAATTAAAGCAAAGTTGTAACATAAGGTATTTTATTTAATAACAAATAGTAATTTATATGGCTACTATGAAAAGTATTCTATTTTCTTTACTAATTCCTGACGATAACTAAAACAGTATAATACATGGGATATAGACAAGTGCAGTAGCAGACCGATTGCAGTGAATCCTTTTGGCTTCGTCGAGTACTTGATTTTGATTTCTTACATTTCGTTTCTAGATAAAATAGGGATATAAAGCACGTTAAATCTCCTTCTGAAGGATTTTAGAACTTACATTGTATCTAAGGCTGTACTGGCTGTCCTATATACAGGTTGTGTAATACTCGTACGCTAACCCTTATCTTAAAATCTTATACAGTATTGCACAAACCCAACCTTCTGATAACGTCGTAGAATGGAAGCTAACTTCGAACCTATGTGCATTATTTGAGTGGAGTCAAGGCAAGTATATTAGCTTAAAACTATAGTAATAGTAAGAAAGCAGTACATTTTCGTAAGATGTAAAAAGTTGATTTACTTTCGAATCCTTAAATCATTATCATCCATTTTTTCGTTGGCTACTTGTAGTAGAAAATATAGGTACTGTATAATGCAAAGTAGATTTAAATGTGAAAACACTTTCAATTGAAAACTGTCTTTCGTATACCACGTGAAAAGATCTATCATCGTAGTTGAAGTTTATAAATAAGCGGTGCTACTTCATCTTACTATCACTTACATCTTGTGATATTAGCATAGCGCCTTGATTTGTCAATGGTACTTCTAGGGTTTGAGTGCTACGAACAGCCTAATTAAATGAACAATAGATTTACTACGTATCTGGTAAATAATTATTAATGACTATAAATTATGCTAAGATAAAATAAAATTTCGGTCACAAAATGACAACAATATAGAAGTTCGGACTTTAAATTACCACTATTAAGCGTTCTTTTTTACCCAAAACGATGCCAGAATTTCGAAATCCTGAGGTCAAGGCTACCTTTAGCTATTATAATTGAAATAGCAATTAAATAGTGAAAAGAATGCGGTATAGCTTTAAATGCTGGTATAAAACTGCAAGAAAATGTTTAGTAAGGACCAACATTATCAGTTCTATTGAAACTGGCTGAAAAAAACTAGAAATACTAAGAATCATCGTTCTTACCAGTAAACGAGCGTGATTCATAGTTCTGCATTGAACATGAAGGACAAACGGCTCAAATTTAAAGATTACACTATCTTCAATCTGACCATTGAGTAAGAAATTCTGAAGGAAGCAGAAATACAATACTGCTTAGTTTGGTAATTTTGAATTGATATTACCCAATAAAGAGAAAATTTTATTTCAGCGAAGAAATTTCAATACTACTGTCTATAGGCCAAATACAGTGCAGTGCATATCATTGATTGTGTTGTAGATTCATTTTATCAATGCATGTATCTGCATTTAATATGTGGACGATAATGAATTTATAGATTATTGAATAATATTGCAGTCATGAATTGTACGAATAATTAATAGAAGTTCTGTAAAGTACTACAACATTAAATTATTCATGCATACCACATCATCCTCAGTAATGCTGTCATGCGTGACGAATAAACTTTCGCAGTTCTTGCTTTTCAGCTGATTAACCTATATATTTTTCGATTGATATTAATAATAATAATTATTTTCATTTCCTTGTTAGCATACGTAGTTCAACATTGACCTCTTAGAACATCATACTTCTAATGCACTCTTCTTCTAGTATGACTTGCATACATAATTACCGTAAAATATTGCATAAAATGCATTCATTTTGATTTTACGAATAATATATCGTAAGGGATTTATAGGAAGGCAGAGGTTGTAAAATGTAAACCATGACAGTACAGTAATATTCGCTGACACAGAGGTATACTATTGACCTCGATTACAAGCGATAGCTATCAAAGTTAATGACAACTGCAATACAATGATTTATCATAGAGCTGAAAAACTGAGTACTTGTATTGCCACCTAGTCTGTTTCAACATTGTAACATTTACCTTTCGGAATATCATTATTCTGCCAGAGCAGGAGCTAGTTGTAAAGTAATCCTTGTTTTCATTGATTAGCTGGACTAAAGATAAAATCTTTGCATCGATACTACCTTTGATACTGTTGTCTGTCGATGATAAGCACCGATTTTTTTGCTTTTGAAATTCGTCCATCGATTGTTAATGCATCAATGGTAGAAATGGCTAAAGTAATGATAATTTCTCTGCAATAGATTAGTATCTTACTGCGATGCGGTGGGCATTGCTTCAGGTAGCTGCTCTCGCTTTCGTCTGCTTGTACAGTTCTTTTGTAGCGTAATATATCAATGTATGACTACTATGGACGGTACTACAGGACACGGTACAGTACCCTACTAGATATGACTCGGTAGAGTAGAGTATATATATATATATATATCGACGAGGAACAACAGGAACGAAATAACGATTTGAAGTCGATTTTCCAGTCCAAGAGCTGGCCTCCAATAAGGAAACAAGGCGCTACCAAGAAATAAAACGTGTGGTGTCAATATTGGAGAAAGGATTTGCTCTGTCATCATTAGGCCTCTCAATACACTACTTATACTGTCTCTCTGTTGCTAGTATATGATGCTGCATGCAGATAAATTGTGTCTGTGTGCCTAGACAAAATTTTGCTAGATGATGTCGATGCAGCCTAGCAAAGAACAAGAGGAATGGGGGCTACCGATGGTAATGAAAAAAGCATGATGTCAATATTTGAGCTATCATCATTAGTGCTCTCTAGAGACCCTTACTGCTTGTGCTACTTCTCTGTTACTAGAGTATGATACTGTATGCACATGAATTCTGTCTGTGTACCCGCTATATCTAGACGATATATATACAGAACTTGCGAAATACGTAAGGCGTTTCAGAAAGCACTCAAAATTAATTACAGCAACCAAAGCGCTAGTTCTACTTAAGAGCGAGTCATTAACACATACAGTACTACAGTATATATCCATGATATAGCTGGCCTTTTTAAAAGCAATACTGGTAATCTTGAAAATTTCTAGGGAATAGTGAAGCGAAACGATCATCATCATTAGGATGCCTCAGAGTAGCGCAAATTAATTATTAAAAATGTTCTCAATATTGAAATAGCTAGAGGCAAAATGACACTGTGCTAGCTAATATTGCGTACTCAAGACAATTCGCTGTAAACTTCTATAATGCGATGTTGATACAATACAATTAAAATAGCTTAACAAGTTGATAAACTCAAGCAATTTAATATTTACAGCTTCTATAATGTGATGTTAATGCAATAGAATTAAAAGAGCAGGTTGATAAACTCAAGTAAATTAATATCCACAGACAGGGATCATCTTATTCGTTCATTTCTTTTCTTCCATAGTGCACACTATACACTATACAGTGTACTGTACACAAAGTCCATTTATATTAACTATACGTAAATATTCCTTACAGTTTATTTTGTGACGCTTTTATTGAATGTAAATGATAAAATACTTCAAAATTTCAAGTCGATTGGCTTTCTTTGTGGGACCTACGATAACTTGATATGAAATTGCAAGTGCTAATCTGATCCTAATCGGAAATCCATTCGACAACAATCAATCAATTAATCCGTCAAAACAACGAGTATTACACTTTTAAGTTAAGAGGTCCTATTGCATATTACCGAGTGCTGACAAAGATAGTAGTTTAAATAATGTCATCATCAACTCGTGCTTGGCAATATGGTTAGATTTAGCTCAATATAGCGGTATCACATTACAAATCTACAATTTCTTCTTAGTTTTATCAATTACATTATTAAAGTAATAGATAATTTGCATTACTAGGACACCATTTAAGGAAGATGTCACTATGTAAGTTGTCAATAAGATGGGATCGGCTGTTTCTTGGATAGTTGTAAATACTCTGCCCAAGGAGCCACCAAATATTAAAACTATGGTAACCATCGAAAGCTGCCCAGTAGAGCCATGATAAATGTTAGTGCCTATTTGCGTTAGCTTGCTAGCAGCAATAGTTGGCATCGATGCCCAGGTTAACTTGCTAAGCAAGGGAAGCCCACAATAATCAGAGATTAAGAAGTAGGAGAAAGCTGCAAGAACAGGTAGAAACAAGTAGAAAGGTATACGTTGCTTGCGGTAATATAAAATTTGCATAGTTTGAATCGATGTTTGAATCATAAGAAAGGCTCCTTCACCCCATGTACTAAAAGGAAATCCTTTGACAACATTATACGCCACATTAACCACTACTGCAAGCAACTCCATGATCAACGACGGCAGTGATAAACCCTCAACACTACCAGCACGATAGACCTTGATAATTTGAGGAAATTTTACAACAGCAGCCCCAACTACAATAGCAAAACCTAAAGATTTACTAATTAGCATCTTAAGACAGCTAATATTGGTTATATTCCAATTGATTAAAAGATCTTTATAACATTCTTCGCTGAGAAAATAAGAAGTGACAAAAGTATGAAAGATTGCCTCCATTTTGCTCTTCGTCTTGTTGTTAATACAAACTATACTGTAGTACTTCAAGATAGACAGTCTATGCGAGCAGATTCACAATAATAAAGATATTGCTTCTTATGAGATCAATTGCAGTAGGATGAGCAAGATTAATTGGCAGGATTGAGATCTAAAGTCGCTCGCTTGAGAGATTTGAAATTTGCGAATTTATTGCTCGTCCAACACTCGCTTTTACTTGCACTTGATCACTATCACAGTCAGAGTTCGCGTTATAGATACTACTGTCCATACAAACGTCTAGTACCATATCGGTTGGCCCACGTGATCCTGGTTACTAGTACCGTACTAGTACTGTACTGGTACTATCGGCTACAGTGTACTGTACAGTGTACCGTACAGCCCTCTGTCTTGTACTGTACCCTACAGTACACTGTAGTATGATGGGTGTCAAGCCGTACAGTACAGTACTGCGCAGTGTGTGCTAGAGACCCTCATAGGGTCTCTATAAGGGTCTCTATAAGGGTCTCTATAAGGGTCTCTATAAGGGTCTCTATAAGGGTCTCTATAAAAAGGGTCTCTATAAGGGTCTCTATAAGGGTCTCTATAAGGGTCTCTATAAGGGTCTCTATAAGGATCTCTATAAGGGTCTCTATAAAGGTCTCTATAAGGGTCTCTATAAGGGTCTCTATAAGGGTCTCCATAAGGGTCTCTATGAGGGTCTGTAGTGTGTGCTGCCCTTGATCACGTTGGCCGCAGCGTAAGCCATGCTGTTGCTTGCATAAAGTTGAAGGAAATTGAGGTCCTCTAAATGGTATAGAGTAAATAGAATCATGGCGTTGCACAAGAGTACCAAGATTAGACAAGTGCTGCAGAAATGGAACTCATTTGTTTGCCATTCTAATCAGTGGACATGTAGAAATACGCTATATAGGCAATCATGTCTCTTTTCTACTACTACATGGAAACTGGATAAGGCAGAAAGTAAGCCCTCAGGTAACTTCATTTGCCTTGATGCTTGCAAAAATGGATTCTGACATCGTCAGGGACTTTCTCCTCCAGAATCTTATCGCAATCATTTTTATTTCTTTTATGACTATTTGTCAGTAGTTTGTAGTAATAAGGGATTGTTGAGCTCTAGCTGTAACATGTGTAGCTGTAATAATGCATAGTGAAGTTGTTAACTGTTAACGTGTAAGCGTGTGGGCATACGTACATTCTCTTCTGCAAATCAGCCTTGTAGTTATGACAGTCGAGAATAGAAATTGGTAATAGTTAATAATGATATCGGTTCATATTCTTATATATTTCTTCTCATCTATATCTATTGTTATAGGTATCAATCCACTAGCCCACAAAGATTTTTTTGATGTACGTCAGCTTTACAGTATCAAATCGTTATTCGACGCCGGCGTACATTTAGGCCATAAAACTGGAGTTTGGAATCCATTAATGAAGCAATACATCTACGGTGATAGACATGGCAATCATATTATCGACTTAAACGAGACTGATCGTCATCTTTTTCTGGCCTTAAATGTAACAAGTCATATTGCATATCGCAAAGGTGTGATATTATTCGTTTGTTGTCGTCCTCAGGTAAAGAAAAATAACGCTCACGATGAAATAAATGATTCTCATGCACACCAATACTATAAACTATTCCACTTTCCTTACGAATGTAAAAAAACGTTGATAAAGTCTTGACACTTTTTTTCGCTGTCAAACCATGCTAAAATACTTTACGCAATGTTTATGCTGGCTTCTATACCAATATTACTGTCGACAGCTATTATACTGTACAATTTGTACACGAGTAAAGATACAAATGTTGCAACTGCTTCGTGTTCGCATCGATTTTTGTTGAAATTGAATGAGTAATGTTATTAAATTCAATTTTATTCTACTTGCAGTTTCAACACCTTGTACAAAAGACAGCACGAGAATGTCAAGAGTTTTTCGTTATACAAAGATGGCGAGGTGGTATTCTGACGAACGCTCATAAACTACTACCAGTACCTCGTTTACCTGATTTAATAATCTTTTTAAGTGTCCCATACAACATGGATGCAATAAGAGAATCTGCACAGGCTAATATACCAAGTATTGGAATTGTCGATACTGATTGTAATCCTAATCTTATCACCTATCCGATTGCTGGTAATGATGATAGCTTATCTTCCTTGGAATTATATTGCCGCTTATTTAGCACTGCTATCTTAAATGCAAAAGTACAGAGACAAAATGATGACAACTACACTATCGATAAATCAAATGATGGAGAAACACCAAGAGACAACTCTCGAGCGGAAATGGCCTCATAACAATAATTTCCAAAACTATTGATAGTTTCTGTGGGCAATTATTTCTTATAATACAAATATCTGAACTTATTAATACTCATCTACAATTTTATTAGGTCATGCAGATAAGTAGGATGTTTTGAACAGAAATTGGTTTCATATGAAATTTATATCAATTTTTTGTTATCACGGCCGAACTATACCTATAAAATACAAATGCTATAAGGCACCTCTAACAGAATAATACTGATCCGATCAGCTCTGTGTGGCCGTTACCTTGAAGAATTTCAGATTGTACAGAATGCAGTGCGTATTTGCTATTGCTTAATATAGTCATTTTTATTTTTAAATTATGCATCATCACAGAAAAAGATTTGTATTTAACGTGTGATGCGAACTACTTTTGACTCTATTTAATATACTGAAAATGCCTTTTTTTGCAGTATCTCACGATATTAACTCTTAAGATTAAAAAACATAACGTAGGATTTTACTGTTTCCGCTTCAACACATTACATTATGTATTGATATACTTATAAATAAAATATGTCGTTCATTACTTGTCGAAGATTTCAATTTTTCTTCAAGATATTTTCTTCAGTAAACAGTTGCACAATTAATTATTGCATATTCCACTGTATAATAATAAAAAAATACCCTGAATCTACTGTACTCACAAAATTTTTAGAGCCGTTATATGGAGTGTAGTATTGTTGGCAAATACAATACATATTGAGTGAATTTCTACAGCACATGAACAGGGCAAAATTTTAAATTTTTCCAATACTAACATGGCTTCATATATCAGAAGAGTAAATTAATTAAATTACAATCGAATGTAGAGAATTTTTAAGGTAATTACATAGTACACAATCTACCCTACGATACGTAGATAGCAATGCTGTAGCAATTTGTAATATCTTGGATAATTAAGTATAATTGAATGAGGTGGCCATGATTCTGGTCAACCACCAGTCGTTGAGTAGATATATATCAACAGAAATTAAATTTAAGCCCATTTAATAACAACTATATAATTATAGTCTTAAACTTTCTTTAGAAATAACCTATATTATTCATGATCGATCATCGATTGCAATGCTCATATTAGAAACAGCATTAGGGGGTTGTTCAGATGTTAGCAGCGTATTCTGCAATTTGCAAAAATTGCTAGCAACACGATGGCGCTGTTTAAGATAAGTTACTCTAGCTCGCGCCTGCATTACTCTATCGTTAGCTTCCTCTAATAGTTTTCCATTAATTTTTTTCTTTTCTACTTGATTTACAGCGCGTTGAACCATTCGCTTATGCTCTAGGTATTTGTTAACCATCTCTCGCTTTTCAATTGCTTTTTCCTGACTTACTTTTACACCTTCTGCTTTCTTATCTTTCATCTCTGTACGATGCTTTTTACCGTCATATTGTCTTATGACCCGACCAATTGCAGTAGCTTGGCAATTAAAATCTGTACTTAAAGCCATCTCCTCAAATCTCTGCTTTGTTTTCTCATTTAATTCTTGCCTGGCAAATTGAACTCTTAGATTTTCCCTTTCTCTTTCTTCTTCCATCATTTTTAATGCATCACTTGATATTATTTTATCTTGTATTCCACCTTCACGCGCTATCATCACTTTGTAGCGTTGAAACTGTCGAATTCTTTCCTTTTGAACATCATGAAGCAAGCGATGATTAGCAATTGTATCAATTTTCTGTATTGCTTTCTCCGATTTATGCCAGTCCTTATGGACTTGATCAACACTTCGTAGAATGGATAAGTTCATCGCTTCGTATAATTTTTTATATAGTCTTTGTTGGCCATTAAGGGTAATATGTTTCTCAACAACAGGAGGTTTCCGTTTTTCTTGAATGATTTCCCTATAAATTGCCTTTGCTTCTCGCATATCTTTCGCAGTTTCTTGCTTATTTAATATCATCTCTTCTACAGGGTCAACGGCAGTAGTGGCAGCCTTCATACCGGATAACCGAAAATGGGTAGTAAATAATTCATCGTTCTCATTAGTTTCGTTATAATTTCTAAATTTACTATTTTTACTAATTGGAGGCCTACTTTCCTCAGGTACTGACATTCTATAGTCTGAAAGAGGGCTATAATATCGTTCTTTATCGGATTTATCAACCTTCTCTTTTTTCATAGTCCTTTCAAGACCGCTCAATAATTCTTTACCGGTCTTAATCGCACTTAGCTCTCTGCTACTTAGTCTAAATTGCTTGCTAGCACTTGAACGTTCCTCTTCTGTAAATTGTGCAGCCCGTGCTTGTAATTCTCGTAAGTCTACATTAATTTTTAAGGGTGATATTGCTTCGGATTGTTTAGAATTCATTGAATTTATAATACCATGACCATCGTGAATTGGTGGTAAAGAGTAATCTTCATGTCCATGAAACCTTTCATCCCTATTATTAAAATCTTGATCATAGTTGAAGTTAGGATCGTCTAAATGTACGATCTGATTGTCGCGCGTGGACAAGGCAGGAGAAAATTGTCGAATTAAAATTGGAGATTCAGCAGTGGCGTAATAATTATCAGAAACCGTTCCTAATGATTTTTTGGATTGTGATTTTTTAAGTACATTTTTTGTTTTAATTTTCCCCATTCTCATTGAACCGTGTTTTACCGTAGAATATGTTTTATCTAGATATCGCTTATTCTTATTGCTTTTTTCAGATTGGATTTTCTGTATTTGGCGTTCCACATTTGTCGATACTTGTTGTGATGAGTTTGCATCCGCTATCAGCGATAAATGTTGGTTCATAATGTCTTCTATGTTAATCCTGACGAACAATAAAGATCTGACATTTAGCTGCTAGTTTTGCCTGTCATGTAAGTACGGTAATAATTACTAATATTTTAGAAGATAAATTAAGGTGAAGAGATTTTTCTTAATATTCTAGTTTATTCAGTTAGGCCTACAGCTGCCTCATAATTCCTCATTACTTATGAAAAATGCCGTAAAGTAATTTAGTAATAAGAGTACTTACGAAGTATCTTTATGATTGATGTATGCTTTTAGTATTTTTCGTGCTAAATAGCCTCGAAGATAACGTTGAATAATAAGTATTGGAGAATTCTTAGCCATAATTTTATTAGCCCTTGATAAGAGTAGATTGATTTCCTTTATTGCTTCATCACCGTTTGTAATCTACTCATTTATTTGAGAAAACAATTAAAAACGTAGGAAATTTATTAAATAAGAGTTTGGATAGATTAATTATACCGGACAGCATCAACTTGGCGACTAACCTGATCAAAGTTTCTTTCCGTCTTTAAATAAAGAAACTGATTTTTGGTTGAAAATTGGTCAGTAAATTTGCAACCTTCAATTATTTCTTCATCCGCGATGACATAATTATCAAGCACTTTGAGAGTGAAAATGCTGTTGACAACGTGGTGTCTGTAGTGTGGTTTTAAACTTATAGGCGTATTAT
The DNA here is from genome assembly GCF_000150275.1 of Trichoplax adhaerens. NCBI lineage: Eukaryota > Metazoa > Placozoa > Uniplacotomia > Trichoplacea > Trichoplacidae > Trichoplax > Trichoplax adhaerens. Next base: position 2,886,768 of record NW_002060944.1, on the reverse strand, counting down.
GTAAGGTCAAAATTGCCAAATTAGGACTATTTGCAATTTTTCTTACACAACTCATCGAACTAATACCATTATCATGTAGTAACATAACAGATAATTTCGAAAGTGTAGACCAGAAAGCTACAGATGGCACATTAACGATCTGCAATGAAATTTGGAAGAAATACATACGTAAGTATTAGTTATCGCAGTTAAATTAATGCCACTAATACTACATGATCGTTAGTTGTAGTAAAGGCTACCATAATAAATCAAATTTGACATGTTTATCTGAAAATACAAGCTTCAAATTCAATTGTACCACTTTTATTCTAGCATACATATAAAATGGGGTTAAAATATCAATACATAAGATACGGTTGTTACTTACCTGATTGCCATGAACATCCAACATTTGTAAATTGTTGCAATAAATAAGAGCATCAAATGTCCTTATAAAATTGTTGGCCAGGATACAAACGGTCAAATTATCGCATAGATATAAGCTTCCTATTTCGATTAAACGACGATTACGCAGATTAAAATACTGCGCTTGATCTAATTTTAATCCATCGATTGTATTTTTTAACAAGAATTCTTCATTTGGGGTATTTATGTATCCGATAGTTTCGGCGTCTCGTATAGAGCCTTCTTCTCGATGTTTAGCATAATGTCTAAACTCGTCATCACCAATAATGTTAGCTTTCCTTGTGAAATAATTCATTGTATCCTAACTATTACAGAACATATCAAATTCAGAAAACTGATAATTATAGCATCATAGACATGGTTTAGACAAAATTGATTGAATATTTTTATCGGAAATGGTAATGGAGGAAAGAGACAACAAGAACAATCGGCCTATCAAAGTTAAATTTTATGTACTCACTTGCTGTTTAGGGGGCATGTGTAAATGATATATTCATCTCTGAGTAGACTAAATCCTAGCGTTACCCATTGAATCAGAATAAACCAAATTAAGATTTAATTCTTTACTAAATTATATGTATTATACTTTGATCGATCTTCTTCACAACCGCATTATACACTAATAATTCTGGATGATTATTTGTACATACTGTAACAAAATTTGTATCGAGCTTAATGATAATTTTATAGATATAGAGTGACAATATTTGAGAAGGAAACAGAGCCTATAATGTCTCTTGTCGATCGAGTAGAAATGCAAATGTGATCAAATCACTGCTACAGATTTTACATCAGCTAAAGTAGTGATTGCGACATGTATTGAAAACGCTTATATTATTATAGGCGTTGCCATGGAAACTCGCATAGAAATAAGTGAGTACAATAAGTACGATAATTATACTGTATATATCTGTGACAATGTACAGTATCTTACCTTACCGTAAGTTCGATGGATAATACTACAAAATATTGGTTCTATTAAGTATAGATGATAATGTCTCTCGTACGGTCCGGCCCACTCCTGTACAATTGGGTATAGTAAAGCGGAAACTTTCATGCAAGTGCCCAAATACTTGATCGTGTATCGGTAATTATTCCAATATAAATATATACACCTACGCTTGCAGGTATAGATGTTACTATGGATCTTGTTCTATTCGACAAAATCCATATATCGAATTTATGTATATCTATCACTGAATATGAGGATTTATAAAATTGATGTCTTTCATTGGTGTTAAAGTCAAACGAGTAAATAATCGTACAGTAAATTGAGGTAGCTTCTTTATCTCTTTACTACTTTCATCTATTGGAATTACTCATCAAAAATGTAGATTACTAATGCTATTCTTTCAAAGTAGCTGGACATATATTTAGAGACACTAAGATGAGAAATTTATTCATCAAAAATAATGACCATACAGAATGTGTATCCGTTAGGTTATATTCTCGCATATTTATATTTGCTAGCGGAGTATTGTGTAGATGTTGGTTGCTCAATCAAAGAATCGTAGGTTATGTAATCTATCTACATATTGTAATCCGCACACTGCCTTATATCTATGTTAAAGTATAATCGATTTTTTTCCTCTAAAAATACTATCTTTAATAAGTATAATTAATATTTATATAAATTTATTTAGATCATACTAGGTGTTTAAGGCGCATTTTGATCCGTTTTATTTTCTCCACCATGATCGTGATTTATTGAGATAATAATATCGTCTGTTTTGTTTGAAGTAACTAGCATTTTAAGTCTCGCTCACCGAATAACAGTAAATCTGCTACTATTATTAGATTTACTTGTTCTACGTCGAAATTGACAAATTATCAACTAGTGGATTTTGCATAAAATTTTAAAGCCTGGTTATCATCTAATATTCTAATATAGTTGTTAGCCTCTATCACTATTATCTTTGAAAAGCAAACTTAAATTCATATTGGAACAGCTATAAATTTACAATCCGTATCTAGATGTTTATATAGTAAAGCAAGCATTTATTTATGCTCGTAACACATCAAAGCTGCGACTGCTGCTGTGTCTTATGATAGCACGGCATACCGCATAGAATGCTAAGCCATGGACTACTAGAGAAGACCTTCTAGTAATCCATGGCTAAGCTTACGGTAAGTACTAATCACACACTTTAAATTCCATATAATCTATAAAAATCGGTCACTTAAAATAATTGTCTGCAAATTATTTTTCGTTAGTTACTACATTACTAGGACTAAAAGCATTACTAATATTTGAACGTATGCTGTAATCATGATGTGCTGTACACATGTGTACAGCTGGTATATCTACGGACTATTAGAAGTCACCATGTAGTAATTTATAGTAGTTCATGGCATAACTATGTTCATAATAAGAGAATCGCTGCGTCGAAGGATTTAATCTATAATATTTTAGTAAATAGGCTAATAATTCCACTTTTAATATATTGTAAAAGTCTCTCTAAGAACTGAGAACTAGTACAATATTACCTGTCTTGGGTTTAGCCAATATACTGTATGTATTCATGGCATAACAATTAGTAAATAGACATTAATGAGCAATACATTTAAAGCGCGATTAAAAATTTTTAAGATAAACTGCAATCAACATGAATTTAATTTCAGTGCAATAAATCCCGAATTTAGATACTATTATCCTTCTACAAAGATTTACAGGCAATAAAATAATAACAAGAGCAGATTGAAATCTTTACTTTGCAACGCTAATTCTTAGTTTAAGGTTTGGATTAGGTTTCATGGTAATCCTTAATCTGCGCTTAACTTCTATGTTAGGAACAACATCGAAAACAAAGCTATCTAGTAGCAATGCTAGAACACACTTCATTTCGGATAACGCAAATTTACTACCGATGCAATTTCGAGGACCAATAAAGAATGGTATATAAGTATAATTTGAGTTCTTATCATCGGCTTCAATAGCATCCCATCGGTCAGGCTTAAATTCTAGAGGATCTCCATAATATTTCTCCCACCTAATGAAAGATCATGTATAATAGATGTTATCGTTTATAGGGTCTTTGTCATTAAATTTACTCAAGAGTGTGATAAAGTGTCTTCTTAAAAATACAACACGAACTACAGTTTCTTGTAAACTTCACATTATTACATAAGATCAGGTTCGTCTCATAACTACCAAGGGACTATCTCTGGAATATCTTTTACAGCGAAAGCTCGCGGTTTATATACCCTTTGTTACAGAATGAATTTTACACATTGCAATCATATCTTGCCAATTAAGTCGCGAGATAACAGTTTATCATCGCGCGAGCTATTCATTATTTACGCGTCTAATTAAAGCACCACTATTCAACTCTCACAGTACTAACATAATTAGCGCTATCTATTACTATCATGAAGTCTTAATATAAACATCTCAATAGTATCACGACAATACGTATGTAAACCTCTGCTACAAATAGATATCTTCAAAATCATACAATCCAATAAACGAGTACTACTATTCTGGTGCAGTCTTACAATCATAATCCAAGCTATATTTGGGGCTGTATTACAAAGAGCAACTGATCAGTTGCATAGCGGCGAGCTTGATTGTACTAATTATGACGTGCATGTAGTTTACTCCTGAATTTTATTTAGTTACTGTAATTTTCCGTAGCTATGATAATACATGCTCTGATTGATTACTTCGACATATCCACCTATTGTAATTATATTGCTGTATGAATAACGTGAAGGTGACTTAAATGTAAAATGATAATTTCATGAAAAGTCCGCAATAAAAGCTGCATCTGTCATTGATGCAGCTAAATTTTTACCTATGCGGTGTCACGATCATCACTACTGTTCCTTTAGGGATAACATAGCCTTTAATTTCGTCATCTTGAACACATTCACGCGCAGACAAGGGCGCTGGAGAGTACAGTCTAAGGTATTAAAAGAATTACTAATTACATTTCAGATGAAATATATAAACGAGACTATATAGTGTTTGTTTACGAAATCTAGTTTTAAAATTTGCATTATACGCCAAAAATTGGATTTATATACACTTGTACATAAAAGACTAGCGATTGCTATTTTCTACCTTAAGGATTCTTTAAGGACTTTATTTAAATAAACAAATTCATCCAATGTATCCCATGTTAGCTGATAATTATGCTCTTTCAAAACTTTACGAGCTTCATCTCGGACCTTACTTTGTATTTCCTGATGTTGGGCTAATACATACAGTGTCCACGACAGGCAAACGCTTGTGGTCTACAATTTTAATAATTAGCAATCAGCAGTAATAAAACCAGATTACTACAAACGCTCAATACCATAATAATGAAATTCACGGTATCTCTGTAGTAGATTAAAACTGTAGAACGAGAGAACTAACTATTGGCAAAGAAAATAATTGAAAAATACAGATATTTAAGACTAGGTATTAATACTGTTAGATATCCAATGTCCCTAGGGATTGATTATACCGTTTTTAAATCTAAATTCACAGTATATACATCGTAACAAGTAACTATTCAATAAGTGACTTTTAATTTATTATTCAAATAGCGAGACGTTTAATAAGCGGATAGTATTGCCCGCATCGCCATGTATCAAGGTGACTAGGAAAGAGCTACATAAAATTTACCTCGTGACCAGCGAACATGAAGGTAACGACCTGATCGTATAATCCTTCCTTTGTCAGACCTTGACCAGTTTTCTGATCTCTTAATGATAGAAGAATATCCAACAAGGAACTGTCAGCTATATGTTGAAACGATAGCGTTAAAAAAATTCGAGATTGTATTAATACATGCCTGAAAATGCATTTATAAAGTAAGCTAATCATTAGAGAAACGTACAGTCTGCGTTTGTATTCTGTGACATTTTTATATCTATAACTTCGTTCACTTTATTTTTAATAGTGGTCAGAGCTTGCTGGCGTCGCTTTTTTGCCTTCGTCGGTAAGTAGGAGTAAAGCGGAAGTAAATCCTTCCATCTGTAGTGCAGCAATAACAAGCATCATAATTGAATCACACACTAATCGTCACATCATGAGCATTCAATCTTATGATCAAGACTCACGAAAGATCACTACCAGAAAACATTGATTGTAAAGATTTAGTTATTTCATCGTCTGGATTCAATACTGCATTGCATTCGTATCCAAAAGCGCACCGACAAATAATGTCTAAGGTTAAACGAGTAAGATCATCCTGTGCCTGAACTTCAGTATATGTTTGACTATTTTTAGTTTCTTCTAGCTTATACTGCCAAAATTGTATAAACTCTTTGGTGTAACTTTCAAATACTGAGACCATACCTGTATATATACACCAATATCAAGATATAATTAACTTGCTATATCCATTGACAGGAAATATGATACCAACTGTTGATTGCATCTGAGCTGTATCCTGAATATTACTTAAATCTAAATTATAGTACTTACACGTATTTAATCGTAGCAATGTTAAAATAGCATTCTACTTACTTTACATACAATATGCAGTGCATGCTGTTGATTGATTTGATACAGTATACATTGTATTTATTTATGATTCGCAAATTGGTTATGATTTGTGAATGAATGCTAGAGGAACAATATATTTAGTTACAAAGCTGTACAAATTATAAATTCAATTTTACCCTTTAATTTAGCATATTTAAAGGCCGGATTAATTAATTTTCTCTGTTGAGAATGATCCTTATCACCAGCTGTAAATAATCCATTGCCTAGTAGTGGCCTTAAAGTGCTAAATGACAGATCATAAGACGTAATGTGTATTAACAGTAAATAACAGTATAGAGCAGCCCCAAATTAGCTAAAGATTTAGATTATAATAGTTGTAAGACGATCCAACTTACGTAATAAAGTCAAACTTACAAGAAACTGCAGTTCTTGTTTTATCATTTTGAAGACACTTAATCGCAAACAGGATATACAATTTCCTATAGCGAATCTCGTATCTTAAATCAACTATTGCGTATCTACCGTAATCCGCTTTTAAGTCAGTCTTTCACAGCACATTGTGCTCCGCACTATGTACTGTGAAAGGGTAAGATATGAAACAGCGAACGACACACTGAAATTCTGTAATATTAGGTAGTAATAGATTCAATTTTTAGGAAATTACAACAGAGTGGGATCACATGATATCGACTTGTCTCAGAATGACTTTTTTAACTTTGTGTATCCAGGAGTGTATGTCGTACTGTACAATATAAATCCATGCTCTATATACAAGTCGCTTTCTTGGTAACTACAATGTTTGTAAGTTACAAATCGTCATGCATCTTACGTTATAAATCCCTTAGGTTTACTATATCTCGAGCTGTGCGTAACAAGGATATGTTTGATGGCATCAGGATCTATTGCGGCGACTCGATATTTGCCAAATAATCTGCTATATCGTAAGATTCCACCATACTTGTTAGCCCATCTGAAATTTATCAACAGTTTTAAATTATTATATACGTCATTATTTATCATTACTGTCGAATTTTGACTTGATTATATCAGACGTAAGTAACAAAACGGATGCGTTTGCTATTATCAGGAAGTATCTATGAACCCAAAGTTTGTCTCTGCAATATTATGGGCATGCAAAGTATGATTTCAGATTAAAAGTATAAGTATAATAGAATGATGATTCCATTCTAAATCAATTAGCAAAGGATTAACATTATTATTATTCTAACTTTATGTAAGGATCGACTGGTGGTTCCCGTATAATTTCACCTAGATTTCCAGTTAAAGACCAAGTTTCAGGTCCAGGCAGCTACGATAGAATAATGCATTTGGAGTTTATATCTTGAACATAACGGAGTGATTTCTTAATGATAATGAAAATAGTTGATATCAGGCATGAATATCATCGCTACTTTAGGCTATTTTGTATAGTACATTCTATTAAAATATATTTTACTGATCGGCCAGATATAACATACCCAATTGCACATATACCGTGTCTACAACGATTTAAATCACATGATGCATAGACAGTAGATCTTTAGTACAGTGTAGCTAAGTAATAGTGATAATTTACACCAATCATGGATAAAAATGTAATCTAAATAACTGTAGCTTTATTATTTTACATGCTTAGCTTACCTTACGTAACGGTGTTAGGAATCTGCGAATAAATTGGAGATAAATAAACCAAGTAATTACCCCAGTGATAACAATGCTTGGCCATGATAAGTTTGAAATATCAAAAATCATTTTAATTTGATGCCAGCGATGTCTACACTAAATGAAATGAATAACGAGTTTTAGAAAAAGTCGCTGTAACGCAATTTAGTCAATTTAACCAAAACTGCCTATCTAGTAATGAGTAATCACTTTTACTTTAATAAATTTATGCAGCATTAACGGCCTCTACAAGCGATCATATGGTTTTACTGTCTGTGCGCTTGTGTGTATGAGACATATTACAGCACTGTACTGTAGACTCTGAGTGTAGCGTTAGCATGTCAACATTCGATGCAGTACTGTAATGCAATTATGACATCATCATCAGTGCTGCAGTAGTCAGTTTGTAGAGTTCTTGAGTGCATCATAATACAAAGTAGCTTATAATTATTTGGTATGTTTGCTATTGAACTCTTGTTATCGTTACTTAAATCTTGTTATATCTACTCGTAGATCGTTTATTATACTTCGACTTAAATCTTGTTACATTTAATCGTAGATCCACGTTTAATATACTTCGACTTAAATCTTGTTATATTTAATCATAGATCCACACTTATTATACTTTACACTCTGTATAAAGTCTAGATATGCGGTACTTGTATTTTTTACTTTACATTATATGCAATAGTCGTTATACACTAACTAATGATCCAAATGTTTAATATACTTCGACTTGAAAGTCTTGTTATATTTAATCGTAGATCCACACTTATTATTCTTTACACACAGCATACAGTCTAGATATACAGTACTTGTATTTTTTACTTTACATTATATGTAACAATCGTTATACACTAACTAATGATCCACGTTTAACATACTTCGACTTAAAAGTCTTGTTATATTTTAATCGTAGATCCACACTTGTTATACTTTACACACAGCACACAGTCTAGATATACAGTACTTGTACTTTTTTACTTTACATTATTTGTAACAATAGTTATACACTAATCAATTGATCTAATCGATTCCCCGCTCGTTATACTTCTCGTGTTATACGTCACTTGACCTTTAACTTTACAAATGATCACTGATTTACAGGATATAGTTAGTTATGATTATGAGTTTGATATTACGGATACTAATGGTAAGTAACTTGGCTGAGTGATACAACTGCTATTTTACAAGACTTCGATTAAAACTCTATAGAAGTACGTTATCACGTTGTTTATCCTCATATTATATAATATATATGTTACACTTAGATCGAACTTATTTACTGGCTCAAGTGAGTCAGTAGATAAATTAGATATACAGCGGTTGAATCACTCAGCCAACATCAATTTTATTTGTAGATACTACTCCAGATTTTTTTATTGCCTCTGAGAATATTGTATAAGGTGATAGCAATATTTTGCTTGACCTTGGACTACTAGAAGGAAGATTTCTTTCTAGTGGGCCATGCCTTGGCTACTATGACAATAATTTGACGGTCAGTAATACTATATCATACTGTACAAATGACATTACGTCCCTGTAATGTTCCACTCCGACATTATTTTCAAGGCTGTAGTAAGGGCATTTGCCAGGGTCACTATCGCAGCTTTTACGGTCTTCAATTCACTAATATATACCGTAAAATATCAGTCAAAGAACTATTATAGTACTACTAAGTGTAGTGTATTTAGAACATACTGTAACTGTATTCTACTCTTAAATATAGACATGTTGTATTGCTCTTATATTTAGACAGATCTACAGTCCGCTTACTCTACATTCATATATAGACTACTGTATTTAGTTATTACGGTACTCGCTGTTTTCTACAATCATCTGCTATTTTGTAACCTGTTATGGTATATGTTGTATCTAATTCCACAATCCTATTCTCTGCATGTGCTCTATCTTTAAAACTATAAATACCGGCGATTTCTACCTCAGAGTTCATTAGCCTCTCAGTTAGTCTTCTAGTTAGTCTCTCACAGTCTAATACTTCTACTCGTTACTCACGACAGCTTGCACGCTGATCTACCGTAACTACCTCACTGTACTTCACATTACTAACCTACAATAAAGCATAACTTTTATAAACCCTTTGGTGTAATAATTGTAAATGGCGACTAAATCTCAATCCTCGAGATATCGAACCCTCCATCACACTAAGTACAGTTAAAATTAAGGAATACAGTAATTATAAAGAAATAATTATTGGTACCATTTTATATAAGGTCTTAAAACATGCAATAGGTACTAATGTACGTATTAAGGATGACGCTAAGGTTAGCTATAATATATTAAGGGAAGATTAGCCAATAAGGCAACAACACGACTGTATTTCCGAGCTGTCAACACAAGTGGCGTATAATTTGATTGCACAGTGCTGCACAGCATAGTATAGTACTGCAGTTAAACGTTTAATTCAATCAGTAATTCCTAGTTCCACTGGTTTGCAATGCTTTTGTATGACAGTAGACTGGTACTGGTATATTTTCAAACAGTCTCACAGTAATGAAGATCAAGGAAGAGTACCAAAATTGAGATAAAAAAAATAGCGGGTTGATATTTATTAAGACATATAGCAGTACAGCATTTTACAAAACATCCAAGCAGTAATTTTTATCCAAAACATGGAATCGAAACTAAAGAGAATGGGTAGATCATTGATACATTCAATTTATAATGGATTAAAATGTTGGACTAAAACTTCAAAGCAGAATTTAATATATGAGCACAACAGCTATACTACTCATCAATAGTCAACTAAGTAGGACAAAATGCTCGTAAGTCCATTATTTCATGTCCTATAATAACAAAGTATAACAATAATCAACTACTATGACACTGTATATATGATTTGGGGAAACATTTTTGATCGTAAAGATTCGATAATGAATTTCCTTGTTCCATATTCAAGCACCTGATGACTGGGATTTGGCCTCTAAATGCAAAAATAATTAATCAGGCAACGTTAACATTAAAATATTTAGCTACTCTAAGAATTTATGCAGGGCAGAGATCGGAGTCCGAAATTAGCATTAGACTAAGCATTAGCACTTATTAATCATGATTGTATTTAGTACGTTGCGGCCGATACAATATAGATTAGATTTAATTTATTAGGATTTGGAACAATTTACGGAAAGGTTGTTTAATATACTAAACAGATCAAGTAATAGTTTCTAGATGATACAAGTATATTTATGGACATTTTATGTTGTATTGTATTAACTCTGAACATTAGCTACAACTCATAATGGTTATGAGAAACTAGATGATCTTGGATGCAAGTAAAATTCCTTGATAAACCTCACACATTATATCTACTGTACCTTATGTATAGACCCCAGATCTTATCAAACTGATTTCTACTCTGACAAATTACTACTAAGTACATTAAAGTTCCATTAATACATGTGATATTAAATTATCTTGAAGCTTTAAATTTATGTAACTTACGTTTCAGTGCTGCTTTTGGCTGCCGAAAATACGACGACGGTAAAAACGACGACGGAAAACCCACTAAAGAGATATTCAATATGAAAAAACGAAACAAAATGCTACGTTTAATAATCAATCGAAGCAAAAGCTTAACGTGTTATATTCAGTTTGAATATGTCTATGGCTACTTATAGTGCTGTATAATAACAATATAGCTCGAGAATATAATAGGTTTTCTTAAAATTTTTGGGTTATCTATAAGTATAAGTACATCCGTAACAAAATTGCAGAAATGTAATGGAATGAAATCGCTTTAAGTAGTAAATCGAAAGTAATCAAATTTTATTTAAACTTTTATTTTATTCTATTCTTGATTATGTTATAGGAATAGGTGACATTTTTAACGGTCTCGCTTTTTGGCTCCCAGAGGCGTGATGAGGGTGGAATAACTAAATCAATGATTATAGTTATTCATTCATAAAGTACCTCATTAAACGGCACGGAAGCAATATGATCTTAATATATGCGTATAAACAAACTAAACAATCATTAATAGTAACGTATTGCAGTAATTTATACATAGAGCAAGTATTTACTGCTTTCGATTTTTATTTACCGAAAAATCGATGACAACTCTACTATAAAGAATGATTGCATTAAGAAATAAATTAAAAATCGTGTTAAATAATTAATCAGGAGTTCGTATTGCATTTAAATATACCGATAATACATTATAAAGTAATCCAATCTAACTTACCGCATTTGATTTTTTACCATCAAAAAACCGGCGACGATAATGCTAATAAAGTTATTACAAAAACAATGAAACAATGATCTTATTAGATGCCAATATAACCAAACTTATCGAATGAGTATTATTTTAACTTAAGTGCGATAACTACGATGTTTTAGTAATTTAAAATGGCATAAGCTACAGTATCTTCAATTCATGAAAATATGGCTGTGATTTTTTCTTTTGTTTGTGTAAACAGTAACTATATACCAGAATTATTATAATTATTTCTATACTACAGCCGATAACAATTTTAAATTGACGGTACCATGCTATAATAATCTAATTTAGTAAAGAAAAATTGAAAATTATACGAATATTAGTTTGATGTAATGAAATTACTATCTTAATGTACTTTACTGCCAACAATAAATTAAGAAATGGTCTATTGTAATAGTTACATGATCAAGACATGATTATGGTCTGCTGTTAGCCAAGAATATTTGATAATGTAATAAATTAAAATAGCTGAACAAACTTTTCTTTCAAGATTAGTTTTAATCTATATTTGACTTTAATATATCAAATCTCACAAATACATTGAGACCTGAGTTAATTTCCGTAAATCACTCCTTCCGAAATCGAAATTATCAGAATTAAAAGTAAAAAATAAAATATTTCATTTAAGAAATAGAAAGTTAGATCTAGGCTTATTCTAAATTGTTAACTACCCCGCAGACATTTTAGTGATAATCAGCTAAACAAGAACTAATACTCGTACCGATTTCACTCTGATTACATTGTGCTTATCATCTTCATCATTGCCATTTTCGAAATCATCCCTAAGATTTTCAAACGGAACAAAAAATCAATATTGATACTGCTAATTAAACATATATACAACTAATGTAAAATAATGATCTTACAAAACTATAAAATTGCAAAGTACATGCTTACTCTAGCGAAGCTTCCACGGACTTTTGACTGTTGTCAAAATCATCATCGTTGTCGTTCATTTGATCGAATCTCTCACGAATATCGTTATCAAAGTCCAAATTTTCGTCAGCATCTTGTGTAAAATCACAGCTAACAAATGCGAATAGCATGGCAAATAGGAAAACAGCTTGGTACTTCATGTTGATAAATTGACGTAGTGGTTCTGTTAATCAGGTCAAAACGAACTTGATGAAATAGCAACTATTAAACTTTCACAGCTGAGCCCAAATTAATGAATATGACGATTTAATGTTAGTTTTATAGCCTATGATGGACAATGAAGAACAATACAGGATTGAATCGGATAAGTTTCACGGTAGGGAGCATAAAAGATGATAATTGCCAAACAATCATGTCGCTTGGCCGTACAGAAATATCACACAAAATATATAGATATACAACGTATAATATACATTCAGTATTGCGTTACCTTATATTTTATTATTAATTCCTTCGAAATCATTGTCAGTTTAAGACGATATTAATTTCGTTCTCAGATAATTTTTTTAATTTGTACCATACAGAGCTATTGATATTATAGATGCGCCATTGTTAATAAATCTCGTAAAGCTTATAATCCGAGGAAGTTATATGTCTGTGTTTTCTAAACAATTATTACTATTTACTGTGAAAGAGTATCCAAATTTATAGTTGCAGTGGCGCCACAATATAATTAATTTACCGGTAATTTTAATTACTTTTACTTTAAAAAGGTAAACAAAGGCAGTGTTGTAAATAGTACAATCGAATAAGCGATAATTTTACCGGAACATTTACTTAGATTAAATTCACATGAATTCGAGGCATTAAATACATAATTTTTTGTTCTGAACTAGTTATGGTGATAACGAATTTTTCAAGTGAAATCAGAAGTATTAGGGAAATTTTAAGGCACTGAAACTTACATGGAAAGAAATTTTTAATGGCATTTTCAGTAAAACTTAAATTGCTCACAGCAAAAAAGTGTCGTGATGAATTGAAACACTTATATTGCTAAATAGTACATTTGGTTGAGGTTAACTTGCTTCTTTTGTTACAGTTACTCGCGTCTCTGCTTGCTATAATAAAACAGCAATAAAGGAAAAACAAAATCTACTTATAATTCACTAGACCTTTAATTAGATGACAAATTAATAGTGAATTAAAATTTAATTTACAAATTCTTTCTGTGCCTTTTATGCCTGATGGCCAAAAACGCTCCGTTATAGGCTTTTACTTACCTGATGAAAAATTTTTAGCGTTAGTAAGTTTTTAATAAAAGTTTCGTAGTAGTCTTGTTTCTTTAAAGCATTCCATCTAAATTTCTTTACTTCAAAGTCACCTTGGACCATGCCTACTTTCGTAGATATATAATTTTTCAAGCATTAATCATCAAAGAATTCATCATCAACGCGGTGAATAGCTATAAACTACTACATTATTTGTCCTATGCATCTTGTACATTCTGTAAGGTATCTCCTATAAAACTTAAAAGAAATTTTTTATTGGACAGCGCCACGGATAATGGATATAAAGAACTGATAGTCTGGAAATAGCCTAATATTTTCAGGTGAAAAATGAATTGTGGCATTTTACCTTGAACAGTACCAGTACAAGTAAATCGAAAATGAATAATGCAGAAATTCCGTCACAAGACCCATGTCTCGTGCAGTAAGGTGAGTATCACGTAGTACTTCTTACTGGCTCGGTCGTGATGAGGAAGAAATACTATACCAAACATACCGGCTTTGCAGTTATGATTCTAATCATATCCTGACTGAATTAAGGTTAGTTACTGTGGATTTCTAGTATAAAAGCGTAATAAAAGGTAAAGTTCGCCTTAAATTATATTTTTTCCTCCCATCGAATATGAACAATGAATTTACTATCCACAGCAATCTAACCTTTACAAGGTACTATAATAAATTGCACTAACTACTCACATATCACCCCACAAAATGCTATTAAAAGTATATTATTATCGCCGGGCAGACGTACGCCATGACGTTTTAACCATAAATTTATATATTTGAAAATAATTTTTTCATCGATCTATTATGTTTTGACACTGACGACAACCGGTCAGTAAATTTTTTCTTTTCTAGATTCCAACTTCTCCACAGGATTATAAGTCGTGCTTTCTATTGAGAAAGGTTTAACTGTAAACTATAATTAAGAGATTAAGTAGTAGATATCATTTAATTATATTTACAGCTTATCAGATTTTCACTATGATTATGGAATTAGCCACTTCGAATCCTTAGATTGATATTTTCACTTTGTTATAATTCGGTGAAACTTTTCCATTTTCATAAATAAAAACAATGATGCGGCCGCCTTAGTTCCTTTTTATTTATAACAACAACAATTAGTAGCGTGAACAATAGCGTTCATGGAGATATTTTTGTATTGGCACAGTATGTTGCAATTCTAATGCCACCGCCCATTTCAGATGAAGTCCTGAGATCTATTTTTACTAATATTAGTCATATCTATCATTTTATCGGCTTCGTAAACTTACGGTGACTAATATCGTGTATCTCCTACTGAAGTAGTTCATTGCAGATAGATCATACCATTTTACAGTTTAAGCACGACCGATCTTCACAATAACTCGGTAAATGAAATTGTATCGGTAGCTCATGAATATAACAAATATTAGAGGTGTCTAGTGTTCGACCAATTGATTGCATTGCTCTCTAGCTTAATGTCTATAAACAGAATTGGGTTATTTGAGTTAAGCGGTAAAAAATTATTTAGGAGTGACATATTTGCTAATAACCCCTAGGATTACTCTTTAAGACATTCCATTTTAATAGAATGTCTTAAAGAGTAATTTTATTTTATAATAGAATATTACAAACGCAACCTGTTGCTATCATCTATAAAGATACTATTACAATAGAAAGTCTTTAAAAGTCAGCATAGCAGCGATGTTATACTATAGTAGTTGATTGTTTTACTGTTTAAATCATAGGAATTTAAACAAAACTTGTAGGAGGAATATTGAAGGGATGTCTTCGCACCGCCATTTGGCCATTTTGAGATGTTAGTTACAGATATGAAGAATACTCACTAGTCCATTAAACGATGCAATTTAAGTCGTTCTACTGTATCTATACATAGGTGCTATGACTCAATACTTTAATATATTGATTTTATAAAATAATTGCATTACTTATTCCTCTTAAAACAGAAAATTTATTGCATGAATAATTGTGGCATAAAGTTTGTGTAGCTTTATTTCGTTTTGCTGAAAAGCATTCTTTAATCCAGGAATATAAGCAAAAGACAATATCATATTATATAGTAACTTAATGAATTTAGCTTATCTTGGAGAGAAACTAATTTATACGAGAAATCCAGCAGCAGTATGCTTACTTTAATCCGATGGGCATACAACTAATTTGAGAATCACAATAAGAAATATATCATAATGTTTTTTGCATTAATTGTTTGATTTTTAAATATCGAAAGAACTACTACGGAGATCCTTAATAAACTGATATGCAGGTTATTCAAAGGATTTTAAGTGAAATTCCAAACTAAGATAGGCCGGCTTTGATATATTAAACTAAAAGCTTAACAAATTAATTCAATGTCTCTATACGAGATACTCGTTGCTTAATCAAAATACCTATACGATATAGTGTAACTTAATTGCAAGAATTCATGCCCTTTTATCGGTAAATGTGTTACCAACGCCCTGAAAAATTTCCATTACACTAAAAAATAATTAAGTACATATAAAATTTTTATGCATCCCACTTGAATGAACGAATCTACTATTTTTCGTTCATTTTCTTCGACCAGAAACGAAATACCCGAAGATGGAGCTAGGCTATTACTAAAAGGTATTAACATGCATAAATTCATTTACTAAAGGTTAAACTTGATACAGTTCATTAAAAGATATTTGAAACATTTAGAATTATTCTACTATTTGATTCGAAAGAATGAATATAATCTGTGGTTTTCAGTTTTACTTTATAACACGATATACTGTAGTTTGCTGCATGGTAACATTGAGAGATCAAGAGGGTTACACACATTAGCTCTCTTCTGTTGTAGATAAAATAACAATTTATTGCAATGAGCTTTAAATTCTACAACATTATTATAGTTTCAACTACAAAAGATAAACAGTATTTTTTCTAAGTTTCGTAGGATTAATACAAAGTACATTGGATTTAGATTTATCTATGATTTAAAATTACCTAATATGAAGATATTTACAGTTTTACTGCAATAGTTTGACTTACAAAAGAAATTTTATTTCAGTTATCCTAGAGTACAACAACATTTCACATGTTATAGCAATTTCCAGTTAGGGTAATTAAGATTAAAAACAATCAGCTATCAACCACTCGTGAAACCATTAGATTCAAATCTGGTACAGGTTTCATTGTGATAAATTGCCTTCTTTTAAATTCGAAATTCGGTACAATATTAAAGGAAAATTTAGCTAGCAAATTTGCTAGTATTAATTTCATTTCCATCAAGGCGAACTTGTAGCCTATACATGTTCTAGATCCAATCAAAAATGGCAGATAAGCATAAGGATTAACATTTTTGGCCGTGGTATCCCATCTATCGGGGTTAAACATTTCTGGATCCTCAAAATAATCAGGATGTCTATTCATTTTAAATATTTATAGATATAAGTTAATAAGTGGAAAATTAATTAAATTAGGCTTAGTCCATATATAGTTTATAGCTAACCAACATTTGATTTGATTATTAATAATTTATAAATAAGCTACTAGCCTGTGTGGGAATCTGATGACTACATGTGTACCCTTAGGAATATAATACACTCCTAAATAATCATCACTTAGAGCTTGTCTGGACGTTACAGACGCTGGAGTGTATAATCTATAGAACGTTACCAAGAGAATGTACCATATTATTACACTAAGCAATAAAGCACATTAAGCAGATCCTAGGCCAACTTTAGCGGATTGGCCACGACACATGTATATTGCTTGAGATAATTTTTCTGTTAATATATAATTACCTTAGAGATTCCTTAATGACGTTGCCCAGATATAGCAATTCATCAAGTTTTTCACATGAAATTTCATCGCAGTTGTTGAGTACATCCTTAATTTCTCGCCTTGCTTTAATTTGAATTTTCGGGTTATTAGCCAAGGCATACAATGCCCATGTTAGTGCTACGCTTGTAGTCTACAACAAGCACATATATATCAATATCAGTTTACACCTGCTCTGATATAATGCGACTATTTGAGTATGCAATAAGTAATATTGAAGTATAACATTACATCGCAAAGGAATCAATCGATAGCTTATTCATTATATCGATGATAAAATATTAAAGAATATAAACTGTGATCATTACAACCAAAATCAGTTCTTAATGGCGTCACCTCGTGTCCAGCTAACATGAATGTCATTACTTGATCATGCAGTTCTTGTTTTGTTAGAGCTGGAGTATTATCCTCTTGTTTTAGTGATATCATACTATCCAAAAGGCAGCTGCTTTCTTTAACTGGAATTATATTAATAAGCTATAAAATTTTCTACAAGGTGCCGTTAATACTATAGATATTTAATTCAATATATCCTTTATATATTAATTCCATGCTACTATAAATTTTGTAACCTCAAGCAAGGCTACAATAGAAGAATAGTAGTATTACTTGAATCTGTTTCTTGCAGTTTTTCTTCGATGACTTTATCAACAAGTTGATGAGCCAAATTAAGAGATCTTCGGATTTTCAGGTTATCAGGGGTAGGCAATGATTTATACATTGGAATAAAATTTCTCCAACTGTGGCAATAAAAATTAAAAATTAATATGAAATGTTAATAGATTGGAATACAGTATCTAGTGCTGATAAAAACGTGTGTAAACGCGGAACACTGTTACGCTAACTTGTGTAAGCATTCAAGTGTAAATTAGGAGAAATGTTCAAAGTGAATGCAAGCGTAAATTTGAAAGTTTACATACTTGACCGCAAGATTTTGCAGTACTGTGTTGAAACATTGAGATATTTTGACGCTCTCGTCAGTTAATGCATTGCAGTCGTAACCAAAAGAGCTTTTGCATATGATATCTAGAGTGAGTTTAGTCAAATTGTCTTGTACACAGATAACGGCCTTTCCCTGGTCTTTTGAATCAATTTCCTTGCGCCATTTTTCAGCTAATATATCCGTAAAGTGTTGAAACATAGGCATCATCTCTGTGCATAATAAGATAGATTGATTGAATTTAATTGTAGGGTCGATAAAGAAATCTTACTAGCTATAGAACTGATAAGTTCTCGCTGTAATTAAAATATAATCGGAATGGCTAATATAAAGCTGAAAGAGGTTATGTTATGGTATCCGACGGTTATCAAAAACATAGTTAATCTACCACTGAACCAGAAGTGATTGCTAGCGTATAAAGGTTTTGTGTACACAAAGTCAATAATTTTAATTGCAACACCGACTTGTACGTCACCTTTAATCTTTGAATATTTAAATGCAGGATTGATTATTTTTCTATAGTGAGCATGTGTTGGCCCTTCTAACAGAAACAATCCATTCCCGATAATTGGCCCCAAAAACCTGCATGAATTATACGACAAAGATGCAATAAAATTCGGAGATAGTATTTGTATCTTATATCATTGAATTCTGTCGTCTCTTGCTATAGTGATCAATTTCAACAGCGAATCGTGTACGATACAGTAATTTAATTATCATATAACCAGCTACGAAGTTATCTAAAATTCAAAGTATACAGGTATAGTAGGTAGTATCATCATCTGAGATTAATGATTAATTTGTATTTTACGAACATAGAGAAACGTTCGGGTTTTCGATATTTCGAGCATCTTGTGACCAGTACTTGCTTTATGAGATCAGCATCCAATATTGCTACCCGTTCGCTAGTAAACGGTAGTTCAAATCGAAAGATTTTTCCATACTGTAGTGACCATCTAAGTCAAATAACGACAGGGAAACGATTACTACTAATAGCTGCTATGACTGTTAACTGGTATAGCAGTATTATCAACAACGGCATTATCATCTCTTTTAGACTTGTATGGTATATTTTTATATTTGCATTTACAGAATATATGATCACTAGAGCAATGAATGACTAGTATTTATATTATGTTAAGCATATGAGATTTGACTAATACAGCAAATTTGTTATTTCATTCAACATTAATCGTAGTGTTTGATGCTATTAGACAATGATTCTTTTTATCCAACCTAAGATGAGAATCGCCAGCGCTTTCTTGCATTAATTGCAGCGTATTGCCTAACAACGACCAAGTTCGTGGGCCAGGAATCTAAATTATTAGACGGTCAAGAAGTAACGCGTTCATTAAGTGCAAGTTACGCCAACATCCATAACACAGTCCTAAAACATCGTAGACATGTAACTGTTCATTTGGAAGAGCATCGGTAATAAAGTATTTAATGTACCAATTGCAATTATTATCGTTTATCTATGAATGGCATTTTATACTCTATATCTCTATTTAATTGTATATTACTAATTCATGAACTACCTATGCTCGCATACTATAGTATGTAAGAGTAGTGTAGAAGAATACAATAGATTTCTCACGCGTAAATAGTTTACTTGTTAGCAGTCTCAATATTATAACATGTAACTATACTCCATGTAGGACATAAAGTATATACTGTAAGATGATCGATATGCGAGTGGATTTTACGTGTATGGAAGCGAATGACTACAAACTGATTTGGTTTATTGTTCAATTATCAAATGAATGGTTATTTGCCAAAGTTAGTGTTAGTTCGGATCCATTGCGAAATCGCCTATCGTGCCATCACGTTGGATAGCTATTATTATCATTTGCATTTCGTAGTCCGCTGACTGCGGTATACTAACCTTGCGCAACGGTGATGTCAGTCTCTTGATAACAACAATATGAATAATCCAACTGATGGCTGCGATCAATATGGCTAAGACACATGCCTTGATATCGATGTGATGGAATACCATGATAGCACGGAAAATGATGTTAATCAACTGGATAAGGTGGATATACGCCTGTTACTCGGATAATAATAATATCCTCTGATTGTATAGCATCTATATATACTGCACTATATATATATATAGTGACATATATACAGTACAACAAGGGATGATTCTAACAGAAATCAGCCAGGAAAAGCGACTGGCGTCTGAAATCTCCTATCAGCTGTGTTGTGTCTGCCTGATAATAATCCTGCTATACAGTGTACAGTACATTCCAGGACAGTAAAGTACTGTACACTGTGCACTGTACAGTGCTGGACTGTACTGTACCGGCTGGCGTCTGAAATCTCAAATCTGAAATCAGCTGTGTTGTGTCTAGTGACTCTAGTCTCATAATAATCCTACTGTACTGTACAGTGTACAGTACAGTGTACAGTACATAGTCGGTGGCTCAGGCAGATTCTTCACTGTCACAACAGAACAGTACTGTACTGTACTGTACAGTACACGTCGGTGCTCAGTGCATACTGTACTGTACACTGTACAAGTACTGTGTATCGTACGGTATGGTACTGTACACTGTACAGTAGTCGGTGTCTCAGGCAAATTCTTCACTTTCACAACAGAACAGTACAGTACTGTACTGTACTGTACAGTACGTCGGTGCTCAGTGCATACTGTACAGTACTGTGTATCGTACGGTATGGTACTGTACTGTACAGTACTGTACAGTACAGTGTACAGTACAGTACTTGATTGTAATTTACAGTACAAATACTGTACCGTACTGTACTGGGGTCGAAGTCCATGATGACGACATCGAAGCGCTCTTGATACGCTACTGGCAGAACTAGGATTCATGAATTAATTATGCAGGATTTTCGCTATTGCAGTACTCTGCTGGATGGAACCGACTGTCATAGTACTCTTGTCAAGCGACAACTGTGTTTTTGGAAGGGTTGTATCCATTCTTGGCCTGATACAGTAGTTTGTGTTTTGGCCTGATATTGAGGCGGATGGTCTGAAAGACGACGGTATATCTATTGGCCCAATACCGATACCCTATCCGAGTATCAAGTATCAATAAACTCACTATCACTTCGTCGTACTGTACTGTACAGTACAGTACAGTACTTCAGTACAATGGATGATACTCGGCCTCCCACTACAGTACTATACACTGTACAGGTACAGTACTGTAACAGGCTTAGGACGGTAACGTTCAGTACAGTACAGTACTGTACAGTACAGACTGTACTGTACAGTACTACTGTAGACTGCTGTGCAGACATCGAGAAACAGTTTATTTACGGCATCAGACTTCTAAAAATAAAATAAATAATCAATAGAATTCTCAAGTCCTGTACTGTAAGGCGTTGAGTGGCAAATACGCCAAGCAATAGCTAAATTACAAGATTAGTGCCTTCAACTTCATCATCGATCGCAACGCACTAGCTATAAAATTAAGTTGTTCTATTACACATCTTGTTATGATCGTTTCTGCGAAATGACGCTAAATGACAACTCATCGTCGTTTACGTATGTCATCAAGGTTGGATTCAAGGTATCATTGGCAACTTATGCGGTCTATGTTGCATATAAATGTTTCATTAAGCCGTACTTTTCGCCATTAAAACAGGTAGGATCGATATTATCAATCTACTGATTTGTACCCAATCGATCAAACTATGGCATGATCAATCCTCCATAACGAATAGTAAATCAGTCCATGAGAGAGAGAGTGTGATACAAAAACTACTCTAGCTGATAGGATGACGATGGCGTCCATGTTGTTGCTAACGTAGCGTTATTCCTGCAACAGGTTACTACACCAGTATAGTATCATCATATCATAAACCATGATCATACAGGTATCCTAATCGACATCAATATCGTATTACTACTTATGGACTGTAAAAGTAAGCCTAACTTGTCATCATATCACACAGAAAAAATGCCATTATACCATAAGGAATATACAATTTTCAACGAGTAGTGGATAACAAAGTGGGCTACAACGTCATCGTCAATCGTTTTCCAGACCCGTACTGTAGATGGATAGTCCATGGTCTAGCGAAGCGCTATCATACTGTATACTAGTGGATTGCTATAGCAATTGATCAGAGATGATGCCCTTTCTTCTGTAGGATGTAAGTTACGCGTAGATGCGAGCAATCCTAAAAGTGAATACAGTATTGCAATTAAGAAGTTTATCAAACGTCCAATGGTTTTGCGCTATCAATAGTGAATCCGATACTTCTGTTTATTTTAATTTTTCTCTTATTCACAAATTTATAATTGTATACTTAGATGCTTGTTATTATTACTTGAGGATGCTAACAAAGCAAACTGACATTGCATCATCGAAATTGATGTAATAAATGAACAACTTTTATAGCAGTTGTGACGTTACTTCTTAGCCCATAATTCTGCCGTGCAAAAGAGTAAAAATTATCGTAAGCATTATTAGGTATGCATATTATCGTAATTATCTAGATGCCTGGGCCAGCTTTTCGTCCCGTCATTGGCAATCTTTATGATTTATACTCATCAAGGCCAATGGAAATCGAAATCAAGTAAGAGTAGCTATAGCGATACAGGATTCTGTAATGATTGTTTTTACAATGCTTGCTTTTAGTAACAAATAGGATTTTAAATAAACTAATACGACATTAAAATAGTACCCCTACTCTACATTATTCAGAAATGATCGATTTAATATGACTTTTTAGATGGACTGAGAAATACGGCAAATTTGTACACTTTCATAACGTATTCAACGAAGATATTGTCATGATCAGTTGCCCCAAGGCTATAAATCATGTTTTAATCGTTAATCACAAGAACTATGAAAAACAGAAAGCCTTTCAGTAAGTGAAAAATCAATACAGTATATACCAAGAAAACATATCTTTATGTTTCTATTAACTTCGATAATTACTAAATCTTAAATTCTGAAAGCATAAAAAAAAGAATAAAAAAATTAGCCCTTAAATGCTGTTAGATAGAGGGCCCATACTTATATCGTCTAATATATAGGATTATTTGTGCATTTGTGTCTTTACTAGGGTCAATCAACGCCTTATTGGAGATGGTGTGATGGCTTCTACTGGAAGGGATCATGCAAAATATAGAGGAATGATTGCACCGGCTGCTTTCAATGCAGATAGCATCACTGGTATTGTTATTTTACTTTTACTAAGTTGATACAATATTGATAAATTGTCCATTAATTTGCTATAGACGTATTATAAATTGACTTCATTTCCTTTTCATTTATAGTCATGACTACTGTGTTCAATATGTATGTAACTTCCTTATGTCAACTATGGCGACATAATCTTTCACAGAGCAATGATGGTATTATCTGTGTCCAAAAATATTTTAAACAATTGGTATGTTGTATAATATTCATAATTCCTTGAAATTGTTGTACTAAAATAAATCTTCAAGGAAACTAATTCAATTCATAACGATAGCATGGCAAAAGTACTAAATGAACATATTGAAGCTACTAGTATTTCTACAGTAGTATACATAGCACTTATCGATAGTGCCAACCCAGTTAATTGGAATCAGAAGATCTTTAGTCTTATTGAGCGGTTTTAATTTTAGACTCTTGATATTATGGGTCGTTGTACCTTTGGATATGAGTTTGAGGCTTTATCTGGGTGTAATATAGATGCTAAGAATATTAGCGCAGTTTTCAATCGTGCTGTTACCGGACAGTTATTCGGGTATGAATGAGCCTTATATTCATCATTAATTAAGATAAATGAGCCTGCAATTGCTTTGTTAACATTATTCGTAAAAAAGACTTAAAAGCCTACCAATATATTTCTATTTTAGCTTGGTACAGTTTATACCATATTTTCAGTATCTTCCTCTGGCATGCAACCGTGAAATTGAAGCAGGATTAAGTGTTGTGCGTAAAGCGATCGATTCTACGATAGCATTAAAGAGAAATTCAAGACAGAGATCAACATCCGGTTCGGTTATTTTTTATACGCAAGTGTCGAGATAATCCATTTTGCACCGTATTGTCTAATGATTATGTAATTAATTTCAGATGTCGATCTGTTGGATATTCTAATGGACATTAAAGATGAGACTGGTAAACCGGCATTTACGGATAAGCAGCTACGTGACAATATTTTAACATTTATGATGGCAGGACGTGAGGTAATCAATCGACATTTATGTTTAATAAATTGGTTGATTCATCTAATATCAAATGCTTAGATCTACATGCACTTTTCTTTAATTTAGACTGCTACAGCTGCATTGTCATGGACGCTATATTTATTAGCGAAACATCCTAAAATTCAGGATAAAGCACGAACAGAGATTCAGAATGTACTACAACAAGATCGTGATCTAGCTAATTCTGATTTAGACCAACTGAAATATATTGAATTTATTATCATGGAAACGCTTAGGTTTGCTCTCATAGTACTTATAGCACTTATCATATTAATAATACTTGCAGTTAAAACTTCCTATCTATATACATAAGACTGTATCCTCCAGTTGACGTTCTGCGACGTGTCGCTAAGAAAGATGATGTCATACAAAATTATAAAATTCCTGCTGGAACCCTTATATATATTGCCTTAGCTGTTTGCCAGAGGTACTAGTACCACGTACTTATTGCAATACGCAATATTTTCTACAAATCTTGAACTTAATTGCTAAATTGGTAATTTTTTATTATTTTTGTGCATTAATAACTAAACTATAGGTGCGATGATGCATTTCCAAATGGTAATGAGTTTAATCCGGAACGATTTAAACGTGAAGACGTTCGAGATCATGGGGTTTTATCTTTTTCTATCGGTTCACGTACCTGTATGGGCAAAAGATTTGCTATGACCGAAATGAAGATTACTTTGGCTAAGTTATTATTTAATTTCAAATTTAGTTTACCTTCCGCAAATCAGTGCATTGAACCACGTCGATGTGGTATGTTCATTCTGCCCAACCCATTAATCCAATTAAAAGTGGAACCAATACTTATCTAAATGATATTATTTTGATAAACTATCCGTATTTTCTTATGGAGATTACTATAACGGGAACCTAATCTTGATCTGGTCCGAATGAATTAACTGTGATCTTTATCACAGTGTTAGTCCGATAAAGTGCATGAGCCAAGCTCACTCATATAAATTGCTATCCCAGGCGTTAGATAAACATATAAAGGCATTTTCCAAATTACGACAGCACTATTTTAATAAGAAATTCAATAAACAAATCATTAGAACGGATAATCTTAGCAATGCCTTCTATAAACACATTAGGAAGATACTAGAACATGACCTAGTTTTATAATACCTAAAAACTGCTACAAATACACAGGACCAAAAGATGTATTTTAATAAACGGCCTGGCAGTATCACTATTGTCGCAGTTTTCACCTAAGTTCTAACAATTTGAAAATAACATCACTTGTAACCATTACTCTGGTATATTGATGAAGATCCGATGTAATAATATGAGAGTCGCTTTTACGCATGCAGGCAAGGCGTAGATTTCCATTATTATCGCTACTAACTAGATTATATTAATGTGTATGCCTGGACTAATTTCGAAATAGGTAATAATGATACTTACTTATTGTTATGATATTGACTATGCAACGATCATTATTTAAAAGAAGCTTCTATGTAATGAATATCAATAGCGCTAGGATTATAGTACTCTTAATATTTCATTACTTATTGCTTGTGGTATATATCAGCATCATTTGTTGAAGATATAAAAATTGTAATCCAGCATGAACTCTAAATAAAGGCTACTACTGTGGAATGTTTCTAAGAACGTACACGAAAATTACTTATTGCGAAATTTTTTGCTATTGTATATATTTATTTATTATATTGGCCAAATAATAGAAAAGTAGTGGCATTTTCGATATCAAAAAGCATGAACAATTCAACGGTTATTTTGTTTGTCGAAATAGTCTACTTTGGTCGCAATGTAATTGTAATAGAGTAACTTCCTTGTTACTGGTCCGAAATACACTTAAATTTTGAACAGTTTCCCGATAATGGTTTATTCGGTAAGTATGATCACTCGATAAACATTGAACTACGTATATGGATAGTCGATTATAATCCGTAGATAAGTTTTATCAAATAAACACGCATATCGATAATTTCTTCCACGTTGGTATACCCTCTGTGCTTGGTTTCGTAACTTTTAGAATTTCGCTGATACATTTCATATTAAAATATGAAATGTACAGTAGCATTTGATGAGTAATCTTCATGCTAGTAACTACGACACGTGCTTAAATTTGTGATATATTCAAACACATGGGGTAGTTCAAAGTAGAAAGATTGCAATTCTTTCGTACTTGTATCATATTAGTAAGTAAAATGGAGGACGGAATATAATAATATCCATTCATGATTGTTTATTTGAGGGTTTTTATAAAATAGAAATATATTAAATTCTAAAAAATCATTAATAGTAAAAAGAAATAACTTTTATTTAGTGAAGCAGATATCGCTATATGTTTTGAGTTAGCAGTAAAGGTTTATACAAAGTAATAGGGTATAAGACACGATAACGCATTCTTGAGCATCTGCTATCGGATTAGCTTTATAGTGCTTCGTGATCAATCTGAAGCGGCTAGGTAAAATTAATTTGCAAAGAGTAAGCTAATTATTTCATTGCATACAGTAAAACGTAATTTTCGTGTTTCTAAATTCGAAAACTAAAGAGCAAGAATAGATCTCAACATCATGGCTATCATGAAATAGTCTATAGAATTGGAGACATCTTTCGTTAAGTAACTATTAAACTGAGGCAGTTTTATGTATTATTACAACACATCACTCGTAGTTGCATTCAGGTAAGGTACACATTCAAATATATTGTCTGAGAATTGAGCAAGCATGGTAGAATATTTATGAAGGATGCGAAAGGATATGAAGTTTCGGATCTATAAGCTTTATTTTATTTTCCTACTGTTACAACATTTACAGCTCTATTCCTGGCATATCATTCTTTCAATGGTTCTATGCAGATTTATTCAGATTGAAATAGACCACAATTACGATTATAGCAATAACTATCGTAATTTTTTAAACATTAGTGCTGCAAATTCTTTACTTCAGGTATACACGTAAACTCAAATATTGCTGTATTATAATATTGGTACTTAATTGACACTATAGACTAGAGAATTGTGCACGAATATATGCATATTTATTACGTGAATTATTATTGCTAGAGTTTCACTATTGCTGCAATTGCAGTAAATTTGATATCTTAATCCTAGAATATCACTGGTCTCAAATTTAAGTCTTTCTGCTTTCCAGATCGTATATTAGAACATACTGCACCTAGTGAACATAAACGTAATCATTATGGCACCGTTTTAAGAAGTTATATACGTATACCATTCTGGAGGTTAGTAGTTTATAATATTAGAAGTGAACATTGATCATTTATATATTTATCCTAACCTGCCAATTCTCTGTAGAACTTCAGCTTTCACGGATATTAATGCTGTAAAGATGCTTTCTTAAAGGCTTTGAACATGTTAGCTTTTAGATAAGTTTTTAAAGTTTTTCGCATCGTTAAACCTTCGATGAACGCATCAAGTTCAGCCTTGTTATACTTCTGTTTCAAGTTTTCCATGATTTTTGCTTCTTTATAATCTAGAGCACGGTCTTCTGACCTATTATGAAAATAAATGAAGTGCAGTAAAATAGTAAGCTGGTGTTAAATATTGGACAATTTTTTTAATCAAGGAACAGTAAGTATATCGGTATATTTTATATCGGAAGGGTAGTGAAACACACTGTAAATGGTGTAATCAGTAACTCTAGGTTCATAAAATAATAGAAATCGTCGATAATATCTTCTACATATATCATTCACCTTTTCCAAAGAAATGGCGGCCTAAATTTTTACGGTATTTTTTAAATAAGGTATAACAAATATTTTATGTTAATTGCAATTATCTTGTAGTGGGAATATTTAATGATAAATAGTAGCTTTTATTAGTTCTATAGCCATGATTATCTCATGCTGATTTAGTCTTATTCTCACCCCTCTGTTGGATTTTGGTCCCTAAAATTATCGATATTTAGAAATTATTATCGAGTATTTAGTAATTATCTAAAAAGATAC
This sequence comes from Trichoplax adhaerens, assembly GCF_000150275.1. Classification (NCBI taxonomy): domain Eukaryota; kingdom Metazoa; phylum Placozoa; class Uniplacotomia; order Trichoplacea; family Trichoplacidae; genus Trichoplax; species Trichoplax adhaerens. The sequence goes on along the minus strand of NW_002060944.1, from coordinate 2,857,995 downwards.
TCAAGAAAATCATTTTAATCATTCTTTATCAGGGTAAATATGGCAATGCATACTTTAAGCAAGAAAATAAAGCCATACCCTTTAGAGATACGGAGCTAATTTATGACTTCAGAGCAATAGATACTGTATTTATTCGCACTAATCAACTACATATTCGCATAAACCGCGAACGTTACTAGGTATGCTTTTAGATATTAGCCTCTTCTAAGAAATAGATATTATCACCTACAAGTTTTAAATTCATACTCTTACCTCTTCCAAGGAAATCCACTGCGTCTAGCATAGCTTTTCGGGGGATAGAATTAGTTTGCAGTCAGCGTAACTTGTATTGCAATGTGATTATGATTACATTGTGATATAATAGCGCTATGCTTACCGAAATTCTTCGCTAGAAAATATGAATATTTTTAAATTAAATATTAGTAATTAATACATAGAATATTAGAATTATGAGAAGTATTTAGTTTTAGCTCTGAAGTTCTTGTACTCGTATATTATTATATTTGAAAGCTAAAACTTGGTACTAATCCCTATATGGATATTGGTGTTAAGGTACTATTTTGCCCTTATAGTAATGTTATTCGAAATAGAGTTAGTCATAGACTAGGACTAATACTAAATTATAAGCTGGTTTATGGTAAAGGAATAGCAGTAAGATAGCAATACTTTAAATGAAGAATCATCGACATAAATGACCTTTTTGCTTTAGACTAACTTTTACCTAATGTATATATGGTGTATAGATTGAAGCAAAAGCAAACTTAAAGATAAGCATGTGTCTTACCTCTTTGCTGAATTGTCCATGTATCTGACGTAAAAGATAAGAGTAAAAGTCAATATTAGAAACCGCACTCTCAAAATGTATTATAACTATTTAGTTTAAATCAACATTAAATTATTCAACGTGCCATAAAAATTTACTGAGCTGTAATTATGAGCGTCGGACAGCAAAGATTTAAGTTAAGAAAATACATAGTTTATTTTTTAACGGAATTCTGCTATATCGAATGCATCATCGTAATGTAATTTTCTGAATGAGAACACTAACCTATCCAAGAGCATGTTATCTTCTCTAATATTTTCAGGCACCCCAGAAAATTCATTAAAGCAAAATTGTTGTGACTTTAACATTTATTTATCTGTAATATTACTTTAAGACTTGATAGATCGAGCATCATGATAGATTTATTCTCAGTTAAAACATGATCAAAATAATACTGTGCTACGGTATACATCATTACTTGAAAACATCTATGTTATACTTTTAATATAAAATCGCTATAACGATTTTAATATACTTTAATGCCCAAAATCTTATAGCAGAAGACTCTAAATATTAAGATGAATGATGATTACGTAATATTAGCGCATATATTTGCTTACTTTTTAACTGGAGAACTTTGCACGACGATAAAGCATAATAAAACAATCAGAAAGTAGTGTCCAAAAGCCATGGCAAATTCAATTAATGTTCGTGATTCTATGATGGTATGATGGAATAGAAAAGATTAATTATTTTCCTTCACTTAATATGTTCAGATCGATTTAATCTTAGCGACAGAGATCAAAAAGTTCGTGACAAGAGGAATTGGATCAAGCCAATAATACCGTAGTATTATACGTATATTTATCGCAATAGAGAAAAAATCTTATCTAAGTGTCTAATAGTATCAAAACGTAATTATTCAGTAAAAGCAATGTGAACAAATTACGCTAGCTTGGTACCCAATAAAATCTATAATAAATGAATATGCAAATTAATGCATTTAGCTGCACAATATTTTGGCTAGACAAGTCAATTACAATAACAAAAATGAAATAATCTGAAACTCGATAGTTATACCTCTTTCAACGAATAGATAAAGGTTAATACGACAGGGTAATTTTTATATATTGATTGAATAATATGCACAGAATGAAACTCTAGATTATGCTATTAGGTACGTAGATCAATTTTTATAAATTTAGGTTTCTAACTTACAACTTTCTATAACCTAGAACAAACAGTAATATAATTATATTGGAGATTTATCCTTACCACTTCACCGCTCTTGTTAACAAATCGCTATCACGATATGAATCTAAATTTATCGAGATTCCGAAAATTTATACTGGCTAGCATTAAAATTACATAAATAGTTTATTTACATTATTCAAGGTGTAGCGGAATTAATAGACGAACAGTAATAAAATATTCAATACCTTAACCATTGAAGATTATTATTATTATTTCGTTTATTGTTTATGCATATAAATTAAGTATGCGCATCATTAAGAAAAGGCGGATATAGGCTATTTTTATCTGATTTCTATATTTTAATAAAGGTTATATCAATGCTAAAATATTCTTATTGAATTTCTAATGCAACTCCATTTGTTTCAGTTTAAATAAATATCGATCTTTAGAAATTGTTGATATTACTATTTGAAATCGCTAATAAAGGACTTCACCATTTTTAGATACTGTAGTGGCTATATAAATATTGGTTGTATGAAATTTGCTAACTTTTTAATTTACGAGAACTTACATAGGTAAATAACGACGTGTCTATTACACTTTAAACTATTGCAATAAAGGATGGAAGACAAATTATAGTCAAGGACCGTCGCTATCGTTGTTATTCCCACTTCGTTTATTTCTTTCCTTTTTACCCACAGACTTTCGATAAAGACTAAATTCGATAAAGTAATGAAATAACACTGTAAAAGGGTATTATTATTGTATTCACTGTTGATTCAGCTGGCTTAATTTAAATCTGTATATGGCATACCAGCCTATAATATTACTTCAAAGAAAAAAACATAGCTATATCTGATGAGATAGGGTGGCTAATATCGCATTTTAAACTTGGTAATAATATCCTAAATTTAGGTTCAATAAAATAAGCTCAATAAAGTTCTTCTATGTTCAATGTTACAGGAAATTAGCATTAATGAATAGGTGGTATTATATTCACATTCATAGTTGACTACAATTGTTTTAAAAATACATGTTAGTAATAGTTAAATTAAATTAAAGCATTTATTACGTTTAATCTCTTTATAAGATCAATTTCTATATATGCTGAGCGCACACATTTATAAAATATTGTTTACACAAATAAAACTGATATTTATAATCATCATCTGTAAATAATGATAAGATATTTAATCAATATCAGCTTGAAGATGTAATTCTTAGTGCATACTTGGGAGTAAAGTGAATTTGATAATGTAAGTTCAATCTAATTAGACATATGAATTAGTGCCTTAATCATTCATAGTTTAGTGCCAGCATGATGAAAAAGCTGAATTATCTTAAACGCTAAATAAGATCATGAAATAAAGGAACAGCTTTGTTAAACTTTAATTCTAGATTATAATTGTAGCCCACTTTTAGGAAATTAGGCATTTATATAGACACATGATTAGTAAGGTCAAGAAAACGTAATTAATACATATTAAAAATGCCCGTTTTATTGTCAATCAGAAATATTCGATATTTTAAGAGAATAATACTAAAGGTGTTATTCAACGTATAGTGCATAATTATCAACGCTAGATTTCTATGCACAGTCAAATAGTGCCATAATGCCACTTTATTGATACACTTAGAATCCAATTAAATAAAATATGCTGTATTTAGCAATCTTCTGTACAATAAATATTATCGTCAATGAATTAATTCAGTCTAGGATACGATCATAAAGCCCTGAAACAGCTTGATTTATTTCGTTACGGTTCATGCACTTTATGAAATCCGGCTATATAAGGATAAATTGTTTTTAGAGAAGATAGATTAATATTGATAATGAAATCTTCTTTGAATACGTAATTATGCGACGTTAATATGAAGTAACATAATACTTGCTCATGATTTATCCATGATCAATCGTATAACGAGGCCATATTTATTATTAATAGTCGCAGATAATAGCTACTAATTTTATTATAATTCGATATAACATTAGGTACGATAGATTTGATCCAAAGTCCCATTCATGTCTTAAATCGCTTCATTTTCTGCAAACTTACATTTTCTTAGCATATGATATAGCAACACATATTAAACTGTCGATAGATAATATTAAGGGGCCATCAGACTATCTATGAGAATGGAACACTAGCCCCCTTGAGAGATTAAAAGATTTCCAAATTTTATGCCTAGTAGTTATCTACCGTACATTAAGATTTTTTATAGTCCGTGTTCTATATTGATATATATTTGCGTTTAAGACAAACAAATAGTTTATTAGTTGTGATAAGATATTACTTCAAAGTTAGCGATGGCGCTAGCTTAATAAACGAAATAATCATCTATTTTGATAAGCAATTTTGAAACCACTCGAATTTTATCAAATGATTGGTTTCATGGCTATTAATTGTTCAGTATAGACAAAAGCATACCAATTATCAAATAAAATTTATGCTGATTTGTACCAAGCACATGGTTGTAAGTTATAAAGATGTCAATAAATTATGACCATCAGTTTGAAGTGAAAAACATGAAAGGCTATATTGTGTATTTATACTGAGTTTTATTAAATTCTATTGATATAAAAAATTTCATAGAATCGTAAAATTGACACTATGCACAGTAGTGGCAACATAATTGGATATGTTTACGGGTTAATGAAGTGATGATAATTTCGGCGAACTTTGACGATACATGTTGATTTTAATTTCATTAGATCTTCATATAGTTAATCTATCGTTTTATATTAATTTTTAATTGTAAATTTCTACTTTTCAGCAACTGTTTTAAATTGAACGGCCTTATATATAATAATTACAGTAAAAGCAATAGTTTTCGGCGGACCTCAACGTTTCGAGTGTCTTGACAATATCTCAACCGCCATCGTGGTCAGTAACTTTAATAAACGGCACTTATTCGTCTATAAATGATAGTTCTATTGATAATTTGGATTGAAATATCCTTTTACAAGAATTCGTGCCTTTTAAGTTACGTTCCTTGATAGTATCTTTGATGTCATCGAAGTTTATCGAAATTATAGTAAGTCATTGACTGATTTAAACGTAAACTAAATTTTGATAACCTTAAAATTTAATTCAATAAAGTTTATTATGCTGAAGGTAACTTATTAAAGTTATCCCATTGACAATTATTTGAGTAGGATAACAAAAAAGCATGTTAATTTGTAAGGAATCCATAACTAATAATTGTATCAATTATTCTTTTATTCTTGAGATAAGGCTGCATATTATCAAATTTACTTAAACAATTAAGATATGTATAAGGTATGATTATTTAATACCGGTAATTATCATTCTCCGTCGCTGACAGTAGGAGTTCATAGCGATAGCTATTAAATGATCAATAGAACTAAAAAGAATTATTAATCATTATTATTGCCATTATTCCTTGAAGTAATAATAGCGATTAAATCGTTAATACAACATCTGATCGCTTGTACTATTAATTGCTTTTATGAAATATTTATCTAGTAAACAAAAAATTATAGATTGTAATAAAGTTAGATTAAACATCACAAGTACTCTAGATTAAAACTTACAAATTATTTTGAAAATATTTTTGATGTTTCTTGTCAGATATTTATGGGGCGTAACAGGAATGTATGCTGTATTAATTCAGTTTACTTATTTATAAATATCTGTTGTATAGGAATTTAAAGATTATGTTATTTAGTTATCTAAGAATTCTCATGGATAATTTTGGAATGGCAAAAACAGTAGAATTTATGGACCTGGCTCCCTTCTTATTTATCGCTGATAGATACATCTCGCAGAATACCAAACTCTAGTAGAAAAAAACCTTTACATGAAAATTATGATTTCTGAAACTATTGGAACCAAATTAGTTCTACCTGACATTTCTTACGTTTAATATCTATTTTCTGTTGCAATTATATCCTGATTACTAGCAACGATTAATAGACTCAAATTGCACTATAAAGAGGACGATTAAGTGTAAGTATTTCAAAATAGAAAAGTATTGCCAATCTGATTTAAGCTACAGTATTTGAGCTAAAGATGAGTGCATTACGTATACACATTGAAGGAATTAGGTCTAGTCGACAAACTTTCGTATTTATTCACCTCAACAGGTACAGTATTCGTGATAATAAACTATAAATTATTTAAGTAAATTATGTAGACTAACCAATAAGCAAGTAAAAATATCGTATGAATTATTATTCATATATATGAATGATGAATATAGTAGAATGTCAGTCTATTCATTATTAAAATTCGTGGAATTGATTACCTTAAAATAGGCTGATTGAATAATAAGTTCTCATTGATTGCTGAATACCACTTGCATTATTTGGCCTTTTAATATTCCGTTAGTTTGAGAGTATTATAAATAAGCTATAAAAATTCCTAGAACTGGTCAGTTATTATCACCGTTAATATATACTGATTTATAAATGACGTAATATTCGACGTCTTTTCAATAACAATAGCTAAAGGTACTTAAATAATCTTAAAATCGATATTCTGCTCCAATAATTAGATATACAAGTATTTAGATGGCATAAAATATCCTGAGCTATTAGATCGATTTGATTCTTCTAGGGGTGAAGGTATTTTGAATAGATACTGGTAGTTATTCAAAATCTCCATCTGAGAATTAAGAAATGTTAAGTATTGCATTAAAATCGCATTCTGCAGCTACCTACATGCTCTTCAGATAGCAAGGATAGTTCGATTTTATGACACTTGGACTAAATGCTTTAATTTAAGGAAAGATATCGCAGCTTTAGCGTAGGCATAAGGAGCTCTATTCCGTAAATACGATCGATGTTAGACTCTGATCCACTCATGATCTGTATAATCTAATAGTGCTAAAAACTGAAGTTTAAATGCATTTTATAAGATTATTTATTATGTACTGCCGTTGAGACATATTTCAAAATTAAATATTTCATGACTATAGTATTTTATGTGTTTCAATCTATAGTCATTGACTAATGTTAAAGCATATAAATAAGTTACAAAACCCGTTTATACTAATTGATTATATTTGATTGCTACTTCATTTACTATAATATCCTTGTTATCACACATTAAACTAGCCCGTGGACTACTGTAAAAAACTAATTTAAATCTTTATTTATTTAGTTCAACCAAAACTATTCATATATTTACGCGGTATGTGATCACATTGATATAAAACATTATTCAAAATTCTAATTAGTACTACCACACATTTACGAGTAGCATAGGAAATAAGTTTATATGATTGCTGTGTAATTAGGGTGAGAATATAGATATTAGTGCTAAATATCAGTGAATACTAAACAACTTCATAATGAACATTAAATTAAACTGCATGATTGTAGATATTACATTATTGAAATACGGTAATTAATCAGAATTGCAGCTCGAACATTCTTATAAGACGTTATCTAGTTAATAATTATCATTCTACGATTTAAGTGCATACGATGGAATCATTTCTTTCTGTCACTGTAATTGAAAGAGAATACTATCGACAGAATACCATATAATGCAATGTGTGAGTTAAGATAATTGTCTACTTCGTATTAAAATTAATTGTTGAAAATGCGTAATTGAATAAAGATGAGAGAATATTGGCATCCACATATAAATCTAGTAAAATTTAAATTGTGTATCTGATTATATTTGCAGCATATTTTTAAAATAAGAAAGGCAGCAATTATCGCCTAAGAAGTGTAAACATTTTATTCTGAGACACATCAATCCTATTTTTATGTTCAAAAAGCCTCTTAGCCGCTGGAAAGGTATACATTTTACAATTTAAATAAAATATTTTTTCAAGAACCGAGAATTTTACTCATTTTGATAAATCGATTTTTTAGACTCAATAATGCTAAATTTAAGCTTCTACGCTGCATGAAATATCTGAAACTCAGATATTAATCGATAAAAGGATAAATACTAGAGTGATCAACTTACATTTAGTTATTAGAATCATCTACCAATCGGCTACTGTTATATACGGTAATTAATTAGGATTTTTGCATTTTTTTTCTACTTTGGTTATGGGCAAATTTGAATATTGGTGTAATCCTATTTAACTCCAGTAGCACTTGCAATTTCGCTAGTTTATCAGCAAAGCTATTATGACGCAATGAAACGGAATCGCGCACTTTATAAACGGCTGTGTCTTCCTTTTCCAATCGAGACAAGTAATCCTCTATCGCGTTTACAATTTCATTAGTGAATATTACACTTTCATTCGTTTGAGGGTCTGATATATCTGTATCAGACATCTCGCCATACCGATTTTGAGGAACACCCATGCAGCCGATATTAGCAATTAGAGCCAAAATGACAATTTCTTTCAAGATTTTCATACTTTTAGATTTGATAATTTAATCTTGGCGATACCTGCAAGAATAAATATTTCCGATCTGAAAATTAGAGACTAAAAATTTAAAGATAGGAAACGATGAAAAGATAAAAAATCGTTGATGCTATAGAGATTCTGTGAATCTTTCTATAAAGATAGATTTTAAACGAGAAATAAATATCGATTACAAAACAGGTCAGAATTTTTTCATTAGAAATGAAAACCTATGGCAAAGAAATCGATAGAAGATCGGTATAATATGCCCATCACAATTAGAGTTTTAAACAGAGTAACGTTGCACAACAATAATGGGTAGTTTATACTATATGTAAATTGAACATGATATTTAAATTTTCTTCAGATAGTACGGTGTGATATTGTAAACTAAGTTGAGAACTAATTTCAGAGTTTTTTAGAGACATATTTTAATTTAGTTTCATCGTACCGGGAAGAGAATAATTGAAATTGAAGATGTGGCTAAAGGATTGTATTAAGTACGATAATATTGCTGTTAAATTGACTCCTCTGGCTCATTACCGGGCATTTTTACATAATTTAGCTGGCTAATGATTGATGAAGTATAGTATGTGAATTTTTTAATAATATGAGTAACAACTTTATTCATTATTTATAGATGTCAAAGGTTTTAAGACAATTGAATGTTTTAAATTAAAATTGTTATAATTTTCAGCTCCCTACTTATCCTCTATAACTAGCGAACAGATGTAATTTAACTAAGGAAACGGATCAGTAACCTTCATTATTTAGAATATAATTAACAAAGATATAGGTTTTTAATTTACGTTCATGAATTCGTAATGAATAAAATACAAGTTTAATAATTGATATGAAAATAATATTGAATTAGCAGTAGTGATATCGCATTACATAATAAAATTCAATGATAAAGTTAATTTTATTCTTCCTGCACATTAATGTTGGTGATTGTTTATATTTTTTTCCGCCCAATACCTTTAGAAATTATATCGTAATAATTTTAGTCATGAATTAAGAAGTTATCGATAACTGATTCTTCCGTAGAAATAGGTCTAAAGCAGTAACCCATGTAGCTAGTAACGCCACCAAAGCAAACTGGAGTAAAGCTTTCCTGCTTTGAAATGAAAATTGATATAAGATATCGCACGCGCTTAAATATGATACATTTCGTATTATTCAGCATCTTAGAATAATAGTGATGCTATACATTCTTAGATATCAGTAGTTGGCATTGAACTACGTCCGATACACCTACTAAAATAGCAGAATAAAATTCATGTGAGATATAATACCAGCAAGATGTAGCACTATTATTTGCATTGCCACTTTAATATTTCCATCAGCCACTACGACATGAAGTTATTACTTGTGACTACCGAATCTTCTCTTTGCATTCATACCGGAAGCTAAATTCACATGATTTAGGTACGTATATAAATTTGAATATAAAGTTAAAAGCGATATTATTTAAATATCATCGTACTGTATGTAGAGAGTTAAAATATTATTGCTTATTACGGATTATACTTTCAAGTTTATATTGATCGCAGCCGCTTACATAAAATATCGTTCATTAGATAACAATGTAGTATACATGCAGTACCTGACGTCTTTTCAATAGCAACAAAAGCATCATCGTTAATGTGCTAAAGCAAAACTATCGAATTACATGTCCAATTATTTTCTAATGAGACACGGCTGCGAAGTAGCAAATAAATTGAAAAGCTGTAAATAAACAAGGTCTTATTAAGAAAAATAAAATTCTTGAAAACGGTAACATGCTAGTAACAGCAGTAAATGACTATAATATTTATTAAACAGGCAATCCTATTTTGCATTATTTACATAAGTAAAATTTTACTCGTAGAACTTATTATGCTAATATAATGTTGCCGATTTCGTTTTATCAAACATACCATTATTTTAGTTCGTAGCATAAAAGAATAATTTTCTTCATACGAATTCCGCTCGATTCGATAAAATAGAAGTAAAATAATTTTCAGAACAATATTTTAAGTATTCTGGTCATGATCAAAGCAGGATGCTTCGATTTCTAGAAAAATATACAGAAATTAGAATTGTCAAAGTTACAATAAAATAAGATCTCATGCGTATTTAGAATTCGTAAAATTAAGTTCGGAGGTAAATATTTATCTGCTTTTTTGGCAGTCATGAAAATTCTACATTACGAATAATACGACGAAACATAACCTAATTTGTAGAACGTTTCTTCTTTATTAAGGGTGATTATGTCTTACAGCATCAGCTATAAAAGTTTCGAGCGCTAATAGGCGTTTCAGTAGATGATTAAAGTAGTTAATTTTTAACCATTTCATCGAGCTAATTCTATATGATAAGTGCTATGTATAAATAATATATTACGATTCGCAGCATAGGTGTATGACAGAAATATGTAAGATTGATAAAGTAGCTNTCTAATTTAAATTTTTATATATATATTTATAGTATTCAGCAAAAAAATAATATCAGTACGATCAGGTAATGGTTGTGTAACAAATAATAAGTATCAACACAATTATGACTTATCTTTATTGATAATGCTAAGGTTATGCTTCGATTAAAATTAAAATTTGTTTAAGCTTTTACAGGTGTATAATTGCCAAAATTTGATATTAATAAATAATAGACATGGACAAGTAAATATTTTTAAACATTTACCATGAATAACACTTAAAACAAAGCATGGTTTAAAATTTTAGCTCTCACTTTTAATGACTCAACACCAGTAACTAAATCTACGATAGAATAATTGTTTCTCAATATTCTAAACAAAATCTAAGGATAGGCTTATGATTTGTCCCTCTATCATAATATCATAGGTTATATAAAAAAATATAAATTTCACTGAGGCGTTCATTAGATATAATTTTAAGCTTATGAAGGCATGATATATTAGATCGTGCGATAACACTTAACAAAACCTGAAGTAGCCTACACTATGAAAGTATGAATAACCGTGAAAGTTGTTTATCTGCAGTACTCACTTCTCTTTTATTACCTTTTCTGGCCTATACATAGTAGGTTTCTATCTACTGATTGTATTTCATTTAGCGGACTGATTATACTACTAAGAGTGCGTCAGTATCTGAAATAGCCATAATATTTCATGCTCATTCACTCCAGGACTATTAGGAAATAATCTCTAACATGTGCTGCAGTTCAAAAGTGCAAGCAAAATAGGTCATTAAACGATGATTATTATACGTACAGTAATTAACTATTTATTAATCATTTATAGTTTAAGTATTGATAGTCTTAGGAGCAGATTAGACATTCAGACTATAAAAGAAAACTATTAATATCTGTACGCAGGTATAAAATGCTTTAAATCGAAGTATTGGAAGATGCTATATTCTTAGCTGCTTGTTGACACAATTTATTTCCCATAACACAAGATCTAGTAAAACTTATGTCGCTGTTTCATTGAATGTTTTGCTTGGTATCTGAAGCAATGAATACTTTTAGATTGATATAGACCTAGGCTATTTCTGTAGCCTACTTAGCCATATTAAGCTTTATATGCAAAGTTGCTCTAAATACGTAAGAGTTCATAAAATTTCCAGTATATTGAAAATTTGACAATATAAAAAATTAATGAATAAATTATAGAAAATTATACGTTATTTCCCAATTAAATTGAAATAATAAACTTGTTTGATAAATGATATTTACATTCGTTTCAGGTCCTAAATTATAGTTGACAAGGTTATGTTTTGAGTCTCACAAATATTCTTGTGACATAGATGTACTATAATCGTACAATAAGATAGAGTAGTCCAGCTGCTTAGTTCTTTAGTAAACAATTTATCATTCCATTTGAAGATAATGATCAGTCTTTCGTAATAATTCTATATTTCAGCTGATAGTGTTAGTTCTTCTATTAAGAATTGTAGATGTTTATAATGCATACAGCATCAGATTATGCTAGTTGTATTGTATATACAAACTTTAATTTGTTGCAATGCTGGTTTGGAGTGTTACGATCAGGCCTCTTCAAAAATAAATTTTTATGGTGACCGAGATAACTGGAAGATTGTATTGGAGGTTCTAGTACTTTTAACAACGACGTAATCTACAAAATTATAATGTTCAGTTATAAACTCATTTGAAAGAAACACTTAAAGTCCAATTTTTTACGCCTTACAAATCATTACATAGAAAAAAGTAGATACTCGTATATCGACTTTTATCTTATATTTTCTTTTATTGTCATTTTTTGGATGAGAATAACAAGTAATAGAATGTCGGGCTGCTAACTGCATTAATATCTATTAATTTTAATTCCAAAATGATTAATTCATGATTTCTGTTAAATTTAAGTTGCTGACTTTGTTAACGGTTTCGAAAAACTCGACATTGATAAATTTGATCCTATAACGTACTTTTGGCAGATATTGATATGTAAATTTATAAGTAACAGAGCAACTGTGTTTGTAATCTATTAATCTTTCGGCTAATATTACATTTATCCAGGAAAATGAATAAACTTTTCAAATGTTTTGTGCTCCATTAAAACTTCATTAGAGATTGCATTACTGCTGTGCATTTACTACGCGAATAAATTAATATTACCAGATGAGACTCCCTGCGACAGTTGTCATGCTCACATTTTAGAGAATTTCTGTTCAAGATTAATTATTATTGCTCTAGATCAATAGATGATTTCATTTATAGTGCCTTTAAATAATTTCTTAAGGATTTGCAATATAGCTTAATATAGTATGGCACTTTTCTGCAATTGTACAGACCACCGTCTCTGATTAGACTCTGATCCAATAACTGCAAAAGAAAAAATAATGAAGTTTATTTTACATAATAATGATCTTCACTCAAGAAATCACACAAGACGAATTTGTTTCTGTATACCAGTAAGTATTTATAGTAGTAGTTGCTATGCAAGTGACTGTATTTCGATACTTTATCGATGTTTTCATGATGCATCAAAAATGATTATGAATGAATATTGAAGAAACTAACGAAGATAGTGTATTCAGTACGGTAACCATTTAAAGTCTATTGCTGACTGCTCAAGTGTTGCTTTCAATTCAATCTGAACTAGTTGAACTCCTTGCTTCTAAAACTTCATGTACTTGTTTACTGCATGTAATTCTTCAGTATGTTATGTTTTATTCGTAATCGTACTCACCTTTTAGGGTATCGATTGGCTACCGATTCTAGGCATGAATATCTATCTGTCTTTAGACTAGAAAGGGCTAATTATAATCATTACCAATAAATAGCAGATTATTATTAGTCTGTACTACCAGAAAGAGACTCAATATTAGAGAGAGTACATATTTAACCATGGATTACGGGATATGGTACATCTAGTAGTCCATGGTTTGACCTATCATCTTTTTACGCTTTAAGTAAGTGATATACCTGTATGCATAATTAATTAGAAAGACTGCTAATATGACCAAAAGCTACTCAGACAAAGGCAAAATTATATCAATATCATGATATTCAAAAATCGTGTTTTTGTATCAAACCTGGATTTAAATCTAATGTTTATGGGGTTAAAATAAGAAAATCATCGACATTTAGATCCTAGATTCGAACTGTCACTTGAATAAGCGTTTTCAAAATTGACGTACAATCGCGACAGTTGCTATCAGTCAAGTTTATCTTTACCTTAAGAGAAATTACATCACACTAATATATAGTAACTATCACTGTCTACTAACTCTTCTTAAAAAAATAAACCTTTTTCGCTGTCAGAATACCCCTATCTACATTTATTTCCAATGTTGCATCGTCAATAAATTAACTACTGACTGATCTGGTAGAGTCCTACCTTAAATAATAGTTCCTTTTGGCAATAAGCTTATTCGTGATATTCGGCAATTACTGTAATTGTCAACTTTATACAGACTAATAAGGCTTTTTATTTTATTTCCTAACTTTTCATGCTTTTTACTGTATTCATTTTAAGATTTAACCTAATTGTTTTTCTGAAAATACAGATATGGTATCTAATCACAAACAATGTTGTAAACACCATATTTACAGACTTGCTTACTAGAACTGTTCAAATGCATAAAATGTAATTGTATAAATATGCAGTACGAATGCATGCAGTTGTAAATAAACAAAACTGTGAATTGTTTTGTTTACGTAATTTATTATTTTTCAAAATCTGATTCGATACAGAATATTATTAAGGCTAATTTCAAGATAATACTGAATTTTAACAGGTCAAAAGCAATTTATAAGCTAAAGTAAGACTTAAATGTCAAGGAAAATTACTTAATGATAATAATATCGTATCGTACGCTATTTGGTCTCAATTTTAGATTGCTGAAAGATATACTATCATTGTACTTGCCATATTAATATGCTACAATAATTGCAAATACTTTTTATACTGTAAGTATTCTTTGAGCTTCAGTGATACTTCGTAAATCAATGGTTTTAATGAGCTTCTTATTAAGTTATGCTTATACGAATATTAACAGTAAGTATCCGTATTGATTACGATATTTATTCTTGATTTGAATAGTTTTGTATTTGTGATAAAACAATTTTAATTTATAGAATTCAAGATGCTATTATTACTAATCACATCATTATGATGTTATCGTTACTGTTTAGTGATATCCTGACTAATTTAAGGCTATGAGAAAAGCTATTCTTTTTTAGTACGGTGTAGAATACCAATAAATTCGAGTGTAGATGGCTTGCATACGTACAAATTAAATATCTCCTTTTAAGGCAATACGAAAGTTGCTGTTATTAACTATAGTGCAATATGGTAGCCAATTCAAATATGGATAGCCAACTCACGTATATTTCAAATGTATTCAATATACTGATTAAAATTTACGAATATGTAGCGTTACAGATTCACTATACCTACAGAGCATAGATACTCTTAAAATTTACATTCTTTTATGGCAAAGCGTTAATGACACTACATAATCTTAAGACTACGAAAATGGGTAATTTTCAATATCTTTTCTTTTTAACGTCATTAGTTTGTTGGTCAGCTTGCTTTGATACTGGTGGATATTTATCATCGTATTATTGCAAACTTTATTTGAAGATGTAGTCTTTAATGTCATACTATCATTGGATGAAACTGAATTTATTTGTCCAAGCTCTTTCATCCATTCATTGCCATATATAAAGAGATGTTAGATTTACTTTGTAAACAATCTCTCTTGACAATTTTACATCACCAATTCCATCAACCAAAGGTTATAAAAATTTTGGATACGGTAAAGATCCTTTACCACGTGGTGATCTGCTCAATCGAACGTCAACTTTATGCTTATAACTTCATACTAGCTTTAAAATAACCTGTACTATTGTCTGCACTGCAAATTCGAAAAGGTCTGACTTATCAAGGTAAGACATTGGGATATCTTTGTACTGTTAAACTAATTGCATAGTCCGTTTTTCTATTGCGATTTAAAAAAATATTTGCGTTGTAAATGGGTTAGGGCATCAAATGGGTTATCTCATTTTTAAGATACGTACTGCTTCAGGGTCATCATAGCGTTTTAAAGAATTCTTATGAATAGGTATTCTCATTAAAAATGAAATTTTTACACACCAGAAATTATAAAGCATCTGAATAGAGTCTCTTGTAGCCAAGTCTCCAAATTATCCATATTATCTCGTGAGGAAGTGGACATATGGATATGGTTTATCATCTATTTTGAAATATGTTTATGTGATCTAAGTCCCTTCTCAACAATATATTTATATCTCAGTAAAATTCGAAGAGGACTATAAACAATGTACGTACAAGTGCGATTTGAAAGGGCTACTATCTACGTCAAAATGAGCAAACATCTCAGCTCATTTTAGCTAATAATGAAAAAAGATGGTCAAATCCATAAGTCTTAAAATCACTGGTTACAGCAGTATCTTTCTAAGTATCTAGCAAAACAAGTAGATACAACTTAAAGATACTTAAATAATTAAAATCACTTTTACCATCAATTATTTTCTGTTGTAATAGACTCATTATTGATAGATATAAAGTACGAATAAACTTAGGTAATTAAGTAGTACTGTAGTTGTAGCATACTAATAAATACGATTAGTGGATATAAATAGTTAAAATCCACTGCACACTGAATAGCGAATAATAGCTATATGTGACGAAAATAAGCAGTAGCACGAAACTATAAATCTTTTTTATTCATTAAGCTAGTAAAAAAATTTTACATTTTAAACAGCCTTAAATCTTTCTTAAACTTCGCAGATTATGATATAGATACTTGATTGGTGGTTAAAAATGCTATTATACAGCTACTTTATTATCCTATTTAATGTGTTTGGTACCTATGTTCGTCTCCATATGTACTGCATAAAAATTTCGCTATTAACAATGAATCATTACTATTTTTTCTTAGTCAGCTACTAGCTCTAGTAATTATATAACGTTATCAGTAAATTCTCTTCATTTAAAGATGACCAAAGACTATAATATTATTTCAGTTACCGAAAGGTAGCTTTATAAAAGATTTAGAATTGAAATCATGTGTGATAGCATTCAGTGGC
Source organism: Trichoplax adhaerens (assembly GCF_000150275.1). Classification (NCBI taxonomy): domain Eukaryota; kingdom Metazoa; phylum Placozoa; class Uniplacotomia; order Trichoplacea; family Trichoplacidae; genus Trichoplax; species Trichoplax adhaerens. The sequence goes on along the minus strand of NW_002060944.1, from coordinate 2,841,164 downwards.
TTTATCTATCATCAAAGACTGCACATGGCAATCAAGTTGCGATTATTACAAAACTTTTCAATTTAGTAGCATTGTTCTTGTTGCTCTGACATTGAACAGTGCTACTGCAGTTCTGGTTTAAACTTTAAAGAGGTGACACACGTAAACATTAATACCTCACGATAATCAAGAGTAGTATTAAGTATTGCAATCCTGTTCTGTAATATAGTTACCATTCCCTACCAGCTTTCTAGTTGGTATGAAATTGGTAACGAGAATGAACGTATTATTCTATTTTATTTTGAAATGCAATTTCAAGTCAGTAAACCTAAAAGAGCGTCCAATAGTCAAAATTTAAATGTCTACGAAAATTTCCAGAACTTCTTTAGAGGCATAAATATTTCAGAAAAAGGAACATTCCATTCAAGTTAATATTATATTTCATTTTTAATTATTTGACAAAAAACGATGCATTTCAGATGATCGAAATAAGATTAGGCTTCTTTAATTCTTAATACAGTAATTTGATAAAACATAACAATCTCAGCTCATAATAAAGTACAAACGAGACCTTAGTTGTATTAACACTTTAATAATAGGATATAATCGGAATTCCTCTTAAAATAGATTACACCCGTAGACTATTAAAGGAAGCTGTGCGAATAACATTATTTATTTGCAAAGGAAATGTAATCTTATGGCAATTCCTTTACTTGATGATTTCTATTCAGTTTTAGTAACAAATTTACCACAATTGATATTTCATTGCTTATATGTTCATGCTGAATATTTTATTCATTGCAAGTGAAAGACCAATATTAATATTCCGAGTGATAACTTGTATTATTTTGCCCATGATTAAACTGAAACGCAAGCTTAACAGTTATTATGGCTAATCTTAAATATAATCAAAAATGCTATGGCTATGGATATAATGCGCAATCGGTTCGTAGATCATTATTTGGGTAGCTTTTACTCGTGCATCATTATAATGCGGTAGGGAATCTTACAAAGTTGAACTAGCTACGGTATAAAATTCTCATTAGAGATATACGTTGTGAATTGATTTCTTCGAAAAATATGTTATCAGGTGCAGGCCTTCAGCTATTGTTATCCCTCTAAAACTGATTGAAATAGCAGTTAATAGTTACAACTAATACGAATAAACGAGAATAATTAAGTGTCATAGTGATTTGTGGCCTGCAATAGAAATATATGATTTTAAGAAAAAATTAAATTTTTTAACATTTTAGCATAGAATAAAATAGAATAGAATAGAAAATTCTGTCGATACGATATCGATGAAAAATGGAAGTTTGTACGATCTGAGGGAAGCATAAAACAGCAATCTGTAGACTATAGTTAGTTGAACAACTTGAATCAGGCAGGGGTTAACATTATTCTAGTTCGAAAACAATACGAATATCATTAAGGTGATCAATTGTACGGTTAAAAAACTAATAGAAAGAAATTGAGTAAATCTTATTGTACAGTTAGCAGATTTGTGGTTGTATATATATACGATTATCTTTATGTAATGATATTTTAATAAAATTTTATCCAGTGCTTAAATAGCCCAATCAGTGGATCGAAATATTCTTATTTTATTCATAAGAGATATTTCGATAAGCGGCAGTTTTAAACGGTAGGGAATGTTGTTAAATTTGATCATGATGGACTGTTATAATACAATAGATAGTATACTACAGTAACTGAACTCAAATATGGTGCTGCCGCCTTCAGGTGATACTGTAAGCGTGCACAGTGTTTGTCAGCAACGAACATAATAGCTTCTACTAAATTAAGAAGTAACGTAAATCACGGTTATAGCTTGAAAGGAATGGCATAGTTTGTAATCAATTTAAAAATATTACTATCACTCTCAATTTTATTTTGACCTTCATATAGGATGATCAATTCTTCCGTAGTCAAATTTGCTATGGGGATGACTTTAGGTTGAGTATATTGTAGCAGTATACCCACCTCAAACCAATTATAGTAGTGGGCTATTTACCACTATATAGGCTAGATGCGCATATGGGTATAATTGACGTTATCGGTATTGCCCTGTCAAAATAGGGTTGAGAATTAAAAGTGAACATATTTTTAATAAATTTAACTATGAATTATTTTACTAGTAACCTGTTCATGCCTAGTTAAGTTATTTTTTGAAATTCTTACCAACTGCAATATCATTATCACTATGAATAAAGAAAGGAGTCCTTAGTAAGATAATGACATTTACTTTAAAGGAAGCGGTATTATAGTAATTTGGATATTATGGTCTAGATAATGAGGTAGCAAATTAATAGAAAGGTAAAATGAATTTGTTATAGAAAGATATAGTATATGTATACGCATGCTAAAGGACTTTATTGACACAAAGACTAGAAAGAAGGCTTGAAGGGGAGGAAATTATTTGATTTGTGTCGGCATTAGAATGATGATGTGTAAACAGTTTGACTAGATTGATTGATTTAATTGCTTGGTTGAATACGAACCTAGCCAATCCCATCGATAATATTAAGGCAGCTTTGATTATTATGGTGATGAAGTCAAACAATGCTGATGATGTCAATAAAGTTACGCCGTTCACTTTCCAATAATCCAGTGAACATGTAGAATAAGGAGGTGGGCAGTAAAGGTAACTTATAATCGTCGAACAATAATCAACTTCACACACGCGATAGTATTTTATATAGCAAGACAATAACCTTGCTGTATGCGGATCAGTTAGTATAATAGACGATAAACATAATAGAATGATATTCTATTTGAGAGAAAAAAGTCTTATTTGTTGCCCTATAACTGGTATGAAATCTAGTTCGATTTGATACAACCTAACTGAATGCATTAGTCTATTTCTATTGCCTATTATAATCCAAATTATTAATAAAAATATGCTAAGAGGTTGATATCACCATTATTATTCAATAATGGATGAATGTTGTGTGTCTTTCATGCGATTCTAATTACTAGAGTAGTCCTATTTTAGTACCAAAAGGCGCTAAGACTAGGGTAAGCCCCTTTTGATATTAGATTATATATATACATATTTCATAGGAAACTATTGATTTTTACTAGTCTTTATTCCTATTTGCTTCCATATTAATAACACAGCCTAATTGAAAGGGGCTGTCTATTGCTCGCCTATTAAGATGCACTTTCTTCTTATTAACTAAGATTGTGCTACTGTCGTTTGTTACCTTGTTTTTGTCATTTATGATAATAAGATCGTAATAGTGCAGAAATACACACAGTAATTATTGTATTAACGGAAGCGAATGCTTTAGAGACGCTAGTCACATTCAAATTAATTTTTTCAACCGTTAATCCCTTGATAGCCATTACTATTTTTTCTTCAATTTTAGAAAAAGGCAAAATCAGCTTATTTAATTATTCAGAAAGTACTAAAACTTCACCGTCGATAATATCGGCTAGAGGAAAGAATTTCATCACAACTTGTTAATTTGACATCGTTTTTTCAACAAGACAAGCAAATGTAAGTGGATGTCATAAACTCCTTCGTTATCTGTCATTACAATAATATGAATAATTTTTAATTTTTTTAATACAGTTTGCATATACTTCTTTAGACCGTCATAGCTATGTTTTTAAATCGTAAATGATCAATATTGAGGCGTGATTTGCCCGTTCAAAAAAATTTCGTAAAAATCGTTCAAAGATACGAACGTAACATCATGTTGAATCCAATAATAAGCTGTACTACCCTTAACTAGTGATGGTAAAATTCACGATTCAGTATTTTATTCGTCATACACACGAGTAGGTGTAGATGTCTGAGATAGTAAAATAGTAACTTATCCCAATGTATTTTGTAGGCTTTACATTTTAAGTACGATTATCACCGTTGCAGATAGAAATTGTATGAAAAATCGGATTTCTAGACGAAGTTACTACTATAACATATTTCCTTTAGTTGTCTGATATGGCGGCGGAACGTCAAGGAATCGCATCAAGTACAGGTGTACTATAGACTGTAGATATTAAAAGCATTAGAAGCACTCCTTGCTTTCGTTAAATATAGATTGCCACTAATAGTCAACGAAGTAAACTTAAATTAAGATACGATAAAAGCACGGAATGTTAATTTTTATGAGTTCTCTTTAGAACTACTTTCTAGAATTGTAATTGAACGATAGAATCGATCTACTACAGAGATTCATTATATTTTAATAGCAAGTCTCATGTTTAAAATAATTTTTATGCAGTTTCACTTCAAAGAAACTAGCTTGATTATAGTTTCATACGTTCTTCTCTACTACTTATCGCAACTCGCTTTCAATTTTAAGTTCTGTTTTACATAATAGTGAAGTAAATCTTGCTTTTCCAAAACGTAATTGAGACAAAATTAGTTTCATTATGCATTATTTTTTGCGTTTTTCAATAAGGGTACCTTCTACCACTTATCCTTTATTATACTCGTTAATAGTCGTTGATTTTTACTAAATTATGTGCTAATTGTAGAAGCTTTTGAAATCAATGCAGAAATATTATTTTATCGTCATTTTAATGTAGTAAACTTATTAATCATGTAATAATTTTTCTTCTGTGTTTTGCTTGTTTGAATAATCGAACTAACAAAAAATAAAATATAGGGCATCGTTAGCTGCTAAAGCCAAAGTTTGGGGTCATTCTTTCGATGATTTACTGAGAGATGCTGGTAAGATAGTATTGAATATAATTAGACAGAGTGTACGTACGTACGCCATAAGTAACGACGAGAAAGCAATGAGTCTTTATTAAGATCAACGATAACTGTCTTTCTGTATTTCTGCATATCTGTATATTCGGTCACCAATTAAATCTCAAGTTGTAAGAGTATTTTACATCTTGTATTAATGAAAAGCGCTATTGATTAATAACGACAGAAGTAAAATTGGTCTTTCATTTTTTTTTTGGATTAGACTGAGTTGTTTTGTGTTGCATTGATAAAAAGTGGTCAGTAAAAAATTATTGACCACTTTACGCCTTCACAGCTCCTGAAAAATTTTCAAATGTATTCGTGCAGTACATTAATATTGTGTCTAAAAGCTGTCTAATAGCGGACTTCAATTATTTGTGCTAAATAGTGTTCTAGACCCTATCCGCTACTACTTCACTGAACACGTTGCCATTTTGCGCCACAATCACACTCCAGTTCGGTACTATGTAGATTTACCATATCATGTTTGCGCATAAGTAAATAGCTCATTCACGTCGTAATATTTTTTGTTTGACCGAAAGTCAATTTACTACATATCTTGTGAATATAGAGAAAAAATATAAAAGTTTAGGTAAAATTGCCTTCTTTAATCCATATTTATGAGAGTATCATCAAAAATTAGTTAAATAGGACTACAGAAGTTCACTTCGGCATAGAACGACATATATATTTTAACTTTGTGCATTTTACAATATACATTTTCATTTATAGAAGCATTATTAAATGCTACGGTAGGCTCGCAGTGTATTATACACGTAACATAAAGGATGAATTTCATAAGTTAAAATCAGCGATACAATTTGACATTGTTGTAACAACTTTCTATTAAATTTTTTTAATACTAGTTAGCTCATGTAGTGTATTTTTGCTATTTTTTAAGTATTAGCTTAGCATACATTAATACAGTACGTGCGACAGTAAGCGTTAAATGCACAAATTTAATACTCGCGTATAAAATTAAGAAAAAATTGTCTTCTAGGCATAGATGATGTAAGTAATGGCCCACCTTTTTTAGTTCCTGAAGCTATATACTAATTTCCATCACTATCACTGGTAAAATTAATTCAAGGATATTCCTATGTTTAATATCCATTACAGTAATGTGTGTATATCAAAATGACTATAATTAGCTACTTACGATTTACGTTGATGCTTTAGCTGACGATCACTATTATTCGATGTAACAGTTTTAATAAGTTAACTGTTAGAAAAGCTAGTAAACTGCAATTATCCCTTTAAAAACTAGAGTCTTAAACCTAGATATTACATTTGGCACGAGACACGTGCAAACATGATTGTGTTATAAAATTTATAGATATACAGCAGTATAGTTTTCCGACTAGAAAAAGGGAAAATAACTTTTAAAAAATTATATTTTACGATCAGGCGCAGACAGAGTAAATGTTAACTTTTCTTGTGAGCATATAAAGGTATAGAGAGATGAGGCAGAAAATAATATCTAATTAAGTATAACACTTAGCCAAAGAAAATGTGGCAAAGTGAACTGTAATGCCCCCTCAACTGGAGCTTTGCGCTAAGCAATAATCTTGCAAAGAAGTTCCATTTCGATTTTACTTTTGATATCATTAACTGAACAGATGAAAAATACTTTGACACATTTTTTTAGCTATAAGTAAATTTAAATTTTACTGAAGTCTTACTACTAATTTCTTTGGTTTGATTTGTTTAAACAAATCTCTGTGTTGTACAAATACTGATGATACGCGATATATCGATCAATTAATATCAGGTATTATATTTTCTTTTTTTGAGGCTTCATAATAATTAAGTAGGTCTAACATAGTAATTCAAATGTAATACGAACTTGTATGTTGAATTATTCAAGTATTTCTTTGATGAATTACTAGAATGTAGCCTATTCAAGTACCAGTACCAGTCTAATGTGAGCTAAAATGATATAAGATCACATTAATAAGCTTAGATAGTACGAGCTATGAATTATATCCTTTACGGGCTCATTTATTTTCGTTGTTAATGCTGTGATCTTTACTGTACTCAGCAAGTATCATATCGCTTAATTTATTTAATACAGTATCACAATTAATCATTTTCTAATGATATCAGATTTAACTTAACATTATTCATAGTGATATATATGGAAAAAGTATAGTGGTATTATAGTAATAGGAAGACCATGACAATATTTCTTTTTTTCTCTCCGAAGGAAAAATGTAAAAAACAGATAACAGCATACAATAGTTTTACAGATTAATTGCAATATGCAATCATACCATTGCTATTAACTGGAAAAATATTGATGTACCAGACATAATGTAAAATTATAGTGCAATGTATTATAGATGCAATAACTATGATTATACAATGGCTATTTCAGATAATATCTTGAAACTTACTGTAATTTTCTTAATTAATTAAATATATAATCATTATTATTTATTGCTAATCGATTTCACTAGATCATTACGTCTAAAATAACTAGAAAAGCTAGAAAATGTTGTCAAATAGCTAAATTTGAATGGTATCCACATTATTTTGATAATATGACTGCAAATACAGTATAGTGTTTCTTGGAAAGGTATCTACGCTAGATGGCAATAGTTAGTAACGGTATTTTTCTTGATAAAAGTGTTAGATTTGATGGATTAAAATCAAAATAGGCCCCTGTTTAAAGCCAAATCATACTGCAAAAAGTAATATTTTAAAATCACCTATTTCTAAACATACTATGGTGCGTATGCATTATTAATATATATTCCTTTGGTAGTAGAAGTAAGATACACCTTGTACGTTTTTAATAATGGTTATGGCCCTTCTAAAAGTCTATGTTAATTCATTAAGTAAATTCAGATTTGGATAACTCGTATCATACTTATGATATATAATTAAAATGAGAGAGAGTCCAAAGACCCTGTAGTTAGAGCATTGCCCTAGTATAATTCAGGAATATCGAACAGACTTGGTAACATTGAAAGTAAACATTGCACAAAGCAATGCATGTCACGTAATCAACTGAATAGCCTTTTCAGTTAGTAATACTTCAAAGCTAAATTGTTACTACGAAATATTTGGTACGCTACAACATTGACAGAATCAGAAATTTTCAGCATATTAAAAGAGATTGTTGATGAACAAAGATATTCATACAATAAATTTTTACTAGCGGCTTCAAAACATAAATACTGTATGTAATATGTAAATTATGAGCCCAAATAAGATATATTTAAAGTAATCGAAAATTTTTTCTTAAACGTAACTGTAAATTTCTCGGCTAGCGCCATAGATGTTGCTTCTAACATTGTAGCGCTGTCATTCATAAATATAACCGAGCAGTCGAAATAACTATGGGCAAATATCATCTATATCTGTATATGCATGTTAATACGCAAATGCGTGCCAAAATAATCACAATACTACGTGCTACTGAGTACTGACAAGTTATATTTTGAATCATGAAAGGTTAAAGCTGCTTTAACGCCTCACGAATATGAAAAAAATTTTATCAAATACTACAGCTACAATGATTCTAATTCCTTGCATTGATGATGTTCTCGACCAATCTTAAATTAACTGTATCTATCTGATTACACTATCGTACGTGCAGTATAGTCCTGTAAGCAGACTCGAATTGAAATTATGTATATGATAATTATTTGTGATAGCTTTTGATTGAAAGACTGTTAGAACTCTGAAATAAATGAATAACATGCAATATTTCACGGTAGTTAAAATCATTACTGAAATTTTAAAGAAAAGTAGGGAAGCTGGAGTAGATAATCTTCCATTATATATACTAATTGTCGTATTGCTATTTGAGAGAATTTTAATCATTCAGCTATAATATTTGTTGGCTTGCAACATATTATAATTTTTGCCATACCGTCAATTTTCATCAGTTATTCAAATTTAGATGACATCACTTTTTCAAATAATAACATCTGTAATGAATTAAACTTCAAAGAAAGAATGAGCAAATTAATAATTAAGTCACATTAAATTAATAAATAGTGATATTAGCTATGATTGATACACAAGTGGGATATATTAATAAACTAAACAGATATCGTCGTCAATCACAGCATCCCGTTTACTATCAGGATTTTTATAAGTAATCATGCGATTAAATACCTGTATTATTAGTTATCTTTTATTCTCCTTTTAACACATTTCAAAGTCTTTGCTCTAATATAGTACGTTGTTATTGCGTACCGCAAATTACATATTAATAAATATCTTCGCTATGTAATTTTCCTACGTAAGCGCGTAATATTTAAAAATATTATTCATCATATTAATTATTAAAGCGTAACCGTTCCGTAAATCACACACCATCTACTTAGGTATTGCATATTTTAGCATTTTTCAACAAAATTATGTAAATTTTCCAGTATTGATATACAAGTCAAACTTCCGTTTTCGACGAAGATATACTTACAGCACATAAACTTTGGTAACATACATCTCAAAATGATAGTGTAATACTATTTTGCTCCTAATTTTATTATATAAAATATCAACTATGAAGTACTATTGGATGTTTTCGATTTCTCATAGTTAACTCTTTAATAGGTAGATAATTATTGCCAGTTTATTGTTTAAAACATAATTATTAGGAAATATTATATAACTCATGCTCTACGTTAACTTTTTCATAGCAGTTAAATAGCAAAACATTAACAATAATAAGTAACGATTTATATCGTTAAATTTTAACTTCTACTGAAAATACGTGGTCCTATCGTAACCGTCTCACTATTTTTTTTGAATTGATTTTTTCATTTTATTTAATTGAGTTAAAACTATGCTGTATTGCTCTCAATTTTATTTTAGCCTATTGATAAAATCTCACGCATAAGGCTATCGTAGTCGTAGTTTTCTACGTTGCTTTATAATTTTTTTAAACCACGATAAAGATGATCAATTTTGGTATTATTGTTTTACATCAAATTCTGTGCTAGCTCCAGGCAAAGACAAACAGCACAGCCTACTACGTATATCCAATTTACTATCTAAATGGAAAGAACTAATAACAAATGCCCATAATAGTATATACCCGTATATATGATACACGTATTAAGTTAAACAAAAATATTTAATATGCATCAGTAGGAATTTTTCGATAGTTCACGTTTGAAATTATTTATTTTAAACCATCCTCGGTATAGTCTTCTATAAATACCTTAGAATACTGATGTAGCACTAAAAAAGACGATAATATCAACAAAGTTAACAAGAATATTATTGTTTGCTATATTTGGAGTTATGTATTCAAATTAGATTTGCAAGGTTTACAGATACACTTAGTATCTTACAGGCTGACAGACAAAATTTTAAACGTCAATCGTGTATATATCATAAACTGTTTTTAATTAATGAACATAGCCACTGTTTTGTCAGCAAAATAAAATATTTAGCACAGTTCGTACTGTTTGAAAAAATACTTGCTGGATAAACGCTTGATTATATACAATTATCTCATTATTTATGTTTTAGTTTATTAAACTACTATTGTTTTATGTTAGATTGCGTAATAATTTCCTCAGAAGACACTACGAGTATACCGTAGAAAGGAATATTTGTTGAAAATAGGGATATAGCTTTTATGTTTACGGCAGTTTTTGTAGCAGAATTTCAAATTCACTGATATTGATTGCTTTACCTCTACTTGAATTTTAGATGGCATAGAAGCTTTCGCTCGCTTTTTAAAATCAGAATTTAGTGATGAGAATATAAAATTTTGGTTGGCATGTGAAGAATTTAGGAAAATAGATAACAAGGGTGAAATCGAAAGCCGAGCCAAATGGATTTATGATACTTACGTCTCGCGCAAAGCTAAAACTGAAGTAAGTGATACTGTAGTTTAGGTGTGATGTTGCATTTGCAGACAATCATTATGTTTCTTATCAACCAAATTTAGGCTGTCATTATATTACTTCTGTAAAATGACAAAATATTTTTTGGACAAGAACTGTTTGATTCTTTCTCTAGCATATTCAGTATTACATTACATTAATTATTATTGTCCAATAATTGCCTTGTTTTTAATGATTTTTTAAATTTGGCTAATCCTAAATTAAACAAAGGAATTTTGTATGTAATATAGTAACTTATTATCTCTTATAGCTGTCATGTTATTTTGGATATGCCTATTACACATTAACATACAGATATAAGTTATTATTCATTAGACAACTCATATTTAAATGTTACCCTATCTTTAAAATTAGTAAATTTTAGGGTTACTTTAAAAATGACATTAAGGCAATCAAAATAATCGTTACTCTATACAATACAGATTAATTTAGATTCGAAAACAAGAAGTCATATCAGGAAAAGAATGGAATCAATTGATAATAACATTTTCGATCAAGGTCAAAAATGCATCAAAGAATTAATGGCTACTGACTCTTATCCTAGATTCATAAAATCATCTAAATATCGTAGTCTTCTAGCATAATGCTCATCGATTGCTTAGCTATTAGAAATCTCATATTGTTGGAATCTACGAGAGTTGGAATATCGCTTGGTCATTAGTTCTATTCTTTATCATGCCGTTCTTTCCGGTCGAACAGATCTAATTAAAGTAACAATAGTGATCACCTTATTTAGACAGATGCACTCCATATCTGAACGCTCACAATATTACAGATCAGAAAGAAACGACTTTAGTTGCATGTTGCGTTCTTCTATACCCTAACAAACGAAGTAATTCTACTATTTCTAACTATGGTAGAATCATATGAATCAATCAATTCGTTTGCTTGGTGAATCTTAAAAGTAAACGCTATGTAGTAATATTAAGTATTTGTTAGAGTATTCTGACTAGCTTTTAAATTGTTACGGTAATACTTTTTAGTAATCGTAATCACTAATGAAAATTCAAGCATAGTTTATCTAAAAGCACTGTTAGAGTTTAAAAGTCGTTCACTAGTGTTTTTGGCGCAATTTTTGTCTACATTTTTGCGCGATACTATTAGCAGGAGTAACATGATCTTTACTTTCGTAGCGTGCGTCAGTTATGTTAATCAGTTTCACTTGTACAGATGACATCGCGTATCGTGTCAATGTATATAATAGTAATTATTATATACTACACTATGGGTAACTTATGAGTTGTTATTTTGTTGTTTGCAATTAAATAATACCATTGAGGTATCGCCTTTTTTTATTACTTTGATGATAATAATTATTAAGTATTGATATCACTTTCCTACTTTTCTATAAATCATCTTAGATAAGTATATCATACAAATAGAATTATCATAATATATTTTACAAGTATATGAAATAGCCTTAACGAGAAGATTCGAAAGAATAAAAAGTTTGCACGCGTTTTGTTAAAGTATGTGGTACCAAAGTATGTCCTTATAGAATATTATCAAATATTCTGAATGCAAGAATATAAATGACAAGAGATTAATATACTATTCAAATATGTTTAAAGTATATAATATTCGAATTAGCACTTATTTTGATATAGCGATTTAAATACGTATTCCGTAAAGGCATTGAAGCATTAATGGAGCTCCTGAATCAGAAATTTAACACTATTTTTAAGATAGTAAAATTTTTGGCTTGGTTCTAGAAGGCCAACTGCTTGTAACTCAGCCATAATTGATACATCCCATGATACATGTAAGACACATGAAGGTACCTAATGAAAGTTGAGAGTGCATCAGTGATAAAACATTGAAATGTGACTATGAATATCCTAATAGCAAGAAAGAGAAAGTATATAAATGTATCACTGCGCTACTTACTAAATCTAATTTGGACAAGGTTGCTTTGTCATTATCGAGCTTCTTTCCTATTGAGGTCGAAAGTGTATAAACGATGGCATCGTTGCATAAACAAGAATTGATAAATTCGAATACCATTGCTAGCGCATCGTTGCTATGAAAAGTACCTAAGAACAAGTAGTGAAAAATATAAGCTGCTATCGCACTTAAAATTACAAAGGAAGACGGTACCATCTGTAATTAGGGTAGCGTAACATTCGAGCTAATAATCAGGGGTCATACCTTGTATTAAAACATCATCTGGAAATTTTACGCGAATAATAGTATATAAATAATGGCGAGAAATTCTTCCTTCATCTCTTTTTCGCATGGCTTTAGTTCTCAGCTCAGATTCTAGAGCTGCAGCTTTCGATCTGTAGAAGAGATTATAAGTATTTTGAATATAGCAATGGATCTTGATTGCTAATCATAAAGATTAAAGTGCGTATATCAGCAACTAGCTTGTACTATGTCTTTGCAATGTTTACTTTTGGGTTTGTTCTTGCTTTAACTCTGAGGCCAATATTGTATAAAATTCAGACGGCAACTCGACTTTGGGTGCAGCACTCGCTGCTCGATAAACGCGCATATCTTTGTCTAATGTAGGCTTTTTAGCCTCAGCGGATGTTAAAATTAGTAATGCCGCTTTCAGCACATCGACGTCGACTATTTTTTCACGATCAAGATAATAAAAGTCTTCTTCACTATCTATATTAGCAGAATAACAAGCACGTGAATACATTTATCGACATTTTTAACACAAAACAGTTCCTACACAAGTAAAGGTGATAAACCTTGAAATGGTAAGCGCTGCAAGGTAAATCCTAATGACAATAAAAACGAAGTACTCCCTTCAACGTCAGCAACTTTTTCCTGTTAGGTGATAAACAGTAATGGCATCGTTAATGATACGTATCTATTGCTGATAATATCCGCCATCTGGCTAATACAGTGTTGTAACTCGTATCTCAATAAAATTTAGTAGCAAGACCGAATTGATCCATTCGGATATTAAGCATAACTGACCTGGAAGATTTTATTACTAGAGCGGATTTTTCGGTATTTTTCAGTAGCAGGATCAGCTATAATGTTATTTATGTACCTAATCGAATTTAAGTGAGCAAGAGTTAGGTTACCTATGTAAAAGGTCGCACATCTAACGCAAAGTAAAATTTATAGAAACCAGAGCGGTATTTGAAAAATGCGCAAAATTACGTATTTGTTTTATTCTTACTTGCTTAACGTTGCTACGGAAGTATCAACAGCTTCCTTACGATTTAGTGTTTTAATGCGAGATGCAGCAGCTTCTATGGGATCCGTTTTATGCCACTACATAGGATATGAAAGATTTTACTGTATATATTGTAGAGAAGCTTAAATTGGAAGCAATACTAGAAGTGGTCTTACAAATCATATATAACTACTATATGTTGGATCTATGGCAATAAGTAATTTAAGAAAGTGTTCTGAATAACCATGAATTATTCAGTTGGCGTGTAGTTAAAATGTTGATACCTCATTCAAGCACGATCTCATACAATCTTGGATTTCACTATTAGTTTTGCTTCTTTTACAAAATGGACAGACAAGAATCACTCTTTGCACCTCGATTAAAGCCTAAGGATAAAATATTTATACTATCAATACTTAAATGGTAACCGGCTCATTCAATGTCTAAGACGAAATCATGCATAGAATGTAAGATTTTAAGCACCAGTTCGATAATATATTTACAGAACTAAATTTTTCGGTCATGCATTTCCGTATGGCCATTTACCTGGGCTTGATCAGAGCCAGCACGCGCATTGGAGGCTACATTTTCATATATCATAGAATGAAATCATATATTTAGTAAATAACATTTAAGATTATAATGTATCTCTACAAGTCTATGAGTTGCTTTATGATAGTACAGTAGTGTATTTGCTGGAGTTTACTGTATGAATATTCAAAAATGGAAGTTTGTACAGAAATAGCTCTTTCACTGGTGGGAACAATAATACATCCAGTACGATATATAAAAGGCAGTTGATGATAGGAAACTGTAATACTATGAGCAGTTTATGTATCGTAGTTATGTTTACTTTCGTTCAAACGGTCACTACTGTAGTAATGAAAAACTAGTTTTACTCGTCTTTACTGATATGCTTTGATACCTTCATTAACATGATAAATTGTAGATCCACTACGAAATGTTAGGATTATTTTAAAGTAAAATAAATGGTATGCACTGCTTACCAGCTGCTCCTCTTTCTGTATCTTTATACGAAACAGCATCTACCTTTTGACTTATCCTGTCATTTGTAGTTGTGGGTACATTGGATGTGTTGGCATCAGAATATGGTTCCCTGTATTTGACTTGACTCTTCTTTGATTGATTGTCAAGTCTGGCTATAGCTGCTTGGCCAGCACGCGAAGCATCCGATGTCGGTTGAATACGGGCTTCCACTTTTAAAGGATCGTTTACCTTTGGCTCTGATTCTTCCGCTAATACATGACCATCACCAGCCCTTTTAAATTTTCTGTCTAAGTTTTTTTTCTTAAAGTAATTCTTGACTGCATCCATGTTTTAATTAGACCAGTTGTGTCATCAATCTAGTACATTTTACGGTACCGTACAGTAGGCCCCAGCCATTATAACCACGATTACTCAGATACTCAGCGTCAATAGCTTCAACGATGATACAATATTCTACTGTACAGTATACAGTATGTGACAATACCGTACTGTACTGTACAGTACAGTACGGTACAGAACAGTACAGTGTACAGTACAGTATGTAAAAACTTTGAATACTGTACTGTACACTGTACAGTACTGTACTGTACTGTACCGTACTGTGGTGATAGGATAACTACTGTACAGTACAGTACAGTACAGTACTGTACAATATTCTACCGTATACTACTGTACAGTACAGTATACTGTATGCGACAATACTGTACATTACAGTAGAGTACAGTACTGTACAGTACAGTATGTAAAACTTTGAGTACTGTACACTGTACTGTGAGTGTACTGTACACTGTACAGGAGTACAGTACTGTGGTGACAGGATAACACAGTGTACAGTACACGCCTTATCCAGGCACGGTACTGTACAAGTGTACTGTACAGTACAGTACAGTACAGTACAGTACAGTATAAGTACCGTGCCTGGATAACTACTGTAAAGTACTGTACAGTACTGTACACTGTGTACAGTAGTCATCGATTAAGATGGGTCTATAGGCAGTAACTGTATAGGATGGAAACAATATCAATATATAGATTGGATATTATGAGGATGAATGGAATACTTTGCAGCCTTCAATCCTATATATTGTAAAATTAATCGAATGCAGTAAAGTATCTGTTTTGATTTTACGAGGGTAGATTGAATATTTTACAGCGTTCAATCCTATACACCGTAAAATTGGTTTAATGCAGTAAATTTATCTGCTTTCGATGAGGATAGTCGAATGCTCGATTTACTGTAGACTAGAATTTACCCTATTTTCCCTGCTGAATAGGGAAAATAGGGGAATTACGTAAATAAATTATATTGTTTTTTTTAAATGGGTCAATCAATGTGGATAAAAATGCAAATTTCATCCTAATTCGATCAGACTTGATCTGCATTGTGCATTAAGCCATCCAAGAAAGGTTGAAATTTACGTCAACGCTGATTATACTAGATGCAATCGTACATGCAATACATCGTTTACAGTGCAGTACATCAGTTCACACTGCAGTGCTTTGCAGATTCACAGAGTTCTTCAAGTTCTGCTTAAATTTAGTCATTAAACTAGATTTAAAGTGTGCACAAAGGAATGCTCATTATTCAACCATAGTTCACTTTAAGTATCAGCACTGGCTGACTTTTATAGTACTATGCTTCATATTTACTCGATAGTCGACATTGCAAAAAGGAGCTTCGGAATATAGTCCAATAAACGGATACGAATGTACAGTACATATTGCATTGAATAACTACACTACGGTGATCGCTTTCGATCACATACAGAAGCTTTCTTACCATTATTCTCCTTCATAAATTTTATGAAACAGTGAATTTATTGGAAAAAGTATGACTCTTTGATAATTATACAGTGAGGCAATTTACAATGAATGATTTAATGATTTCACAGTAATAATACGTACGGTATATTTTCTTATGATACCAAGGTTTGCTAAAATTTAGGGATATGAATTATCCGTTTTGTATACCAAAACGGTTTAGTACCTAAATTTTTAAAAAGCTGAGAATTATTAATTTATTATTACTTTGGTTACTTTAGTTTCATTCTAATTCGAAGATTTTAGAGTTAACGCCGTATACAATAAGGAAAAAAGGTTAGCACGATTAAAATTATAAGGCTCTCTACAGTATAATTCGAGCTACGCTTGCATGTATTTGGGTATCTATAAATACAGAAACGGATTTATTTGAGGTAATGATAGCGTGTAAATTTAGCTAAAATTTGAAATGTATAAAATTAAATAAAAGCATTACCGAAAATATTTTATTAGTTAACGACAAGCGATTCTTTATATCAAGTATATAAATAAATAACTAATGTTAATGCTTAATTTCTAATTCTGAACGCTTCCGATATACGAATCAGGAACTGATAGAATTGGTGAATGACCTTTGTCTATCATAGTCATAAAAGAAAGATTACGATATTTCTTGATGAAACCAACTATTCTTCCAGCATCGTCTTTCATCACAGCCTTTTTGCTCGATTGAAATAATTTCATGTAAGGCCAATTAATCTTTTTTATGGTTTTTTGCAAACTTATCCCGTTAACGAAAGCATCAAATTGACCATTGATAATTAAAACAGAGACATTTGCATTTAGAATTGCTTCTGCATTAGCAATAGATGGATAACAGATTGATTCTCTTAATAGAGCATAAACTAAAATGTTACTGGAGGCGAATTTAACATGCCTTGGTACAATGCCTAGCTTATGACGGATTTGGTTATTCATAACTGCATAGGCGGCTGTTGGAGCTATGGTAGGATTATTTTGTAAGCTTTGTATGTCGGTGTAATTGCGCTTTACTAAGGTAGTAAAAGGATTCTCGGATAAGTAGTTAATTACATTATGAAGATTAGCTTTGCTACTAATGTTAACCATACGTTCTAATGATTGCTCTAAAACCGCTGTTGCATCAATGCCTCGTTTCTGCTGAAGATATTGTTTTATGCTGTTCGCCTGATTCAGTAGTTGTTGCGATTGCATAGCGTCAATAAGTGAGAACGCATTTAGGTAAGGTCCTGCAAATTCGATGGTATCGGCTGTAGAAAGCAATGGACTACTTAGGATGCAACTAATAAAGTTGCATTGAATTCGACCCTCTTTTTTAGCCTGTAATAATAAATTACCAAACATTGAACCTATCTTGCCACCATATGATTCTGCAACAAGATGAAATGGCAATAATTGTAAAGAAGGCAGCAAATGTAAAACATGCGCAAATGTACGATATAAATCTTGGGCAACCTCATTGTCAGAACGACTATATGCAGACATTTTATCGACGTAACTGAATCCTGTACCAACTGGATAATCAATAAATAGCACGTTAGCACGTTTAATCA
The DNA here is from genome assembly GCF_000150275.1 of Trichoplax adhaerens. Classification (NCBI taxonomy): domain Eukaryota; kingdom Metazoa; phylum Placozoa; class Uniplacotomia; order Trichoplacea; family Trichoplacidae; genus Trichoplax; species Trichoplax adhaerens. The sequence continues at coordinate 2,823,110 of NW_002060944.1, read as the reverse complement.
ACGTCTTGTTTCGGGGTTTTAGATCCAACTGAATTGGCCCTACCTGACCAAAATTTCCTTTACCTACAGATGAATAGCCTGGTCCACCACTCATCCACAATATTAGTGGCATCTGGGAGCGTAATTGACTACCACGATAGCCATAAAACCACCAAAACATATGAGCACCAGGACGGACTTCATAATACCCCCATAACTCATCAGGTATACTAAGAATTGGTTTATATGAAGTTTGAGGAGAACTTGAAGGTACTGTGGTTGTTGCAGTTGTTGGGTTAGAGGTAGTTTGGCTTGGGCTGTAACTATCAGTTACGGAACTTGTTCCCTGAAGTTGATATGGTTTTCCGAATACGATAAAAATAGGGATAATTATGGCTAATATGATAATAATACTTATAGCAATTGCTATTATAATTGTTTTAGATGGGCAATAGGAGCTTAAATTAGATTTAGGTTTCGCTACAGGTTTCTCCATGATAACATTATCATCCGCTTAATAAAATTAATACTTGAAACTCCAAGCTGATTTCTTAGCGTCAGTAATTATCATCAGTCAAAATTTTTTTACTTTATAAGAAAATAATATGTCAGGGAATTTTACCAACTTTAGTTTACCAAGTTTATAAATTATATGATTACTTATATTAGATGTATAACGTAAATAGAAAAGTGATGTTGTTTTTGTTATCTAATTAATAAATTAAATGCTACATCTTTCTCCTCTGTATCCTAAAATAGCGGCATGGCTATCTCAGCAATTTCCTGTAAATCCAATAAACAATTAAAAAATCTTGTAGATGTAGATCTTTATTTATTCTATGATCTTTAGCTTAGATAAATATGCTATAGGTGATATTTAACATTCCTAAAATATTATCGGATGTAATGAAGATCATTTTATGATTAGCTGCATCACTGCGATTGAAAGGTTCAATAATTATAATCAGTACACCTCCTCTAATAGATCAAATGGCATTTTATCTTTTTAATGCACTTTTATGAAGAACTGTTGTAAATCAAACACAATTACATTAGTATACATACGGCAATTGGGTTTTTGTTTTTTGATGATAGATGCTAAGTTTTCAGTAAGATAGTCATTTAATAGGTAAATTTAGGGTTGATTAGAATACAAGAAGTGAAATTTTGGACTTTAGCATTATTTACTAACAGATCTCGGAAGGGTTATTTTCGTCAAGCGAATACTTTAGTACAGGTCAATGTATTGTATAAACATTTGACTAAAATCATAACAATTTACTTGATAATATAACAGTAGTTGCAATTAATACTAGTACTATGTGACTGGCAATGTAGGCCACCATAATATATACATCCGCTAGAATCAAGACTTTTTTAAAAGTTTATATTATACGAGTATTTTAAACTGCATTACAGTATCCGAACTAAAATTGTTTATAGTAGGTTATTTGTTAGGGCATAGATCACCGATCTGGCATTTAGAATATATTGAAAAAAATTAGATAAATTAAATTATACGGCACCTAAACTGTCGCTGCAAAAAGTGCGATGAATTGTTTTCTAGATAATTAAGTAATGACCATCTATTAGCTAACACGACATATTGCATGTAGATAACGTTATATTTATTTGAACAATATCATCTCTATTGCATAGGCTGCTAAATTATGACTTTCAATAGCTGTACTTAAAGATGATTATGAAAAATCTGCCGTAATATTTGAATTTATCCTATATTAGATGCTAAACTTCTTTAATCTATTAATTTATCTACTTAAGAAGTCAGACACAATCTGCATCTAGCGCTAATCTTTTTGTAGATATAGGATACAACTTACTGAGTCTAATGCAAGGGTACAAATTAATTTTGCTATTCCCAAAACAATTTTTACATATCTATATATTGGTATTAGACAATTATAATCAAAATATCACTATCTATCTAGTACTAATAGCTTACGATATTTAACTCTTGTCTTCTTCAAAACTTGAAAGCAGTTCACAATCGCAGTAGATGATATAAATAATCATCCTGAAGCTTGTCAATTTATTAAGATTGTAAAATGAATGTACTTTGTAATTAAAGAGGCTATGCATAATCGAACAGGATATGTTCGTATATGTATTAGGCACATTAATTACGGTAAAACAACTGTTGAGATATGCTAAATTAGCCCCTTCTATGTACAAAAGTATTACCCTTACGCAATTATTTCTGTCGTATATCTGATTCTCAGACTTGGTTAATACTAGTAGTGTAACAAATACACAACAATTTCTATCACTTGTGTTTTACAACTTTATAGGTATATGGATAGATACTTAATTTCGAGTCTAGATAACAGATACACCGCGTTAATTTATTTTTCAATCTTCAGATTATTGCAGCATATCATTACCCTTACAGAGCTCACATTGCTAATAATTGCATCAGGTATATGATCTTTAATTAGTTTGAAGAACAAAAATGAATTTTCACTTTACGATGTAGTAAATTCTATTTTTCAGATGTTCTCTTTATTTATCAATCTTCGTAATGCGGTTGCCGATAACCATATTATTACTTAATCCTAAAGACATATTGATAACATACTCAGCACAATCTATCTGAGTCTCAGAACGTTAACATAAACATCTCAATAGAATTACTACAATTCGTACTGTAATTATCTGTAATATACACTTACACAATCTTACAATCAAACGTTCAATTGATCAATTTTCGTACAATACAGTAATTTTAATCTTAAAGCTAATTTGGGCAGTGCTCCAATATGTAAAGAGTTATAATGTTTTAAATACGTAAATAGAAACCTCGTTAATATCACAAAAATAGCTAGAGAACAAATCAATCTCATGCTTTACATCAATAGTTTGAATTACTCTTTTATATATCGTGTAATTGAGAAATTAATAAACGGCTTAGCATTATAGTAACTCGAAGTGGCAAGAAACCATATACATGTACTCTAAATTTTTGACGTACTGCTCTAGCGCCAAAATTAAAGCAATTTAAGGCGAATTTTCAACAGTCATGTCTTAATATCAGAACTTATTAATCACGATTTTACATTCAAATTTTATAATTTAGTTATAACGTGATACATTATGACTTTAAATAAGATACTCATATACGCTTAAATATGCTACCTTAAGATTAAGTCAAACCAGGTTGAAATGGCTCCATTAATTTATAAGGGATCCTTAATGTTGGTGAATGTCCAGTATCTAATATAGTACAGTATTCTAAATTTTTATAGCTTTGCTTATATCCAACTATACGTTCGTTCGAATCATAAACAGGTAATTTTTGGGTATTCGAGAATTGATTTAAATGACTCCATTTCAGCTTTTTCAACCATTTTTGGTAACTTAATATATTAACAATACCATCAAACTGGCCGTTGACTATCATGACAGATACGTTGGCTGCTAATAGATGATCGACGTATTCTGTAACTTCGGTAACGAAGCTTGGATCCAAGTATGATCCAACAGCAGGATTAGAATCAGCAAATGTAATATTTTCAGGTATTATACCTAATTTTTTACGTATGGGTCCATTCATCGTTTTATACATTTCACTAGGATTATTATTGTTATTACTGCTATTTTCATCGGCCGTATTCACTAATCTAGCAAAGATGTTGATAGGAAAATGCATACGCACGTAGTATATATTAACATTAGCTGTCATTTCTAGCATTATGTATAGCATAACATAAAATTGCCGTGATGCTTCTTTGTTATTACCAGTTGCAATTAAGGATTTTATTTTTTCCACATGCTGATTTAATTGATTTAATTCTGTATCATCAATCAATGACATCGCGTAAAGAAAGGGTCCATATGATGCTGCTGTATCCATTGGTGATATAAATGGACTACTTAAAATAGTCCCACGAAAATTACATTGAATTTGACCAGCTAAATTGCCTTGAATTAATTGATGGCCAAGGATAGCACCAATTTTACCTCCATAAGATTCACCAATTATGTAAAGTGGTACATTTTGTAGGGCAGTTATTTTTCTTAATACTTCAGCTATAACATGATAGAGATCTTGACCTACTTGAACGTCAGTTGTACTATAGGCCGATGGATAGCTAACGTAACTGAATCCTACACCAACTGGATAATCTATAAATAGCAGGTTAACTTGCTTTAACCAGGTATTTTGACGAGGTGTTAGATTCATTTGCACAGGTCCAATCTGATAAAAACTACCGCGACCAACAGAGGAATCACCAGGTCCGCCATTCATCCATAAAACTAATGGTATATCTTGACGTGATTTGCTTTGGCCTATGTAACCATGAAACCACCAAAACATATGCGCTCCAGGTCTTACTTCGATATAGTCCCATTTTTCATCAGGTATTGACGAAGAATTAATATGGTTCCTACGCTGGTAATCATGACTTGTGTTGGGAGTTTCAGACCATGACTTTGCTTTTGGATTTATCCGAGGATTGCCATTGATGGTAGATAGAATTTCACATGATATGATTATTGATATAAAAAAAAAATCATGCATAGATTTCATAACGACTTGCTTTCATAAACGAGTATTTTTTTTCACTAGTAGCCACTAAAGAAAATTTATAGCTTTATTTCTGATATAAAACATTTATAATCATATGCAGTTACTGGCAACGTTGCTGTTATATATCAAACTAGCTGTGTTTATTTATCAAATTGCAGCATCGCTAATCTATCTATGGTACATCAGTAGGTAGGATTATTATCGCGGTTTATAATCGTTCATTGTTATTTTAAGTTTCGTAGAAGCAACAATAGGCCAATTATGGCGACTGGCTATCACTGCTAACTGAGAAGTATTGCCGCTGCGTATTGATATAAGCGGATTAAGTTCATAACTTTAAATACTAAATTATCATAGGTAGATTCCCTGCACGACATTATTATGATCGAATTTTGATCATTATAATATACCGTAGTTAGTTCATAGAGTGTTACAGCACACTATTACAGTTCCAGTAAACTCATTAGCACGGTTTCATATTTATGCTACCGAGTTACCAAGCTTATTAGTAACGATTACGAAAAATATCGTATTTATTGTTAAAGCTTTGAAGATAATTACTGCTATTATGTATCCGTTTTTAGCGAATAAAATTGTACATCTGTGGTACATTACTACAAAATTATCACCCGATCAACTCTAAATTACAAAGTTGGGCATCAGTTGGATAATTATATGATAATTATATCATCCAGGCGTATTTACTGCGTGCGTATTTGTAGTGCATTATAATTCATATCAAATGGCTAACAATCAAGTTACTTTTGCAATCAATCACTAATTCCATGAAATTTTTTACTGTGGATAACATAATCGATGACTTTTTTCATTCGTTGGTCTAAAATTACCTATTCAATCAAGTAATATTTAGTATTTGTGGATAAATTAATTGTCATTCGACTTTGAGCTCCACCTTTGTATTTGCGAACTAAGTTATTTTCAAATCACGTTAACAGCAAATAAAAGATCTACCATATTAAAATTAATAAATAAATAACTGCAAAATACGATGAACTTTGAATTGATGCAATATTTAATTTAAACCATTGATATTTTCTAGTATGAATTAGGTATAGATAAAGCTCATAACACTGTTTTTAGTCCTTGAAGTAAAAAGTAAATCGGATTACTATAAATTTTCTTGCTTCATCATGGTGAAATATTTAGCAAGTCCAGTATGAGCTATTCCATAAGGATCAAGACTTAAAAAACTTTATTTTTTTTTTTTACTACTTTTCAAAACTTATTTCCTTCTGTGTAGTGCCTAGTTGTATAAAGCAGTAAAGTACCATATTTATTACTGTAGTACCTACGGCGTCGTACGCTAACATCTTGGCTGCTGTTTCTGTTACTTGATGAATTACGGTACTTTCAGCGAAGTACAGTATAATGTACTGTACTGTACAGTACAGTACAGTACAGTACGGTACCATGAATTTAGTTTACAGTACTGTACTGTACAGTACAGTACTGTGTACAGTACAGTACCATGAATTTAGTTTACAGTGTACTGTACTGTACAGTACAGTACAGTACAGTACCATGAATTTATTTTACAGTACGGTACTGTACAGTACTGTACTGTACAGTACACTGTACGGTGGCCCAAAATGGGCAACTTTACAGTACAGTTATACGTACAGTACAGTAATGTACAGTACAGTGTGGTGTCTGCATGACACAGTACTGTACACTGTACTAGAGTAACAGTACTATACTGTACTGTACTGTACAGTACATACTGTATTGTACAGTACTGTATACTGTACTGTACACTGTACTGTACTGTACTATCCACTGTATTTACTCTACAGTACAGTACAGTACAGTAAGCTACAGTATTTAAGGCGTCTCATGGGAATCAAAAAATTTTCGATGCTTTTAATTCGTTTCACTCTTACTACATGAACCACATACTGTACACCAAGCGGCTTTAGAACCATAACCCTAAAATTAATAGACGGCTAATGCGAAGCAAAATTATATAGTACTGTGCTAACAGTAAGCGCAAGGGCATTTATCTTCTTCGTATATTTTAAAGAAACAATTGACTAATAAACTAAATTATAAATACTCCGTACCATGGAACTTATTATTCATGACGTGATCAGATGAATCACCAATGTCTACAAGGTAATTTACAACCAACCATACCTCGAGACTCACGGCTAAACGACTCCACCCTACAGCTTACACAAAGCGTGCCCCACCATCTCGCATGCGTCATGCTCAAATGTCCAAAGCATAGAAACCAAAGCGTGACTCATAGGCACTTCCCATATTATAGTTGGAATAATAATAAATTAACATTACCTCAACATGGCACGGTATAGACCGAATAGTACCGATTAGTACTGTACAGTATGCAGCGTAGTAGGGCTGAAATAATCATCGCAATCAAAACCCGTTAGCCAATAAGAGGTCTTGAAAGTACTGCGCTTAGTTGATATATCAACAGGACAGTACCGTTATATCTAAATGTGGAAACGGATAATAAAGTTACTAGTCGATTATACTAGTGATCCTAGTCCAATATTACTCAACTAGTTAGTAAGTGATAAGAGTAAGAGTACCATCAAAAACTTTTTGAATCCTCTTCAAAAACAGTAGCATTGATACTATATTACTGGAAATAGAATTATTAGTTTAATATTGATCGTCATATGGCGAAATTGCAAGAATTAATCTAGATTTTAGACAGAAGCGTCCAAGTCAAGTGAATAATTGCAAATTTCTACTTAGAAGTAATATTGTAGTAATCACTGTCTAGATTTTGAATTCAGTTGATTTTATTACCTGAAAAGTGGTTGCACGTATTCTCCCGTTATTCTATGGTCGAAATGAAGATGAAATTTCATCCCTGGACAGCAATACTATTCTTGTGTAAGTTAAAGTATATTCTTATGAAATAAAACGTCTATCGAGTTATCTTGTTTGACTTCCTGAAGTTGATGAAGGCAGAAAATGGTACTCCAGTAGTTATGGTGATATTCATGTATATGTTTTTAACTTGTTCGAGAAATGCATAGCAGTTCTAGACGGTCTAAACGTCATCACATACTGACAAATATACGTAGTTATTGATAGCATTTAGACGAATTAATTGCAGTATCATTTTTTAGAGTTAACCAAAGCTCATTACATTTAAGCACTCTTGAAGGTAATACTTTACTATGTAATGAATTGACATCAGGACTAATTTCGATTTTTTGTGGCGTTTCGATGGTAAGGTTATATTGGCACTGTAAACAACACTCCAGCATATGCATTCAATTAGCTTGAATGATATACTGTATACTTTACCTAAATGGTGCACTTGATATAATTCGCGTTTCCTTTGTTATCTCAACCTCTCTCCATAAAGGTTTCGATGATAAAAATGGAAGTATGAACGTCGTACCACGTACAGTGTTATTAATGTAGGAATAGCTATAACTTAGCTTTATTTCACTTGTACATAGTAACATATAATGCTAGTTAAAATATGATGATATGAAAGCTTGGGTAATGAATTTATAAGTCTTCCTATTAAGTAATAGAAGTATGTCCTTTCCAATGCAAAAGTAAATATTCAATCCATAGATTTAGATTCATTAAAGTACGGTGATTACGAGCAAGTGATATTTTTAAAGGAATATCTTACTTATAGGCTGTAGCAGGTTATACTGCAATAAATTTTGCCAAATAACGTTAATTTTATCTATAGTTTACCATGGAAGTAGCTATTTGATAACCAGTCTTGTTACAAATTGGATTTGAAAACTTTTAGTACAGTATTTGACAATTTAGTAAAAAATAGGCCGTAGCATAGGTACGAATATACTTTGACCTATACCACAAATAAGTTCTAAATTTGAGACTAGCCACGTACTGTACATATATAAGCATTACTTAATTATTCTGATTACTAACTAAGATTTATTCTTACGGTAAATTTCTCATCATCAGCTTAATGGTGTAACTACTAAGTTTCGTAGTTTCATTTGACTAAACTTTAATTAGGTAAAATACTTTAATTATAGGGTTATTTTCTTTAGTTTTAGTGCAAGAAATCAAATTTACTAGAGTATTATGATCACAAACATAAACATACTACAAATGTAGCGAAATAATTAATAATCAAAAGAAAATCAAACACAAAACAGCGTTACTGATCTTTATTCAAGAAATGCCCTAGATAGTGACACCAATATATTGATAGTTAGTGATGAAATAGTGGGACTCTCAAAAATTGTTTGCGGTTAAAAAGCTTTATCGTAGTTCCACCTTATTCCAGGTTACTATTGATACTTAGGACGGCGTATAATTAAGGTTTTGACTAACTGTATAGCCTTAAATTAGGTATCCCTTTTTACTGTATTGAAAACACGATTGCGGGGTTTGGACATTTATAAGTGGGTAAATGTGCACGTATACTTCATAAAATCCAATATTTAAATTCATAAACGTAGAATGTATAGTACTGCTTAGAGCATTGCAAGATGTAGCACCTGTCATAGGCGCAGGTATGAGATAGTACTAGTCAGTCTCAAAATTAGAACTTTAAAATTAGTGTCCACAATTTTGACGGCCTAGATACGATGTCATAGCACATTTTATTGCGCCTTCATTTTACATAGATCTTTGCTTTAGCAAGAGGAAAAATAAATAAAGGCTATCATTTCTTAAAGATAATACATACTTTTTGCTGTTAAAACAATTGATCATCAGGAGTCGTCTGTATAATTTCTACTGTTTTGAAAAGGAATATATTAGTAGTAGGCCTCATAGTTGGTAATAATAAAAGAAAGTTTGAGGATTTACTGATTTTTATGATAAATATACCAAACAAAAATATTTCTTCGATATACCGATATCTATTTCTAGCTGTCCTATTCAATTTGTAATTTATGGTTAATGTGCATTGCAAATCGTAAACTAATAATAATATCAGTAAAGGATAAACCCTATGAGCAGATATATATATATATTCGCATAACCTTTCTTGTTCATTTACTAACACACACTAATCTGCGTGAAAACTTACAGAACTTATAATAACATTTTTAAAATGTTAGTATGCCTCTATTATATCCTGCAATTGTCAAATTATAGTAAGCTATGCAGTAGAATTAATAAATCTCGTTATTGAATGTTAATGACACCAAGGTATGTGAGGCTTATAATAGTAAAGGTATTTCAAACTCAATTTTGCTATGAAACAGCACATAGCAAAAGACATGGACTTGAATTTTATTTTATTACAAAACACCTAAGCCGACGAAGTAGAAATTACGAAATCTTCGGTCATATATCTTACTAAATAACACCTTTTAAAAGTGCTACTCTCTTATTTTAAGCTATTTATGATTGAACTACTGCTACTCTCCTACTCTTCGCCCTAGTAACCATAATTTAGCTCTAAAATTCATCTATTACTGTTTCCATCTCTAATACAGAATAACAACACTGGGTAAGGGCGTCGCATTTATGCAAAGTGTTCGGATGTTCATATTAAGAAACAGCTTTTAATAAAATGCAATATTAACTGCTATTTGAAATACTTATTACTATAATATGAAATATAAGTTCAATATCTGTTTCATTTATCGAAATCTTACGCATCTTGTATGAGAGTAAGTATTTTATGGCTACAATTACAAATAGTTATATAACTCTAGTCATTTATTACTAACGTAACAAAATATTTACGCGCATAATATATAATTAACGGAACATAAATACGATAGACAGTGGCTATCTACCAATTGCAACATATTCGATTTAGATGTTCCTAACAAAGTTAACATCATCCAGTAAAATTATAGATTAATGATAAATTGAATACCTTTATTTTCAGATTCTATATCATTGCTGTACTCTAACAATGTAATCCATGGTCAATCCAATCTGGCCTATTTCTCTGGCTCATCTTATATTGTCGATGATCAATTTAATCCTAACAACACTTTCAGTATCACATTTAAAACTTGCTATCCTACGCAGACCCTTGTTTACCAACCTGGAGCTGGGCTATCAAATATCTCTATTCAGTTGTCAAGTGGCGTTGCTGTCCTACAATGGACAACTTCCAGTGGTATAACGTATCGCATACAGGCTGGACTAAATTTACATGATAGTAATTGGAATACGATCCGATTTGCCCCAAGCGGTATAAGTAACTCTGGTTACTCCGGTAACTTCAGTGTTATAGCTCAGTTTGGTACTGGTAATAATGACCTTCTAGTGAACGATTCCTTTTCAAGCTTTCAACCGGTTGGACAAGCATTATTTGGCGGAAAGATCAGAGATAATATAATTTCAGCTGAATATAATGGTTGTATGAATCAATCAGTCTTTGCTAATTCTCAAAACAGTTCGAATATTGTTTGGCAATGTTCGCCCGGTTGTACTCCAAATGTTACAAATGGTAATGTATATAGCTTAGTTACTCTCATTCTACTTATTGATTTGTAAATTACATTTACCGTCTAGCATATTAGGTAAAATTCTTTTAATTATCAGTGTTTTGTCAATTACTAGGTGTTTGTCCAACTGGTTATATTAATCCAAGTAGCTACTGTCAAGACAAGGTGCAATTATGCGGCGATAATCCATGTAGTAAAATTCCGGAGGTAGCAAATAAGGGTATAAAGCAGTGCTTTAATTTAGTTAATGACTATTTCTGTTACTGTGGACCACGCTATACAGGGATAAGATGTGAAACCGACTTGGGAGCAGCATGTACTAGAAATCCCTGTAATTCTGTTGGAAGTGCTGTTTGTCTTAATACTGATAATGGAAATAATTATACCTGTATTTGTAAGACTGGATATACAGGTAGAACATGTGCTGAATACATCAATTTCTGTACTTCGAATCCTTGCCAGAATAATGGCACTTGTAGTAACATTGTCCCACCACCATCTACAGGCGCAACTTATCGTTGTAACTGCCAAGAGTATATTTATTTCGGTTCTAATTGTCAATTCTCGAATATTACTCTGTACTGTAATATCTATCCTGGAATATGCCAAAATAACGGACAATGTAGCAATCCAACACAACCTGGAGGAACTTATTCATGTAATTGTGGAAACACCGGTTACAAAGGTAAAAATTGTACTACCGATATAAATGAGTGTGCGGAAAGTTCACCATGCCAATTTGGCAATTGCATAAATACAGTAGGAAGCTATCAATGTCAGTGCAATCCTGGATATACTGATAGAAATTGTACAACAAATATTAATGAGTGCCAGAGTCAGCCGTGTCAAAATGGTGGAACTTGTGTTGATGACATTAATGGTTTTAACTGCACCTGTTCAGTTGGCTTCAATGGCACATTTTGCCAGGCAAATATAAATGATTGCGAGCCTAATCCTTGTACTGAGCTTAATACTGTTTGTTTAGATGGAATAAATAATTATACATGTCAATGTCAACCTGGCTATAGCGAAGAAACTAACGGCTCTTGCTTTGAAATTAATGAGTGTAGCTCATCACCTTGTGTCAATGGCGGTAGTTGCGTTGATCAGATTAACTTCTATACTTGTGATTGTTTAAATGGTTATACCGGCAGTAACTGCGAATCTGATATTAATGAATGTCAATCCAATCCGTGCGTAAATGGCACATGCCAACATTACGTTGACTACTTCAACTGCACCTGTTTTGCTGGTTTCAATGGTTCACGTTGTGAAGTTGAAATCAATGAATGTCAAATTAATCCTTGTCAAAATAATGGAAATTGCACTGACTTCATTAATGACTACAAATGTAACTGTTTGTCTGGTTACACAGGTAAAAATTGTGATTTAGATTTTAATGAATGTAATACCAGTAGCAATCCTTGCCTCAATGGAGGTTTATGCAACAACTTTCTTGGCGGTTACAGCTGTAATTGTACAACAGCTTTTAATGGAACTAACTGTGAGACAAGACTTGATTTATGTGCCCCAAATCCGAACATTTGCCAAAATGGCGGTAGCTGTCGAACAAATTACAATCTGAATAAAGCAGAGTGCTTATGTCCTAATGGTTGGAGTGGTGATTATTGCACGTTTCAAGTTAACTTTTGCATTTCTAATCCTTGCCAATATGGTAGTTGTCAATCTCAAGTTGGTTCATATAAGTGTAATTGCAATGTAGGCTTTACTGGAACCCGGTGCGAAACTAATATTAATGAGTGCCAATCAATGCCTTGCCAAAATAACGGAACCTGCTTTGATGGTATAAATTCTTACAATTGCAGTTGTGCCGATGGCTATAATGGGACTCATTGTGAGCAAAGAGTTTTCTACTGTAGAAATCAGCCTTGTACGAACGGTGGTTCATGCATTGAATTATCCAATAGCTACAGATGTGACTGCCTACCTAATTATACTGGCTTAAATTGTGAATCCTCTATCCAGTATTGCCAACCTAATCCATGTGTTAATAGTGCTAATTGTACTGATACAGGTTTTGGCTATAAGTGTTCTTGTAGTTTTGCCTATACTGGCCAAAATTGTAGCAGCCGCATCGATTTCTGTAATCCAAATCCTTGCGTTAATGGTAATTGTATGGATCTATCATCATTAACTATGAGTAGCAGTAATCCGATAGGCTATAACTGTTCATGCAGCCCTGGCTACACTGGTGATAGATGCCAAACTAATATTAATGAATGTCAGTCTAACCCATGTCAAAACTCAGGCGTTTGTCAAGATCAAGTCAACGGCTATAACTGTCAATGTCTAAATGGTTCTACAGGAGTAATATGTGAAACTAATATTAATGAGTGTTCGTCTAATCCATGTTTAAACGGTGCTACATGTAATGATCATCTTAACAGTTATTCATGTCAGTGTGCTTTTGGATGGAATGGAACAATCTGTGATCAAGAAATTATGGCTTGTAATAGTAATCCATGTTTAAATGGAGCAACTTGCGTTTCAAATGGACCTGGCTTATTCAGATGTCTTTGTTCTGCGGAATATACCGGAACCTGGTGCAATTATACTGTATCTGCTAACTTTAATAACGATGCAGTTACAGCCTTTGCTGTGATCCCAAGTAATCAGATTAGCTTGCAGTTTTCGATTATAACAGATTCTACTACCAGCGACTCAATCCTTGTTCAATCAGGAGGTAGTAGTGCCTTAACTATTAGTATGAATAATGGTATTATAACGGCAGCATTGACAACTAATAATGGGATTCTTACTGTAAGCGTCGATTGCGGTGTAATTTACTCAAGTTGGAGTGATATCGCATTCTCCTCGACTTCTTCCAGCATTACTTTAGCTGTTACCGGCTCGTCCGGGCTGCCATGTCAAGCATCAACACCTGTCGCAGGATCTACCTTACCTCAAGTCAGTGCCCTCTACTTTGGCGGATCTGCACCGGTTATACCGACTGTTAGACGCCTTTTAGCCACATCTACATCGACATCTTCTAATTACACTGGATGCATGCGTAATATTAAATATGATAATAGCAACTTATTTTTTAATAGTAACGGATCTACGAGCAACGCTGCCATTCAGCAAAGTTGCACTAATAGCTCAGGGTGTCAGACGTCCTCTTGTGCAAATGGCAATTGCATTGCTGAATGGAATAGTTATAGATGCAGCTGCAATACTGGATGGGCAGGAACAAACTGCACTATTAGTAAGCCGTGTATTTTCGAATTCGTAGTAATTTTTGAACAATTTGAATATATATATAGCTCATGTGATTTGGCAGCCTGATAACAATGACTAATCCAATTTATATCGTAAATTAGGGAATTTGCCTGCTTCCTTTGGTAACAATGGTATTAAAAGCTATGCAGAATTGAATGCGTCCATGTTAGGTGCCTTAACAGCGTTACAATTGTCATTCAGAATTCGAACACGACAATCAAATAGTTTTATCATGTACCTTGGAGCAAATGATACCAAGTCCAATACGAATAACAGTTTCGTCTCCGTCGAATTAAATAATGGCTATATTATGGCAAACCTTGGTGCGGATGGGAATGTTGTGCGGTTACAGTCAAATAATTCAATTTCAGATGGAAATGTTTCGGTTTTTCATAGCGTTCAGGTTTACTTCCAAAATCAGCAATTATCTCTACTTGTTGATGGCCAACTAACTACCGCAGTTTCAAGCAATATTTCGAAAATAGCAACTATGAAATTTTTTGTTGGTGCCGTGGCTAACAATTTGCTTGTACCAGTTGAAGCTATTACACAAACAATAACGTTGCATGGTTGCTTATCAGATATAAAAGTTAATAATCGTCAGTTTGCCTTTCAAGATGATTCTATGACACTGAATCTGGATCAATTACCGATTTCATCGCAAGGCGTAACTATAAATTGCACAGGCAACTCTGTATGCCAGCCGTCGCCATGTAATAATAATAGCACTTGTATTGACTTATTTAACCAATATAGCTGTTCATGTCCGAACTTTATTTCCGGTCAAAATTGCAGCAATATCAATTATTGTGCTAATAATCCGTGTAATAACGGCAGCTGTATCAACATTGCAGGCGGATATGAATGTAAGTTATCATAAAAATAAGCAGTTACAGATTAAGCAATGTAACTGGAAACAGTATCTATAATTTAGTGGTCACTTACATCACTTTGCTGAATTAAGCGATGTGCTTAAATTGCTAACAAGGTAGATTGCATGAGATGTTTTATTAGCATAATTTGAAGATTTCTGCGATAAATAGATATCTTTCTATAATTGAGATGATATTAGGTCAGCTTTTACTGCTTTACAGTAGAAACTACTGATTTACATTTGCAAAGTAATATAATATAACTCCTGTAAAATTTACTAAAAGTCGTAGTCAATACCTTATCTTATGACCTGAGAAAGCATTAACGCTGAATAATTTATATTACATGTTTTATTAGGTAGAAATTAACCAGAATTGTACACTATATTTTCATAAGAGTGAAATAATTTAATATCCACTTCTCGTAGTCATCTAACGTAATGTGTGATTTTTGATTTGATAGGCCAGTCAAGTGCCACATTAAGTTCGCAAACCAGCTTTGAATACTACCTAGCGAACTTAAACCTAGTTGGTGATTTATGGAAAAGTATTCAGTTCCGATTTCGCTCAAGATCTGTAAATGCTAATATACTGACTTTAAATAGTGACACCGGTTCCACATGGATAATATTCGGCATTACGAGCGATGGAGTTAATGTTCGTTTTAATTTTGGTAACGACAATATCACACTTTCACAAAATACAACTACGTTTAATGATGGTCAGTGGCACAACGTTTCATTTACTGTCAATGGTAATACTGCAGCATTAGCCGTAGATGTACTGGCGCCCATAACAACTAATAATGCTAATCAAGTAAATGTCCAAAAGCTAGGCAACTTTATTGTAATAGGCGACGTCGATAAGAATGCACTACAGACATTTGATTCATTACCAACGTTTCCATTTGGGATGATAGGCTGCTTGGAAAACATTCGATTAAATTCTCATCTATTACCATTAGTAAAAAATCAAGTTATTCATATCCTCAATGGCGATACACCGAACCCTTCTGATCGTTTTACTGCTGTTAATCAACTCAATGTTTTGGTCGGATGCCAAGGCAACCGAGTATGTGATGCTAATCCATGCCAAAATAATGGCACCTGTAGTGATCTATTCAATTTATTTAATTGTGCGTGTCCTAATGGTTTCAATGGTACAAGCTGTCAAAATAACATTAACGAATGTGCGTCTAATCCATGCGCTAATAATGGTACCTGCACAGATTTACTTGCTAGTTATAATTGTACATGTTCATCAGTTTATACCGGAAATAATTGTGAAACGCAGGTAAATTTTTGTATTTCATCTCCTTGTCTTAATAATGGAACATGTAATCCTTATTTAGGTGGCTATAATTGCTCGTGTCCTAATGAATATAATGGTACCACTTGTGAATTAGATATTGATGAATGTAACGACAATCCGTGTATTCATGGAAGTTGCACAAATACGATAGGTAGTTATAGTTGCGCCTGTAATAGTGGATATACCGGTCAAAATTGTGGTCAGGATATTGATGAGTGTGCTGGAGGAGCTGGACCATGTCAAAATGGTGCAATTTGTAATAATATGATAGGTTCGTACACATGTAAATGTGCCCAAGGCTATCATAATAAGAACTGCAGTCAAAACACTTGCCAATACTATATGCCATGCCAAAATAGTACCTGTAACTTTCATGCTAATGATAGTAGTTATAATTGCTCTTGTGAAAGTAACTATTTTGGTCAGAACTGTACAGAATTCAATATCTGCACTGCAAATTCGCCGTGTTTTAATAGTGGTACATGCATACTATGTAAATCTGATCCTAGCTGCCTTGATGGCTATAACTGCACCTGTAAAACAGGATGGGAAGGTAGACTATGTCAAAATGATATTAATGAATGTACAAGACTTCCAGCAGTATGCTCTGCAGAAGCACAATGCAACAATACCAATGGTTCTTATATATGTATACCACCAACCACTTCAACTCCAACTACCACTACTACTACAGGTGGTTTAGACGTAGGCGCTACTATTGGCATTGCAATGGGAGTAACTGGTTTTATTTTAATTGTAATCATTATTGTTGTCTACGTTGTTATAAAGAATCGTGCAAAACAGGGCCGATTTAATCCTAGTAAGCAAGAGGAATTTGGACGATTTCATATGGCTGACATGAGCAAATTACCACCTAGAGAACGTTTGATTTAAACCATTTAGATGGAAGAAGCTACTTATATAAATATGTATATAACATATACATATATGTTTGTATTTATACTATTCATAATTGAGATCTAAGGTTATGCACTTCATCTGGAAATAATCTAAATTTTTAATCATCTAGTCAGTTTATAGCTATTACACGCTCTTGTACTGTCACTGGTCTTCAATTCTGGCTGTTTCTTTAACAGTATATATTATTGCCAAGCATAAATATTTCTATTACTGTCTGTCATCTTATTTCCGTCATCGATATCCATGCTTAATTTCATTAATTTGGTTTATGGTATTTTTGTATTACTGTATTTATCTATAATCTAAACTTGACGATGATAATTAAAATTTCTATAATTCTCGTATGTGATGATTATGTATGTTGGGCAATCTTCTCATTCTATCCGCGGATAATAATTCGCTGTTATTTTTGAAGAATAATAATAGGAAACACATATTACATTTGTATGAAACAGATATTTTTACATTGCTAACTCAGTTTTAAATTACTGTAATACTAATATTTCTTTACACATAACACTTTTTTACTTACGGTAAGGCATTTTAACCATCTAAGATTGTCTGTTACAACAGATTAAAATCAAAATTATGATGTCCTAAGAGAGATAGGCAATATCACATGTTTTTCGGTTTTAAAAATTCTCTTATGTTGTGGTAAATTTATTAAGCATTTTCAGAATTCATACTTGTGATTTACTAGTGTTTAATAATACGAAGAATTAAAAAATAGGTATCTTCATTATTTTGTGGCCAGATTGTCTGGGTTAAATGATCTGGCCATTAAGCTATCTCATCCTAAAAATGGAGGTTCGAATATGACAATAAAGGTTTTAAATATCGTATTAAATATCGCCGTTATGGATAATATGATTATGATTCTAAATAAAACTGATCGGTCCTTTCGTTATTTGAAAGAAAAGTCTAAAAATTAACCTCTATTGCAAAAGCAACAGATTGTGTCGGCTAGAGTTTCATTTGATACAATATCAATATGGTACCCTATACAAATTTATATTAGCTAGTTTGTCATAAGTTATTTAATACTGGAATATTCCGTACTCTTTTATTATCTAGCAACTTATCAACTTCTTCATTAAGTTTTCATTAGACATTAGTGTTTTTAAAAGGATTATTTATGAAGTCTAAACTGTGTGAGCATTAGTGGCTCCTATACTTAAGGCATCAATTACAGTAAGTTATCGGTTTGGGATGAAAGATTTAAATAGTCAAAATAGTTTGCCTATTATTTTTTCTACAACTTTGAGGAGAGTACGTAACAAAATAAAATGTTCATACATGATGATAACGGTTCTCAATAAAATTGGACTTTGCATTGTAGTTTTCTATATCTATTATCGTATTTATTTATTTAATAATTAATAAAGGTTCTAATCAAATAAATAGCATTCAATATTAGAGAATAATAAGAAGAAATACCTTTCATTTTTAAGATATTACATATCATTAAGTTTGTCAGCATAAAAAGCTTTCTAAAATATATAAATCTACTGTCTTAGATAAATGGATAGTATTACGTAATAGAAGAAATCTTCGTTGATCATAAAGGCTATAAACAAACTGACGCAATTCACCATTCATGAACGTCAAATTAAAAGTACTGTACTATAGCAGGCAAAAATCTCAAATTTCAAACATTTATTTTTTTTTTACCTATTTATAGGAATTTTGTCTATTAATTTGTTGCTTCCATAGTAAAATTTGAACCATTAAGAGTTACAGTACAAATAGAGGAAGTTGTTGTCTAAATCTAATCTAACTAAAGCTAAGATTTTAAAATGCTAACTATTTCTTATCATATATCTTCAAATAGTTATAGAGATAGATATATATGAATACATATATTGCATCATATATACATATTATACGTACTGTATATCAGGACAAGAATCAGTTTTCTAATTGCTTTCAGACATATGTGTTTCATATTGTTATTTAAATACGATATGAGTATACATACTTTATTTTACAATTAAATAAGCCTATCAGCGCCTTCTGATTCTAATGTTGACATTGGTGAGCCTTGTTCGGTTTCTCTCGGTCGGTATTTACCAGTTGCTTTTCTGGCTCGAGGTTTGTAATAGAATCGGAAGATAACTATAGCTACGACGATAATAATAATAACTAATAGGATTGGTACAGCAATAGCAACCGCATCAACACTAACAGGTGCAACAGTTGCTCCTATAATTAAATCCTGGCAGTATCTCCCTGTATATTGGCTTGTACATGAGCAGTTGTAGCCTAGCAATAGATCAATGCATGTTGATCCATTAGCGCATTGGTTAGCGGTACTATTACATTCGTTAATTTCAATATTGCAAAGAGGCCCTTCGAAACCAGTTCCAGTGCAATCGCATTGGTAACCAGCATTAATTTCAATGCAGGCGCCACTGTTGAGACATGGCTGGTTAATGCAATAATTAATATCAGTCTGACAAAAGCGGCCGGTGAAACCAGGACGACAGAAACACCTATAGTTGCCAGGTAAATTGGTACAATTAATGCTATTAGCAGCGTTGCATGGTGATAGCGTTGTACATTCGTCAATATCTTGCTGACAAAATTGCCCAGTATAGCCAGTTGATGAACAATTACATGTGAATGAGCCAGGGGTATTAATACATTGACCACCATTTCCGCATCTTGCAGTGTTACCAGTTGTACATTCGTTAATATCTAGCTCACAATTGGTACCCGTATAGCCGTTATTGCCACAATTACAATCATAGAGATCAAATCCGTTAGGGCATGTCGTCGTGTTGTAACAGGCAATGGCTGTGCACTGAAGATCATTAGCGTTGCAGAGCTGACTGTCGATGTTATCGCAATTACATCCAGATGTTACACAAGTTGCACTATTTAGGCAAGGACTAGAAGTACACGCCGTAGTAAATGTTTGACACAGTCCACCAGTAAAACCATTTATACATTGGCAACGATAGGCATTGACTAGATCAATACATGTACCATTGTTAGCACATGCAATGGATTGACATTCATCAATATTAGTCTGGCAAAAGTCGCCAGTGTAGCCAGGTGCACAACTGCAAGTATAACCGAATCCACCTCCAACTGATGGACGACAAGTTGCCTGATTTAGACATGGTCCTGAACTGCAACCGCGTATGTCACTGCCACAGTGCACACCAGTATATCCGTTCAGGCAATTACAGCGATATCCTAGAACTAAATCGACACAGGTTCCCTGATTACGGCATGGATTCGATGCACATTCATTTATATTAGTTTCACAATGTTGACCGGTAAAGCCATTACGACAGCGGCACTGATAATTATTAACACCGTCAATACATGTTCCACCATTTTGACAAATTACTCCACCACATTCATTGATATTAATTTGGCAATCACGACCAGTATATCCAGGATTACAACTGCATGTATAATTGTTAATTAAATTATTGCATGTACCACCATTTGAACAACGCGCTATTGCACATTCATTAATATCATTCTCACATATTGTACCATTAAAGCCTTGTATACATTCACAGATATAACCGTTAACAGCGTCACGACATGTTGCATTATTAAGACATGGTGTCGATTGGCATTCATCAATGTTGGTTTCACATAAATTACCTATAAAACCTAATCGACAAGTACAATTTGGCTGGATAGAATGGGTTTCATTATGGCATATTCCACCATTTAAGCAGTAATTTTGTAAGCAATGCGTTTGCTTATTTTGACACAATGTATCGTTGTAGCCAGATGGACAATCACAGCGATAACTTGCGACCAAATCGATACACGTACCGTTATTCTGGCACGGTAAGGATAAACAGTCGTCGATATTTGTTTGGCATTGTTTACCGGTGTAACCGATTATACATCCACATCGGAAATCATTAACAAGATCAGTACATGTTGCTCCATTCTGACATGGATTTGATGCACAATCATCAATATTGACCTGGCAATTGTTACCTGTGTAGCCAGTTGGGCATGCACACCTATATCCTGGTCCAGTAACTGTAATTGAAGAATTTGTTGAACTTTCAGAGCATGTTCCTCCGTTAAGACAAGGTGATGATGAACATTCATTAATATCGATCTCGCACAATGGCCCAGAATAGCCAATACCAGTACAGTTACAAATAAAATAGCCTACTCTATCGACGCATTGGCCACCATTTTGGCAAAGATCAGGAATACAGTTATTGATATCAGTTTCGCAACGGCTACCAGTATAACCGGCGTTACAATCACATCGATAGCCAGTTGTGATATCGACACATTGTTGTGTGCCAGGAGATGAACAATTGTTATTATTACATGTATCTACTTGAATTTCGCAATTTTGACCATACCAACCACTGACACAGCTACATGTATAAGCTATCCAACGATCAGTGCAAGTACCTTGATTGATACACGGAGATGAATGGCAGGTATTAACACGTTGACAACCAGGCGATGGTCGCCGACTATCACCTGTTGTTCGACTTTGAAATGATAATTGTCGATCATTAGCTACGAGATTGTCCATGCATCCAATAAAGCTTTGATTAGTTAAAAAGACGTCGTTGTAGTATTGAGTAGCTCGCTTTCTCCTTCTTGCTTGTGTTGTAGCGGCAATATTAATAACACCGCCAATATATAAATGTTCATCCAAATTAAATGTGCTATTGACTGTATTGGTAGTCGCTGTCGCACGACAAATTGATCCAGCACAGGTGGTCTGACTTACAGTCGAGACCACAGTTTCACTTTCAAAACTAATATTAACGTTATGATAATTACTATCATTCAAGTTAGCTGCAATGGTAGAGACAACAGTATTAGAACCAACGTTATATGTTACTCGAAGAGATCCACCATTTAACTCAGCCGCTAGATGGATAGGTGGTGATTGGGTATTTACCTAAATAAGAATGAATAACGTTATAAGTACGGTAATAAACCGTAAATCAATAATATTTTCATCGCTCTTAAAAAAGTAAAAATTAATTATTGCTCGCTTACATCGCCATTATACATGAGTATTCCGTCTGCAACTGAGGTTCTAAACCGGAAAGTGATCCAGCCTTTTTGTCTATTATTTAACACTAATCCGGCATCCAGATATGATTGATCATTTCTAAACGTTGCCGTGATCATAATCTCACAGTTTTTACTAGTAAATCCTACTGTGCAAGCACAACTGTAATCTCCAACTAGATCAGTGCATGTTGCTCCATTTTGGCATGGCGATGATAGACATTCGTTAATTTCAGTTTCACAATTGATGCCTGTATATCCAATAGCACAGTTGCATTGATACGAATTGATTGAATCCGTACAGCTACCGCCATTTCTACACGGATTAGATGCGCATTCATCTATATTGGAAGAGCAGTTTTTACCAGTATAACCTGCTACACAAGAGCAATTATAATCATTAATCTCATCGGTACATGTAGCACCATTCATGCATGGCGAATAGAGTTGGCATTCATTCAATTCTTGGTCACAGAAAGTTCCATTATAACCGGATTGACAGATGCATTGGTATCCACCTGGAGTGTTATTACAATATGACAGGCTACTTGTTGCATTACACAAATTAGGGAATTGGAGGCATTCATGAACGTCTTCATTACAAGTAGTACCGTTCCAACCGGTTGGGCAACTGCAGCTAAATATCTGTGTGGTAGTATCGAAATTGCAAGAGCCACCATTCTGACATGGAGCCGAGTTGCAATCAACAACTGATTCAGTACAATTACGACCGGTATAACCACGTTCGCATACGCAAGTATATCTAAATAAATCAAGTAAAACATACGACATTTTCAATTTAAAGATTTTTCTGCGTCATGTCTGTTAACAGCCTAATAGGGATATTTGGCATAAGGCTTAGAGCACATACTGCTAAACTGAAGTTATCTATATTTACAAGTTGATGTGACAAGTAGGTCAGGAAGTACAAGTAGGGATGTAAGCTATTCAAATTATACATCTACTTGTACATTTTACTTTTCATCAAATTTTAAAATAAAATAAATTAGTATCAATATTACAGATAAACATTTCAATCTAATACTCACTCTTTCATTAAAATCTCAAAGTAACGAAGCTATCCTATTAGATTGATGATGGTTCTATGTGTAACTGCATGTAACTTACCTGTTAATACCGTCGATGCATGTCTGACCATTACAAGGATCAGGAAAACACATAAATATTTTAGCTTCACAGTTAGTACCAATAAATCCACGTATACAATCGCATCGGTACGCATTTGTTAAATCGACACATGTTCCATTTTCTAAACATGGACTAGACGCACATTCATCAATACTAACTTCACAATGTATCGACGTAAAGCCAGGTGGACAAGTGCAAGTATAGCCTAATATACTATCGGAACATGTTGCACCGTTTTGGCAAGGATTACTACCACATTCATTGATATTCGTTGTACAATTACTACCAGTATAGCCTGCGGGACAAACACAACTGTAGTTGCCAATTAAATCAATACATATCGGTTTATCAGTACCATTACATGGATTAGGTAAACATTCATTAATTTCTTGATTACAAGTTGTACCATTATAACCAAGTGGACACTGGCATTCAAATGAATTAACACCTTGGATACATGTGCCATTATTTTGACATGGTTGATTAGCGCATTCGTTTAAGTCGGTTTCACACGTTAGCCCAGTAAATCCAGCTAGACATGAACATTCATAGGATCCGTTAAGATTTATGCAATTACCTTTATTTAGGCATGGGTTGGCTAAGCACTCATTAATATCATTTTGACAAAACGTCCCATTGAAGCCTGATGGACAACTGCATTCAAATGTTCGATTGAAAAAGCTAATTAATTGGCATGTTGCTCCGTTGACACAAGGCTGATTAAAGCATGGATCAATGATAGCACGGCAATCTTGACCAGTGTAACCAACACTGCAGTTGCAATAATAATTGCTTACTAAATCGGTGCAATTACTACGGAAGCAAGGATTAGGTTGGCATTCATTGATATTGACATCGCAGTTTTTACCGGTATAGCCTGGTTGACACTGACATCGGTAATTACCAATGGTATTAATACATCCTTGTGGATCGTGGACGCAAGGATTAGCCGTTAAACATTCATTAATGTCTTCCGTACAGTTTTTACCTTGGTAAAAACTTGTGCAATTACATAGATAGTCGTTGGGTAGATCAGTACAATTACCTTGATTTTTGCATGGTTGTAACAAATTACATTCGTTTATATCGTTTTCACAGTAGCTACCATTATAACCAGAAGCACATGAGCACACATAGCCGTTAACACCGTCGATACAAGTAGCGCCATTTTGGCATGGATTAGATACACATTCATTGATGTTATTTTGGCATAAAGTATCGTTATATCCAGGCGCACAATTACAGGCATATCCATTAACTTGATCTAAACAAGTACCATTATTCATGCATGGGGATGACATACATTCGTTAATATCATTTGTACATAGTAAACCTGTGTAACCAGGTGCACATGTACAATTAAATGCATTTAACATATTATTACATGTGCCACCATTACTGCATGGGGAGCTAGCGCATTCATTAATGTCGCTTTGACAAGTTGTGCCGGTATATCCATTTGAACATTGGCATACATAGCCGTTGATGGCATCAAAGCATGTTGCACCATTAAGACACGGATTACTTGTGCATTCATTGATATTGGTTTGGCATTCTTTACCAGTATAGCCAGGAGGACATTTACAAAAATAATCACCTAAACGATCTTCGCAAACAGCTCCATTACGACAAGGTGAAGAAGTGCATTCATTAACATCGCCATTACATATTATACCAGTATAGGCTGACATGCAATTACAACGAAAGCCATTAGGTTGGTCGACACATGTGCCATTATTTAGGCAAGGATCTGATATACATTCATCGATATCAGTAGCACATAAAGTACCAGTAAAACCAGATGCACAACTACATTGATAGCCATTAATGTCGTCGGTGCAACTACCGCCATTAAGGCACGGTGATGAATTACATTCATTTATGTTAATGGTACAGTTAACACCATCCCAACCAGAAGCGCAATTACATTGATAACTATTGATACCATCAACACATGTGGCACCATTTTGGCAATAGCCCGCTAAACAATCATCAAGATTAGATTGGCATTGCTTACCAGTAAAACCAAGTAGACAATTGCAGATGTAATCATTAATTTGATCGACACACGTTGCACCATTAATGCATGGATTAGAGACACATTCATTGACATTTGTCTCACAATTTGTACCAGCAAAACCAGCATAACATCCACATACATAACCATCAATATAATCTGTGCAATTTCCACGACTTAAACAAGGATTTGATGCACATTCGTTAACGTTAACTTCGCAGGTATTACCTGTCCAGGCTCTATTACATGAACACGTAAAGTTATTAACAGCATCAACGCATGTACCATCATTTAGGCATGGATTCGGTAGACAATCGTTAATATCTTGTGAACAAATTACACCGGTGTAACCTGGAGTACATAGACAAGTATAATTAGTTAAGTTGTCTTGACAGGTTGAATTCGATTGGCACGGATTATTGGGCAAACAATTGTTTTGTATAGTGCAGTTTTTCCCCTTGTTAAATAGTTCGCCGCAAACGCATGTATAATCGTTGATGCCATCGACGCAAGTAGCGCCATTTTGACAAGGTTGGTAAAGTGAGCATTCATCGATATTAGTGCAGTTTAATTCGGGCTGGGTTGAATTTAAAGAGAAACCAGGAGCACATGAGCATGTAAAATTACATGATTGTTCTGGATAAGGGCAACTAGGCTCACAAATAGCGTTAGTAAAGCAACTGCCGTGTTGGACGTTAGCTTCTGCTACGGAATCATTATTTAAACTTAATAATAACAGCGGTTCAGCAGTATCGCTAAATCGGACATCACGTATACAACCTAGCAAAGAATTAGTACGAGCAATACCGGGGAAGTTACTCGGCGAAGGTAATGTCGGCGGTAAACCACCAATTTGTAAATAACCAGACACAGATAAGAAGTAAGGTGGTACATCAGCTCCTATCAAATTGACCAAGAATAAGATAAGGTTAATTCTATTCGTTCAGGTAGTAAATCGATCTAATTGTTATTTACAGATCATTCCATAAAGACATCTTGATACCTTAGAGAAATTACGGCGCTAGCTATTAGATACAGGTAAATGATATTCATAACTATAAAACTTTTCATAAGCTAAGAATTAATTACTATTTATTTCTTAGCTTCTAAGGCATAGTAAGTTGTATTTTATTACTCAATTTAGTTATCCAGATAGAAATGTCTAATCTTAGCCAAGAATATTATTTGGAAAGAGCTCAAGTATCAATATCTAATATCAGTATTGAATAGGAAGATAGCTAATCGAAAATACATCCAGGAGAATTATCCATCAACTGACCTGGTTTGGTAAAACAAGTTGTTGGCACTATTTCACTACCAACTATCATTTGAACACAGTTATTGTCGTTGGTTCCTAATCCACGATTGACAGTAACTCGGTGCCATCGTCTATCATTGTACGTTAAAGATGTATTTCTTCTCGCTGAAGCTACGTCTGTGCCAATCATATTAAATTCAACATTAACCTTGCCGTCTTGTAGGTATACAGTTAAGAAATCACTAGTTGCTGTTCCCATATAGGCTAGCAATCCATTTGGAGAACTAAAATACGATGATATAAGAAAATGAATCCGTTAAATATCTTATTCACTAATTTATATATTACAACATGAACAAAAGTAACAACTGATCTTTGATATGTCCAAAATTTGATTATAACGATAAAAGATATAGTTAGAAATGGTAAATAATTAATTAACCAGGAATGAGAGTATAATACAATACAGTAACCACTCTCTCGCTCCTTAATGATAAAATAGGCAACCCTGATTTATAAATAATTAAGAACATATTATAGTATCAAAAGCGTAATGTATACCATTTAAGACGAACGAGTACTACAAATGTTATAATCAGGGCACGATAATTCTTTTCTCCTGAAATGCTTAACGAACTACCTTAATATATAGTTGATACTATTTGACATAATATGTAAAGTCTTCGAGATATAAAAAACTGCAATTTGTAGCTACATACGCCTAATTAACCTCAACTATACCAAAAATAACAATC
The DNA here is from genome assembly GCF_000150275.1 of Trichoplax adhaerens. Taxonomy (NCBI): domain Eukaryota; kingdom Metazoa; phylum Placozoa; class Uniplacotomia; order Trichoplacea; family Trichoplacidae; genus Trichoplax; species Trichoplax adhaerens. The sequence continues at coordinate 2,795,627 of NW_002060944.1, read as the reverse complement.
TGAATGAATCAGTAATTGCAGTCGCTAAAATTTTGTGATCTCAAAATTTATAATAGTATACGCATATAGTCAAACTTAGTGTATTTTAGTTCCTAGGTGTGACTAATTATTCAATGCTAGAAATTTATCAAAATTTTATTTAGTACCGTAAATAATCTGTAAATTAATTATGAACCCCGTGGCAAGTATTTCATTGTATTCCTACATAGCTTCGGAACCGTAAAAATGTGACTGTAGTAGGCTACAAATATGGAATGTAGCTAAACAGAGCGATAGAATGCTTAAAATTAATAGTTCAATTATCTTAACTTACTTTGCAATAAATTCCATAGATAGCTGCGTAATGCCACTACGTGCACCCGTGGAATTTTGAAAAGCATTCAAACTCAGATATGACCCAGAGCTTTTAGTAAATGTTGCTGTGGTCGGACCAGAACAAAACGTGTTGGGACAACTATAGCGAATACGACGACTTTCCGATGGCGAACGAAAATTGATCGTGTTAAATCTGGTTGTAATGCTTGATATGCAAGTAATAAGACGTGTTCTAATTCTGGTACTACTCTGTAATGACCAAAATCAGTGTAAAATATTAGTCCAGGTATTCCGTTAGACGGCAGATGTGCTTGCCGGATTAGATACAAGGCAGCATGTAGTTTGCGATTGTATATGTCAGAGTATTAAAGAATTTCAGCCTAACTAAACCTTTCGTTATTCTATTCTATCAGTTTAAATTTTATAAAGATACAGAGACTAAATAAAACAAGCTTATCAATCAATATCTTTATTTTTAGAGATAACTAAATTTACTGGATCAAGAGATGGTAGAGTATCCGATAAAATTTAGAAATCCCGTCAAATTAATTCATAACCAATTTAGAAATTATTTCTATTTTTTGGTTGTTTAAGTTATATTATCGTGATGCATAAAATCTGTTCATCTTCCACCTAACAAAGATGATTTGATACTTTATGCTACTATATTCGAACTAGATTTTAGAAGTAAACCGAAGATTATCGCAAAGTTACGATAACCTTGATATAAGTCACGAAAACCGGCATATAACGTACAGATATTTAAAATCAATCGCTGTTACGGTAGTTTTCCTAAATTGCTATAATCCATAAATTATTACTATACTAAGGTGCGAAGGATATATCGATTACTGATAGCTTTTAATCTTAGCATTACTCATAACATACCTGTAAAGCAACATTTGTTGGCCAACCACCAACATATAAAGCACCGCCAAATGTGGACGTGTCTAAACTACTATTCTGAGACGAAAATTGTAAGTTAACTCCTATATTATCGATAGTGGCTCGAAGTGCATTTGCTCTTCCTAGATTGGTGACATTAACAGTATATTCTTGCGTAGCATTTAATTGATTGCCAATGTACAACTGTAAAAATCAAAAGTTAAGTATTAATAGTTGCACCTTTAGTTTAAGATCAGATAAACTACAAAATGGTATGGAATATAGCTATTAGATAATTAACTCGGATTGTTGATTTGATTAATGATCAAGAAGATTATAAGTTAAAGTAGCAATTTTACATTCACAACATGCCGACAAATTCTAGATCTTAACATTTGCCATAAGGATTTTACTCCTTTATTTGATGCCGTTGTGGTTACGGAAAATGATCATGTATATCAAACATAGTGTATCATTGTAGTAATACAAAAGCGATTATAACCTTCTTTCTGCTTTATTTTGCAAATTGGAACTCAAATTGCAATCATGGTACCATTTTCGGCTATACTTTGCTACTTTATAACTTCGTTTGGGATATTATACTAAAATTCAACTTTAATCAAATATCTAAACTATTACATGAGTATATGGTACTATTCTTGGACATTTTAGAAAATCAGGAGAGAATATAAATCATAAAACGTGATTTGGTTAGGAGCCGATACATTTATTATGATAAAATTCTCTTAGAAGTGTTTCAAATCAACATGACACCGGATCGAGATTTTGTAGTGATCCTACTCTGTGACACTAAGATAAGGTAATATCATTCGGAAATTTACCAGCAACAATCGAAAATCTTCATATTTTATCATTAAGGTAGCAATAGTTATTCAAGCTATCAGATGTCTAAGTTGGTCACTTAAATTGGAGAGTACATGAAAGATGTCATAACTATGGTGTTTAATGTTTCTACAGATTCATCATGAAATAACTTTAATCTCTATCGTGTTTATAATATTGCATTAGGGCTTGGATCTTTTTCTAAGTTATCATAGCTCAGAGTTGCAGTGTAATAGGGTCAGGCCATGTCGATCATAGACTTTACTAGAGTACAAATCAACTATATCATTCAGGCAGTAACTTTGTAAAATAATATCGAATTTTTTTTACCTCGATCGCGATACCACCATTATTCCATTCTAATAAGATTCGATTCTGATAAACACCGATGGCAAAAAATTGAGAAGATGGACCAGCTAAATATAATAACATACCCTGATTTTGACAAAATCGAAATCGAAATGCGATCCAATCTTCAACACCCGATATTTGTTGACGACCGTTAGTATAACTTAGATAGGCGTCATTATCGAAATAAACTGAACTTGTATTTTGTCCAGAAGCGACATGAATAAAGCACACTAAAAGTGATGTAAAAAGTTTAATGGCTAAGATTTAAAGGACGAAAATGTATTAAAAAAGAGAATATTGCAACTAGCCTCTTCTTAGAATAAGATTTAAATATGAAATGCAGAATATCACATAGTATAATTTCAACATTTAAATATTCGATGTATATAAATCTGCACTTTAACTTAATTTTAATTGATCAATCGTATTGTACATTATAGAATGATTGAAATTCTTACAAAATGCAACATGCACCGGTACTAAAGCAAACCTGAGAGAATAATGAATATGCTTGCGGTTGTAGCTATTGATTTCGTAATCGTTGCCATTACTTATAAATCTAACTAAGCGATAGATAATAATTAAAATAGTTGCCAAATGGGCTATAATTACGATCAATTCATATCAATTATGTAAAATCTAATCTGACCTAAATAACCTAAGAAACTTTTGGGAATAACAATTAATCAGTTGATGTTGTTAGCCAGCTAATATACAATAATCTTGCAATGATTAAGTAACAGTCTGTTCGTGATGTTGAATCAGCCAAGTGTGTATAAAAGAAAAGAAGATAATATTACAGTCTTCTTTCATACGGTTACCAGAATACATACGATCAGTAGACTTAACAAGAATATAAGAATAGTTTCAAAATGTCAGCACGGACTATAATAGATACCGACGATGATATCTTATCTAGATTTAAAATATTATCTAACCTGTAATGATGTAATAAAATGTTCCTTCTAATCTTTCCCTTTATTATTTTGATTCTATCATAATGTTAAATTAGCTAACTACTAATCTAGCGAGATGATAGATTACATTTAATGGATCTTGATAATAATCTAAGAGTAATTTTTTTTATCTTCCACTAATGGTGGAATTTTAAGTATGGAATTTCCTCTTGTTTTTTCACTTCAACCAATTACTGTACTGATATACTTACCAAACTATACTTCTCTTTTTCTACAGTTTGATCATCTTGTATTATTTTTGATTGCTCATACAATAAAAGAGAAGATAGTATTATGACGTTTCAATAATTATTATTTCATATTTGAAATTAGCTGTAAAACAATGAATTATTGTCATCAATAGCCAATGGTAACGCCTGTAGTCATGGTAATCATCACAACCTGACGCTTAAGATACGTCGTGACAGTTGGACTAATTTAAAATGAATAAACATGTTGATGACGATATCGTCCAATATTAGCCATGGCTACATCTTAGCATGTTGTATGAATTGAATGAATTGCTTTTCAATTAAAAGTATGTACTCAAACTGAATACATACGTACACAATTGCTATCTTATTAATTATATGTTTTATGGCGCCTTACTGTTTATATTATACTAAGTTAAATCAATACTTAAAACACCAGTGTCTTTCCTGTGTTTTAGGACTAAATTTGAAGGAATCTATCTTAGTAGATAAAATCATTAAACTTGTAGCAATCATTACTTAATCATCCTGTAATACTAGAAGAGATATTTTAATGATTACGAGTAACATATAATTATATTCACCAATTAGACAAACTGTGCCTTAATGAATTGATGCTGGCGTACTAGTAGCACTTCAGTTATTCATTCTTATGACTAACCGATTCTGTGATATTGTAGCAGGAATCGAGTAATATGTCAGCAATGTCACTAATACTATCATCATTCAAAACAATCATCACCATTCACTATTTCAAGATTTATTTTTGACATAGTTTAATAAATAGCTATACGGCTGCTAAATTACGCTGTAATATTATAGCTAGGATAGGGTAATATGCAAATAGCGTTATTACACTTAATCTAATTATTGTATATTACTATAATACCGATTCGCAATTTGATTTGCAATATTAACGCTGTTAACCATAATGCAGTATTGTGATAGGAATCAAACCATCTTATGGACAACTTGATAAATTAGTTCTCCATGGATGAACAGATCGAATCACTTGGCTACTTTGTCGAAATATAGATATCTACGAATACATTATTTCAGAATTGATAACTTACTGTGGCGATTAACCATAAGGTTTGAATAAATTTCTAGGTTTATATAAGATTTTTTTAAATTAAACGTAATCATTTACAGCATACAATATTACGCAGATCAGCACCTATTGGAGAGTAAGCTTAATAATAATTTGACATCATAACCCGATTTTAGGGTACCTGTATGACATAAATTTTGCTTAAATACTACAGCTTCTTAATCTTATGGCAAGTAATTTTACAGTTTTCATCCAATTATAAGGTCATTTAAATGCTCAAATCAAGTCAGGTTACACGCGTAATTATACATGCAGCATAATAAAATTTTATAATTAGATACTGATTGTGATGGAGGGTTCGAAGAGTCAGATAATGTGGTTTTAGTTGCCATGCAGAGAATTGCACAAGGAGCTTAAGAAAAAGAGGATACTTTATTGTGGATAGTAGTTAGGTACAATGCGATAATTACGGTAGGTCAGCGTGGTAGCTGCCGTGAGTAAAGTGTGAATACTAACTGTGACTAATAATGCAACTTAAGAAATCTAAGGCAGAAAAAGGCGGTATTTATAACTATGGCATTAGAACACATGCAGAGAACATGATTGTAGGATTAGATACAACATATACCATAACAGGTTATAGAATAGCAGATGATAGTAGAAAATAGCGAGTACTGTAATAACTAAATACAGTAGCCTATATATGAATGTGAAGTAAGCGGATTGTAAATATATCTAAATATAAGAGCAAAACAACATGTCTATATTTAAGAGTAGAATATAGTTACAGTATATTCTAAATACACTGCACTGATAATAGACTCATGGTTCTCGTAATCATTATTACTGCCTCTTTCAATATCATAAACACCATCAAAGGGCATAAATGGAGTAGTTTGTATAGATATTTGCGCAATGACCCTGATATCTATCATGTAAAGTATCCAATTTTAACTCAATATGTGCTACTGCAATATTACAATTTGAAATAAAGATTAGCCTGAATCGTGGCAATCAAAATAGTTTGTCTTACGTATATCTTACTAATATTTAATAGAGTTAAATACAGCTTAATCCAAATCCTAAATTTGATAATTTTACCTGGGTTATTATCAAAATAGGATTATAATGACTAAAATTAATTTATATCCTTTAATGGATAATAGCGAATAATTCTTTAATTAGTACTCAAATGAATTGGTATTGGATTCTTATGAAAAAGAAAACGTTGATTAACTTTTAAGTCTAATAAAACTGACTATGAACTAATATGAGCTTTTCTATACCGATTAGGAATCGAAGTACGATATTAACTTAGCTTTATACATAAAATTGTAGACCAAAACTAATTTATTTAAATTACAAATTAGTTAGTGTAACAAAAGGTAAAATAAAATTAACTATTATTGAATGCTTCCTCTGTCATAGATAACAGATTGGATACAGGGTATCATATACCAAAATATTATAATTTTTAAATTGAGTTAATTCTAGCCATTGTGGCCTAAATTTCTACATAATCTTATATCTCAGTTTCGGAAGATACATAGCCTTTAAATCCTAAATACTGTTAGGATACCAGCATTATACGCCGCAGACTGCGGAATCTACATAGGAGATATATTAAACCACCTTGTCCAGCACAATCCTTGCGTACAACAATGAGTTCTATTATTCAACTGTAAGCTTCCTACGACAGCTAAGAACAGTTTTATTTACGAACGAATCTTTCTATGTATTTCTACGATTAAAGTATTTCTAAAAAGTTTCTGGTGAAGTTAGAAACCAACATCAAATTAATTTAATAGTGTTACATCGCATTAAAAATAGAGTTCGTAGGACGTTTATTGTCAGTAAAAATTTATCATCATATCTCACAAAATTAGCTGAAATCGTATTTTAGAGCATAGGCATTATTTTAGCACCTCGAATGTAATTAAAGGTAAGCTTGCACATTACGTATTCATTTACAATTATAAAGTGGCATGATGAAGCAACTCTTGCAATTTTAAATGGATAATGAATTACTGTAACCTTATTTCAGTTAAGAGCTGCAATTTGATTTTTTTGAAAAGGGTTGCGACACAGATAAGGACTACTGGAAAACAGATTCTCTTTTTCAGTAGTCTTTGATACAGTATATCGAATTCTTAAATCACAGTGGACGTCAGGGGACTAATAAAGCAAATGATACTTGCGCTTCAGTTAATAATCGGAATTCTCATTAAGTGTGGTGATTCTGGATTCATTACTCATATGAGATTAACCGTAATATTAAAGAGAATTACTTTCAATCTTTAATGTGTCAATCTCATACTGCTCTATCTTTGTGGTAACAGAGTGATACCTCAAAAATATATATTGTATATAATATATACGGGAAAATAGTGTCATTTTGTCCTTGTAAATTAATTTTATGTATTAATTGTCTGTTTTTCTCGCAAAGACAAAGTTACACCTTTACGGAGCACCATAATCACCATGTCTTTAGTCTCGTAGCAATATCGTATGCTTTACTATCATTATAATATAAGAATAATTTTGCAATGAATTATTTATTCGCATAAAAATCGGTTACAAAAATCTTTATGTACAGTAATTACTAATAAGGAAGCGATAATTTTATTTGAATAAGCTATTAAATTATTTGATTCACATCGATAATGATAATAGAGAAAAAGATAAATTGTTTTCTTGCTATAGCAGATCGGAAGAATGAGTTTATTAATAAGTCAGTATCAGTATTTCGAATAACAACTATAATTTTGCGACTTCATTTGATTAAGTCTGCACGTAAATACGAGTTGTTACTTTGCGCGATATCGGAAAGTAGTGTTAACAGATATATTTGAGATATCAAACTGGAACAATTATAACATGTAAGTCGAAATTAATTAGGGTGGTATAATTGAAATTATTTGATTTCGAAATAGCTTAATGGCCCTGATGAAGTAAAAATGATTAGTTAGTTACAGCAGTACCGCTAAATGTTGTGATAACCGTCACAATGATTCACACATGGATAATTGATGATATTATAGAATAAAATCAAATCTCTACGGAACAGACTCAGCGTTCCAGTATATATTTTTTATAAATAATTTAACAAAATGAGAGCAACGCAATATAATTTGATGTACCGTAGCGGCTACACTGGAAAATTTCTTTGTACGTGTCTCTACTTTAATATTACAGCTGAACTTGCTAGTCAGAAAGTCTCTTTTAACTAATTCTTTCATTATATGATTTTGAGCATGACCGCATGAGCTGTAAAACTATCGGAAAAATATGCAGCTTAATTATTATCGAATAATACCACATATACCTGGTTTCATATCCACTTTTCATTCGTGAGAATAATAAACCTGATACATCACGGTTAATATCATTTAGTCAGCACTAATTCTAATCCATTTCAGTTAAAATAGCGCTTCTCTTTCGCAATCTATTAACCGTTAAAAGAATAACTGCTAAATAATAATTATCAAGTATTTCTTACAGATACGCTTGAGCCATAAACAATTCAGGTGATAAGCAATTGGGCTGCTTAATATTGTGATAGTACCACTTTCTTATAATATAAATATTGTGTAAAATAAATTTCGTATGTTTAATACCTGATTCAAATTACAAAAGAGTTGAGAAAACAGACTGAAAGGTGTTATGGCAATTGCATTAAATTTTTTCAATCTTGTCATGTTGAAATTGCACCATGGAAGAGGTATAAAAATCCCGGAGCTTTACGCTGTAGAAGTAATCTTTTGAAAGTTTATTACTGACCTTATATTTTGGAAATCGTTCATTATTAAAAAACTACTTTCGACCATTATGGCTAAGATCCTTATTAGTTTAACAATTTTATTTCTATGCATAGCTGTAGTACAATGTAAAAGTTATTATGGCTATGGAAATGGCAATGGATTATCAATTTATAACGATGGATATTTTAGTCAAGATAGTCAAAATGGTAACGATAATGACTTCGACAACTGCAACTGCCAAAATGGGGGATTTTGTAGTAATGGAAGATGTGATTGTCCCGCTGGTTACATCGGTGTCCGTTGTGAAAATAAATGCTCTAATGGATTTTTTGGCAAAGGTTGTCGTCAAGCCTGCCAGTGCTTTAATAAGGCCGAATGTGATGCAGTCACTGGGGTATGCGAGTGTTCTTCTGGCTTCACTGGAATTGCATGTGGAATTGGCTGCTCTGGTCGTTCGTTTGGTGATCAATGTCGTAGTTCCTGCCCTTGTGCTAATAATGCTTTATGTAATGCTATTACTGGAGATTGTGATTGTTCAACTATCGCTGGCTACCATGGAACAGACTGCAGTCAGCGTAAGTACCACTGCATTGACTTATAAATGTTCTATCTTTTCAATTTTACGAGGATATTACCATAGCTTGGATCATTTGTGAGTTGCAGCTGTTATACTTGTAATTGGCTTAAGTACGGTATTGCTGCTGCTTATGGCTCAATGCTTTGATGTTACTGTATTAGAGGTTATATTTGGTTTTTATAACTGGAATAGTGATTACAAGCCCTTTTAATTCTTCTTAGAGGCAGATTCACATCAAATTAAAGATGAAGTTTATGAGAGTCCAATTTAAAATAATTAAGTAGTCTTATTATGAGTTATAAGTTCTAAAAATAAGGACAGTAGTAGAAATAGTGCACATAAAATTCTCTTAAATTAATTATAGTATTAATAATCTTATATAATGCAGTATATCAACCAGAACATGCGTGTATTCTCTGGATAGATAAGTGTCGTACTTTATGGTATTTCATGCTTAAGCAATGATAATAAATTTATTCTTACATTTTAATTATAACAGTTAATTATTCTAGCTTCCGTTAAAATATAGGTATACCACCCAGAATAGCAATTTAAGTTGAAATGTTCACTTTTCTATTCCAGTACATTAAAAGTAAAATAACTATTCTATGCTTTAAACGGATTACATTACCTTATGAAATTGGGTAGATATAATATTGATACAGTTGATATTTCAAATTGTCAATGGCCTAAAGGATACTACACTACAGGTTCTTGCAACCATTATAACTAGTATTAGACTGTACTATACAATTATTTGTATCATCACAATGAAACTTTCGTTTTTATTACTTTCATCGACTACAGTATTGGGTAGCTACAAGTATCTTAATCAGTCGCCAGTGATTTAATTTAAATTACGTGGTTATGTAACATGTACGATGAATCTTGTCCTTCCTGTAGGATGCGATCCTGAACGATGGGGTCCTGGATGCAGCAATAGTTGCCCAGATTGCCAAAATGACGGCTCTTGTGATCCAGAAACTGGTCGATGTATTTGCAAAGATGGTTATATCGGTACTGTATGTGAACAGCAATGCCCTAAAGGACGCTTTGGACGTGACTGTTTGCAAATTTGCGACTGCAACACAAATGGTAACGGAGATGTTATCGAGTGTGATCATGTTACTGGGACTTGTGACTGTCCACCTGGTTTAACTGGTCCAAAATGTTCGAGAAGTAAGCTGGATGAATACTAATTAATATATACAGTACTCGCGTATATTAGTAATTGTGTCATTATGGCGTGGCCTTAGCAGCTACTAGTCTGAAAACTAAGTTATTTTAAAACAGCTTACAACCAATTTCCCGAACGTATACAATTATAGTTCACTGATGATAAATTAAATTCATGTAATCGACTAGATTGTGGCTTGAATAGATACGGTCTTAATTGTCAGTCAATATGTAAATGTGATGTTGGGCGTGGCGATTTCTGCAATCCAACTGATGGTCTATGCAAATGTAGAGCTGGATACATGGGAGCTAATTGCAATACACGTAAGTTATCAATACATAAAATACTTTAAAAATGGAATTTGTCTTCTAATCTTCATGTTCATTATTACTTTTCACTACAATACACTTAATTGGCCGTTTCATTATTTTTTAACTTAAACGTAGAAATTAGAATAAATTTGTCTAATTTAATAAATTATATTTCTATACAGCATGCTCGAAGGGTAACTTTGGGCCGGACTGCGAATTCCGCTGTAGTTGCAAACATGGTGATTGCAATGCTCAGACTGGCGAATGCAAATGCCGAAACGGTTTCACTGGTCCGACCTGTTCAGGTTAGAGCCATAAATAGCTATGAAATGCATCCTCATTTTTAAACATGATTCGTGCGTACTGCAACTGAAGACATAAAAGCATTATAATTGATAGACATTTACTCCTATGAATTTGTAAAAAACTTTAGATCGGAACAGAGGAAGATTCGGTGGGTTTTCGCAATTTAAAGGACTACCTTTCGGCGATTTTTACTCACACGGCAATTTAGGTCATCATAGTTTTTCTCGGTTGAATCGTGGGAAGAAGATTAAAATAATTAAGAGTGGAAAAGTCTACAAATACTAATAAATATAATTAGACTCTTCGTAAATGCATTTCCAAGTAGATTATTAGTAATTGCAATTTCGTGGTGATTGGATTTATAAATGACCTATACGTAGCGATAAACTTGTTAACGTTCATTGCAAAGTTTAAAAAATAAAAAGTTCGTTCAATATCATCTTTACTATATTTCTTCACTTGATTGTATATATATATTTTACATGCTGATGCTTCTACTATAAGATACAATTACAGTCACGATGTATTCCATATTTATATACATATGCAAGAACACATTTAAAAAACGATACATAAATTTGCAAATGATATACTTTATCTAGATCGCAGCATCCAGTGCGGTGATTTTATGGTTTACAAAATATAGCAGCAATTTCAAGTAGGATAAAATAAGACCATTTTAAACGGTTATGATTTAACATCCAGTATCATTTTAAAGCGACGATTTAGTTTTCTTTAATTAGGTAAATGTCAATTCACTAGCGCAAATATATTACACATTTTTTTAACTTGTTTCAAAGTTGCAAGCACATCGAACATCTAACTGGGCAAAATAATTGAAAAATCCATATATTACTATTCGATTCTAAACGTTTTCGGCAGTCCCAAATAATGGATCCTAGATATTAGATTAAATTACGCTTATTCATAGAATTTAAATCCATATTAGCGAGTATTACTTTTTCCACTTTGCGAACCAGTTACTGCCGTGCTTTGCAAGGGTTACTTCTAATCCAGACAATTGATGCTCCAATTCTTGTATTTTGCACTCCTTTGCAACCAATTCTAGTTTCGTATGAGCATAATCAACCTCCATTTTCCTAAATTTCTCTTCCAACGCACCTAATTCTGTGTAACTTTTGCTTTTATCATCCGCTCCAATTGCATTCTCATCTGCCAGACTATCGATTTCTTCATCAACTTTATCGGCCAAATCTGGGTACTTTTTTAATATTTTTGCCTAAGAAAAGGTACGTGAATGGTTATGAAAGAAATTTACAATAACATATCTTTCAGGCTTACTTTTATTGTTTTAATTTGCTTTGTATAAACGTTTTCTTGCTTCTCTAATCTATCTTGAAGCTGAGAGCATATCTAATAAATTCAAAATTATAATTATGGATGATATCGAGCATGTGCAATAATTATATAATTTATAAAAAGCATGAACAGATAAAGATGATTTTATTTCGAACGGTCGTACCTGCTTATATTCCTTGACAATATTAGTTTGTCGGTTAGCTTCATCATTTGATTTGGCAACAGTATCCCGATATAATTCTTTAATCTTGTAAAAAGGAATGTGCGTAATTTAAATAAATTAATACACAAGTACTGATAACTTTCGTATCAATGGAAGTAATCACTAATATATGTAGAAACCTCTTTAATTTCCGCTTGCAATCTACGTTTATCTTCATCTAAGTCAGCATATTGAGACTGCAAACTAGTTAGCTCTTTATTCATTAAGCTCATATTTTCTTTCGCCTACAGAAATAGTTTTAAATCACCATTAAAGTTACTGATAATATAACATTATCTAATTTCTTCGATATTTGACTCGTACAATTCTTAAAAATTCTAACAATTATAATTAAACAGATAACCTCTTCCGTTGATTGATTATGTATTGTTTTTAAAATTGTCAATTCCTGCCCTAATGATTCATTTTCTTGCCTTGTTTTGGCAATACTTCTCATGAGATATCTATTCTTTTCCTGTCATTGGAAAAGAAATTTTCTAGTACAATATGCATACATACACTTAAGGAGCAATCGAATTAGCGTGAAATTAATTAGGAATCAAAATACCTCTAAAACCATGACTGGATCTTCTTCTTCACGTAATTCTTTTAAAATGTAATATTCTTTTTCGTATTTGCGTAATTTCTTACTATCAATCTTCAAATGGTTACAGATTTATCATTTTAGTAATGATACCTTACGACCATAACATAAGAAATACTAACCTTGACTCTCCCGCAGTCAAGTAGAACTCGAGAACAAAATTCCTCTGATAAGCATTTTTTTGGTAAAGTAACTCGAAAGTGTTTCATAATTCCCTCAAAATCCAACAATAGAAGTTCCTTGGATATATGCTAAATTGAAATCTTAGTTAATATATGCTCAGACGGATACAATTATATTTAACGGCCATATTTTACCTTTAAAATCGTAATTGCAACTCGGAATAATACTTCCATGCCCTATAGTAGTAAAAAGTCAATTATGGTAAAACATTCCGAGTAAGGAGCTTATTCTTATAAGGTTTTCTACATTGCTAAAAAATACAGTATTCATGCTATATATTTATGCTGTGCAAACCTCACAAAGAAACATATCCATAACATGATATGAAACTGCTAAAGGAAACTTGGCTGTAAAAAGCGTTAAAAACCATTGCGATGCGTACATATGAGCTTCTACTCTGTTGCCTTGGAAATGATAATACAGATCTGGTAGCATTTTCTTGTTGTAAATAGAAGAAGGTGTTAATTTTGATATGAATGTAATAGTTAAGTAAGTTCTAATGTTATGATGATATACCTCCAGTAGCTTTTCTAATTGAAAAAATTTGATATGTAGTTGTTCAAAGTTTAATCTAAACAAATCTCGTAAGCCATCTGTATACATTATCTTTACTAATACACAAAAAGCTTGCTCTTCAGGCATCTAATTAAATAAGTTCAACGATTAGATATTCACTTCTCCTGAAAAACAAACAATATACCTCTCATTTTATAGCACTCACGTACATGCAAAATTAATACAGCTACGAGGAAAGATAGGCCCTGGCAATATCCAACTTCTTCATCGTACACTGAATATGCCTGTACGGTTACATAATTTGCATAAAGCCATTAGCTATTAATACATTGATAGAAAGATATTTCGCAAATTTCTTACTTTACAAATCCTATATAAATTTGATTGTCCTTCTCCATCTTGATCTTTAAACATTGGATGAGCCGGAAATGTTCGTCCGAGATCGACAAGGATCGTTTTTTCGGAAGGAGATTCCTATTATACGAATAAAATACAACATACTCTAGTTCTATGCTTATTAAATAGCTTGATTAAATAGGATTTCGTTTTACCTTTGTTAACAGATGTGAATATGTTTGCAGCAAATCGGTATTTTCAACGATACCGGCTAGCATTTGCCACACCTGACCCCTCAAAGGTTCCGGAATACCCTAATTTCAAAGTTATACATGCACAATTACAAATAACCTACAGTGGGTAATGCATAGCTATTAACAACAAAAAGTTAGCTATCAGTTTATGACTGTAGTACCATAATTAGCAGTTACCTTTCTAACAAGCTGTATTAATTCTTTAGGGCGCGACTTAGTATTTGTCCATCTAGTCAAAACTTCTGACCAGTCAATTAATGCATTATCACTGCAGTCCTGTTGTACGTTGCCACTACCAGATAAAACAGTTTCATCATCTGAATTTCCTACAGTAGAAATTTAAATCAAGACATCACTTACAAGACACACAATAATATTTACATCAATCGATATATTAATCTTTATACCTGAATTTAGATCTTCATTTTGTTGGCTAGTATTATTTATACTCAAGCCTACGCATATACGCTGTGTCCCGGTTACACGATAGTTACCTTTAATGCCTTCCTGATGAGGCATCTGTATAACATATATGAGAAATAATTTTATATTATAGTATGGGCGTGATGATAATTTTAAATCAATAGTACCGTTAAACATTTCACACTCTAAATAATCTGTCATCTGAATAGAATATACAAAGCTTCAATAGTTTTTTTGTAATCTATTTCTAAAATACCTTCTTAACTTGAATCATGAAGCTTTCGGAATGACGTGTCATTCTGTCAGATTCTGGTACAATTTCAAGTCGTTCATAAACTTTTAATTTTATATCCCTATAACAGGTTATCCATTAAATTATAAGATAACGTTACAGCATACCATTCCAACAATGTAATAATTGGACTGACCATAATAACCGTACTGGCTCTAATACTCTATCAAACACGACATCCATTGCAAGCGTTGCATAAACTTGCATGCCTATAAGTACAAAATAAAGTTAATATTTCAACATAATACTAGCTGAATTTTTCGCCTTCAGTATACTCGCATAAGTGTTTGGTGTCACCTTTGGGAGTTTTTGCGTTGATTGAATTGACATTAAACAACGTTTCAGGATTCCAAACTCCAATTACTTCATAGTTTTTGTTCCCATTATTTATTTTAAAATAAATCTGAAAGAAATTTAGGTAGGTATTTGTATTTTGATTGAAATATGAAATAAATGTGTGATTCAAACCTATCTCTACCTCATTCATAGGAAATAATTTCTCGGTTTTAGCTAATTGTGCCGGTCCCGGGCATAGTAATAGCCCCATGCATCTAAATTTTTAGGCGCGTAAAGATGATAAGAATGAGAAGATACCAATACATGCAAAATCCAGGTGATAATTTTAAATAGATTTCTGAGTACTTTATAATGTTAACATTCGTTGGTCCACTTATTTGCTTCAATATAGCAGAAAATTGCTTGAAACGATTCTCTCTAATCTTAAAAACTCCACTTTCTCGTGGTACAGGCCGGAATATGCCTTCGTCCTTTTCCAAGACATCTAATGTAATATCGAATTGAAAACTAAAAGAAGTAATGTTGGGATTATCTTGATCGGAATTTGGCGAGTTTTGTACCTGTATTAACGGATAAATATGTAAATAAACGGTGATAAGGGTATAATTAGAGCGTGATTAAATAAGCTTACATCCATGTTTCGAAATGCATTTCCTAAAGCCTTTAAAACCTTTTCGGCCTGTATTTGAAAGAAAATTTTATTTCATGAGTCGTGAAGTCTACCTAGTCGTAATCTAGTGGTGTGTTATATGAATTTAGTGTTACCAAAGACTGATTTGTACATTGGAATACATGGATGTAAAATATTTCCGTCTTTTGATACGTAGAACTGAACGAGAAACAGTCTTTTTCTGCTGCTTTTGGGTTACCACGGGCGCAAAATAAAATTCTAGTGACTGGATAACTGCAAATTTCAGATCCAGTTATAGGATCTAATAAAGCAACGGAACCCTTAACATCACTTGGCACGGATAGATTGACCTGCCAATCAGATAAGTAATATATTTTTGATGAGAATTTGTATTTTTAATATTTACTAGGAGTATCAAATTTTCTTTAGTTACTGTACTTCGATAGCTTTGGCGGAATTTTCTCTCATGGTTGCCATAACCCGTTGAGCTTCAGTTTCACTTTTCGGAGCATTAACTGTTGATGATCCAAGGCAAGTCAAACCTTCAAATATTTCATAAGTGGTATCCTGCGTCTCTGATTCTTTAGAAGCTTTGGGTGCTTCTGAACTTTCAGAAATATTAGATGCGATCAAATGCTCAGGTGTTACTGACTGTTGAAGGGTTGTTGTCGACGGGCCATCCGAATTTGTTGCTGTATTTTTTTAGCATAAAGAGGAAATATTTAAAATAGTACACTTTGGCATATATGACAAGTACAATTATAGCATGCACGAACGCTTTCAATTCATAATGGATACTGCTTACATTATCATTTAAAGCATAGCATGTTACTAAAGTCAGCTTTTAATAATTTTCATTGTTAGCTAATATTTATACCAGTTTTGGCAAAAGTTGGCTCCAGTACTGTGTTCATATTAAATTGATTTGAAGGCGGATCCTCGTTGCCTAATTTAATCACGTTCGCATCAAATTAAAGATTAGCTTCCATTTACATAGATAAGTATAATCAATAAATAACTGATTGAAAAGGACCTTTGACAATATTAATTACAACTATTTGGAATCAGTTTATTAAAACAATAATTTAATGGTTCATTCTTTTCTTTTAATGATGTACTCACTGCTGCATAAGATTACATATGAGTTTCAATAAATGGCATGCGAAGCATACATCATAAGAACTCGATTTACTAAGAAAAAATGCAGTTGATGTCTCATATTGTCAAAAGTTAGAACAAATGAATTTAGATTTATTAAGCAAGAACGAAACAATGTAAAGCAAAGTAGGATGTGTAGTATTGCAAAATATAATCAAGTATAGGAGAGTACTTAGAAGAGACCGTATATTTTGGTCAAGCATAAAAGTCAGAGTGCGATTTATTAAAAATGATGCTAATAATACATACTGGTAGCGCCTTCGTCAGCAATAGGTGCACGGCTATCAGCTTGATCATCACTGATTTCTTTCGTCATTACTGATATTAAATTTTCGCTAGAGGTAGCGTCGGATTTAGTCCCATTTTCTTCCTTATCTGCCATTGATTATACCTTACTGCATTGTTGTAATAACAAATATATATGAATGTATTAAAATGATACTCGAACAGTAGAATAAACAGATCTAATCATTCAATATTAGGTATATAGGAGCTTAGGTGGAGCGATAGCAAGGTTAAAATGAACAATTGGTGCGTACGTGTTCATCCAATACTGTTTACTACAGATCCCTTGTAATGTAATGAGTATAATTCTATATAGGTAGATGGATATTGCATAGCATGTTGCTGCATTTAATAAGCAATCGCGCAGTCGAATAAATACTCTGTACTATAAACATTTAATTAGTTTTAATACGAGCACACGTTGTCTTAGATGTTCCACGTATGGTATCTTTTGTTGAGACAATTTCAGAAAATGTTTATTGAAATGTATGCAAAATGTCAATTAATCTCCCATTCAATTTATATGGGCAAGATCCAAGATTTCCCTACTCACGTGTAGCAATAATAAAGTTGCAGCAATAGCAGTAGGATATACTGTACGTAGATTATGATTCATCTAAAATCTAAATTTCAAGACCAGACAATATTGCATAACTAGGTAGTGATTTCACTACCTATAGTTATAATATTGTAGCTAAAATATGGAAAAGAGACAGTAGTTGAAAATGTTCTTAACAAAAGTTGTTTCATTTTAGTGAAAGAAAAGGAAAGCAATTACAACTTGTTACTACATCATGACGTACTGTAGATCATGATTTTTTGTCCTGTAGATTCTAAAAGCGACACGGTAGTTCACGGTAATGCAAGGAACTAAACGATTACAAAGGATAGAGCTCAACCCATCAATGCAAAAATAGGATTGGGGATTTACAGTAAGTAGGGATTACTAAATAAGGTCATGGATAGTTTATGATATAAATCCTACGTTTTATAACGCAAGAAAAATAAAGAATCAACTTGCAAGGATGGCCGTTTGAATTGATACAGTCCTTGGTTACTATCTTTTCAATCAATTAAATTGCACACTTGTTCTATACCGTACAAATAAGAGCATACATAGTTGTTGTGAAAACTCTTACGCGTGTAATGCGTATCGACTGCCTGTATTGAGAATTGATCATGATGCCAGTCCTTTTTTTTATTATGTAATCGTCAATCCTGTCGATGATAACTAATTCAACCAAATTAATCAATGCAATTCAATTAGGAAAAATAGATTATTCCGTAGCCTATTGTATACTTTTGTAATAACAGCGAAGGATCTTTTAAGTAAGCCCTAGTAAAATGATTCACGTCTGGTTTGTATATAACATTATATATATATATATATATACACGCGTCGATACGAGTAGACCTTCATAAACGATGATCACTGGCGTGATGATAATGTTTGTAAAAATATAGATATAGTCCTAGATTGATGTTCCAATATAGCGGTACACATCAATATTATACGTAAAATAATATTGGTTGATCGATTTGCTACTAGCATTCTATAATCTAATCTAATCTAATCGATACAATTCATAGGATTGATTGTACGCCCATAATAGTGCCAATGAATACTACTGTACAGTACTTGTATTACATCATGATAAGAACAGTATCAATTTACGTTATCCTATTAATAATGTACTGCAATGGATTAGCTAAAGCTATCAAAAGGTTTCTTTCATCGATTTCTCACTACTATACTCTATCTAGCTAGCATCATTCACTTGCAGTAAAATAACAGTGCAAATAAAGAGTTGTTCCATGTCAAGAAGACGATCATAGCTTGATATCAAGACAGTTTTTAAATACAGCCAATCCATCCAGTACATATCGGACTTACTATTGACGTTAGACCAATGTAGGATCTACGAGCAAACTATCCAATTTTCCATGGCTTCAGGCCTAACTTTCAATCAAAAATGAGCTCTAGCAATGGAGAAATACAAAATACTTTTGGATGCTTTGAGCTTGTTCCTGTGCGACTGTGTCGTACTGCTCGGTCCGGTTGTTGCAGCAACTTGCTTTGCTGCAGCCTTGCACGACTACTGTACGTTCTGTACCAGCATACAGTACTATACTGTAGTTGATCGATCTGTGTTGTACGGTCTCTGGTGCACACTGCACATGTGCACAGTACGCGACGTACGGTACGTCGCCCGTGGACGGATGGAGGGACGGTCTGGTACCGCACCGATCAGTCACAGCCTTTTTATAGGCTGAACTTGAGCGCTGGACTAACCCATTGACTGTATCACTTTCTCATACTGGATACAGAGAGTAAGAAAGCGGTTTGAGTCACTCACTACTGGACAAAGTGGACTACAATAGGACCAGTACGGGACTACATTGCCAGGCCAATTGAATCACCAGTTCACCACGTACTACACTAGACTGAGTGACAGGATGCGACACTTTTTCACAGACGCAAGCCCAGCGCCAGCCTTCCTCCACAATCACAGTAGTGTACGCGACGTACGGTACGTCGCGTATGGACGGATGGATGGAACGATCTGGTACCCTTCAGTCACACAGCCTTTCTATAGGCTGAACTTGAGCGCTGGACTAACCCATTGACTATATCGCTTTCTCATACTGGATACAGTAGAGTAAGAAAGCGGTTTGAGTCACTCACTACTGGACAAAGTGGACTACAATAGGACCAGTACGGGACTACATTGCCAGGCCAATTGAATCACCAGTTCACCACGTACTACACTAGACTGAGTGACAGGATGCGACACTTTTTCACTGACGCAAGCCCAGCGCCAGCCTTCCTCCACAATCACAGTACTGTACAGTACGCGACGTACGGTACATTGCCCATGGGCGGATGGATGGAACGATCTGGTACCCTTCAGTCACACAGCCTTTCTATAGGCTGAACTTGAGCGCTGGACTAACCCATTGACTGTATCACTTTCTCATACTGGATACAGTAGAGTAAGAAAGCGGTTGAGTCACTCACTACTGGACAAAGTGGACTACAATAGGACCAGTACGGGACTACATTGCCAGGCCAATTCAATCACCAGTTCACCACGTACTACACCAGACTGAGTGACAGGATGCGACACTTTTTCACTGACGCAAGCCCAGCGCCAGCCTTCCTCCACAATCACAGTACTGTACGCGACGTACGGTACGTCGCGTATGGACGGGTGGATGGAACGATCTGGTACCCTTCAGTCACAGCCTTTCTATAGGCTGAACTTGAGCGCTGGACTAACCCATTGACTGTATCGCTTTCTCATACTGGATACAGTAGAGTAAGAAAGCGGTTGAGTCACTACTGGACAAAGTGGACCATAATAGGACCAGTACGGGACTACATTGCCAGGCCAATTCAATCACCAGTTCACCACGTACTACACTAGACTGAGTGACAGGATGCGACACTTTTTCACTGACGCAAGCCAAGGGCCAACCTTCCTCCACCAATCAATCCACGGGTTCTTGTCGGCCTAAATCATCGTTGTTCAAGCAAAAAGTTTGTCGTAGTTGATCGTGATGGCTGCTTTAGCTTTAAGAGTATGTGAACAACGCGCTTCACAAGCTGAAGAAATTGTAGCTACACTAAAGAGGCAATTGCAGCTTATAACATCGCAAGCAAGTAAGAAGAGTTTGATAATGTGATGATACTGTTGCCTTGCTGCTTTATTGAAGTCATGTTGTCCACCGGTGACTGCAGCAGGAAATGGCGAGCTAGTTGATAAACTTGTCAATGTGTAGAGCATTTCCTATTAATGAACTGTATCTTTATCCATTGGTGCTCACTGTTAATCGATGAACGATGCAATGCGATGGTATCTTCATCGGTTGATACTCCCGCTTGCTATCAATAGAGTAGATGCGATGCATAGTCGACTGCAGTATCCTTAATAAAAGTCAACACGAAACCCGACTTGAACCCGGCTCGAGGGGCATTTCGGGTTTACAATTTCGATGGTCATACGGTCTTTGTATAACAATTGCACTCATTTTGGGTTCGGGTTGCGTTTTGACTCCATGCAAGCACTCTAGTCGACTGTATCTTTTGATACCCGTAGGTTGTACAATGCTGTTCGATAAATCTATTTCTAAAATGTGCGTCAATAGGAAATGTAGTCTTGGTCTACTTCTAAGTACAGAAAGGATACAGTAAGCAACTACTTCATCTGTTATCTATCAATGGGAACATATTCATTCATAAATAGCCATCCTTGTCGTTGAATAAAACCAGTTATACGATATTTTATAGCAAGAGTAATGAGATCAATCTGTTTAACCTTTCCGTAGCTAATTCTGCCGGTACCGCTCAAACTTCCCAAGAAGTTGTTCGATTACAGGATGAAAACAACAGTCTAACCAAACAAGTCGAAGCCTTAAAGCAACGCCTCTGTTATCTGGAAATTATGAACGGAAGTGAGTACAACATAATATTACATAAAGTGGTATAATAAAGCAATTGCAATGATTGTGTTTGCAACAGGTCCTAACAGTTGAACGCGTCATAGTGACTAGACATAACTTTCCTGACCAGAGTACTATGACATCCTTATGCCCTGTAGGATAAACAAATACAGAATTGCTTAACTGTCCAATATCATTCTGGATACTTGCAGATAAATCATCAACAATGATCACTACAGTCTACTCAGATAGCGAAATGAAAATAATAAACACTATAGCACGAAACTGTTCTGTTGTACGAGTAATTATTTTTGCACATTACTAACTAACGTAATTAACGCAATACCGTACTTTATCACACTATCGTGGCACAGAAAAGCAAGTTCAACTTCCTAAAGTGTCATCAACTGCAACTAGCTCTAATAAAAATGATGCATCACCTCCCAAAGCTGCTAAAACTGTCGAGCAATCGCCAACTAATCCTGATAATAAAGGTAAGCCAGACCAAAAAAAAGAAAAGAAACAGAAAAAGGCCGAAGCAGAGACTAAAAAAAATGCTAAGAATTCGTCAGACCAATCCAAAAATAAGCAAGGTACTTGCAAGCGTAAGCTAATTATTGTTTTAGTTGGTACAACAAGTAAAAATAGCATCTTGATTGGTCTACAGTCTACACACATTAGGCAATGTTGTAACAGTATCATTATCGTAGATTAAATCTGATACGTCAATTTTGCACAGACGTGAAAATGGACATTTCATACAAATATAATATTATAGTTCCGCATCGTAAAGTACAATTAATTTTACCCAATTCTTGAGTAAAAAAATACCGTAATTTTATTCTTTGACAGATGATGGTGCTAGTAAACCGATTGATATCTCAAGATTAAATCTAAAAATTGGACATATTGTATCTGTTAAGAAACACCCTGATGCTGATTCTTTGTATGTAGAAGAAGGTACAGTAACTTCTATCATACGCGTACGTGGATATGGTATAGGTGTATTGACATTATTTACCAAATCAAAAGTTTATTTTTTATCTTTCTCATTCTCCCTAAATGGAGATCAAAAATTATAAAAAAATCATGCCTCAATTCTACAAATATGCCAGAATTAATGTTAGCAAATAAAAATTTCACCGTATTTATCATATTGCAGTAAACGTAGGCGAAGAAAGCCCACGAACTATTGTCAGTGGATTGGTTAGACATATCCCTATCGAAGGAATGCAGGTAATTTAATAATGCAATAGGCTATTCGAAAACTGTAAATACTCAATTATGGTCATTAAATAATTTTAGCTGAGCTAATCGAATTTATTTTTATTTCCTTTATAGGATCGTTTAGCCATATTCTGTTGCAATCTGAAACCTGCAAAGTAATAAACTTCTAGCAATTGTCTCCGTTTACTTCCTTTGACCAAATTCTAATATCATTTGTCATTACTTGTTACTAGGATGAGAGGAATACTCTCCCAGGGTATGATTATGTGCGCTAGTTCACCGGAAAAGGTAGAAATAATAAATCCACCTGAGGGTTGTGTACCTGGTGATAGGGTAGTCGTTGAGGAATATCCTGGTATGCTTAATAAATCTACATGATTATATTTTTAGAATTACATATCAAATTTTACCTGTAGATAGATACCTTGTATGTACTGTACTTGTGCCGATACTCTCATTTTAACTATGGTGTTGGTATTGTATCTGTGTACTCATTTTTGGGCGTATATTTAATGCAATTTTTATAACGATATCCATTTAATAATAATACCTTACCTTCCTGACAAGTTGAATTTCAAAATAGTATTTCTTATTGTGATTCTAAAGGCTGCATATTACTTCTAGCTATTTCTAAAATTCTTAATCTTTTTATCTTAGGTGAACCTGATACATTACTAAATCCTAAGAAAAAGGTCTGTAGATAAGATCATTCACATTATACTATCTTCTAAGTAGGACTCTTTTAATTGTGGGGGAACTTTACGTGATAGGTTTTTTACAAATTTCCCACTTGCATGCATAGAAACTTTATTTTTCTCTCTTCATGTAATCCAATAGATATTTGAACAGATCCAGCCTGACCTACGAACCAATGATGAATGTATAGCTACTTACAAAGGCTGTAAGTGGACTGTTAAAGGGAAAGGTATTTGCAAAGCTCCAACTATGGCTGGATTTAATATCAAATAGTCTCATTGAAAGTCTTTTTAACATCTATTCGTTGGCTTGTTACCATCGGTACAATTTAAATAAAAACACAGTGATGATTGTTCATACTTAAAACTTCATCTAGTGAGATGAAATAAGTAAAATGGCATGAAATACCCAAAGTACTACACATGTTAGAGGCGGATTGCGTTTATTACTATGGCAATTTATTTGAATAGTCTCCAAACATAAATCCTTCACTGTAATCCTTGCCTGATTGATGCCTATTAATTGATTGGGGAAAGGAAATACAGTATTTCATCATAATTACGTTCATTATAATATAGAATTACAGAGTAGTCGGGGACTATTTAAGAAATTTAGCAGTTCCTGGAGTAGCTCATGGATAGTGTTACTAAAGTACGGTCAGGCCTTGGTTAAGAATCGAATCATGATTTATGAGATTTACAGTTAATCAGCAAGTTACTATTATGGTAACTAGTCCATGCAATCAGTATACGCACACTTATTATATACCAGAGGCTACTAAAGAAGGAATACTGTGCCACTGCTTGTAGATAACTGACATTTCGAAAGTGCTAAGACTAGTGTAGGTAGCACTTACAGTATGACACAGAAGTAGCTATATTAGGACCATAGGAAAGAACCACAATGCTTAAGACTTCCAAATGTTATGAAGGCCTTCTGTAGATTTTGTGGACAGCCTACGGTATAATCTGTAGTCGAGGGTATAAAAGCCGGGAGTTTTTAAGGGACTGAGAAGGGTTAGGGATTGATAATTGCGATCGAACGGATAGTGAAACTTGTTACTACGGTACTGCCTCATAACTAAACGGCTATATGGTGCAATCCAAATTGGTTTATCAGGGGAGTAGTATCATGATCCATTTTGAGAAAGGTGTTAATGATTTATCGATCTGTTTTAGTCTACTACATAGAGTGTTGGGCACTGTACTACCGAGAGTGTGACTGCGGATATCGTTGCAATCTGTGCCTACTGATTATACTACTGATACTTTCGAAATGGCATTACCTGACAGCATCATCCTTTCATAGTACTGTACTGTATATTGGGCAACAAAAGGATTGCAAGATAGGGACTCGCATTTTCACATCGGAGCTGCAAATTATACTGACCAGTAGATCCCTCGCTCATTTTACTTCGCCTACTATGTGTACTTGCACTTTTACTTTATGGTATAATACATCACTAACTTACAATTGCGTCAAAGACGAATGATTTCATAAGTTAAATTATTCTGTTATCGTACTTGTGTAGTATTTGTGTTAGTTCATAGTTCATACCACCGTGAACAGTAGCGTAACGTTTCAGTTGAAATGGCAAGCAAACTAGACCTGACAGCAAATTAATTGGCCCCATATTTTAAGTACGGAGAACGAATTGTCTTTTATTTTCTTTCTTTTTAGCAGACCATGTACAAGTGTAGATTATGAGGCGTGATAATAGTAATAGAATACATCGTATTGTACGTGTTGTTGCCCTTTATTGTCTGTAGATTACAATCCAAAAAAATCGAGGGCAAATTAATCAATTAAATAAATAAATTAGACACTCTCTCACCTACTACTTTACGGAATACACAAAACTAGGGTACTGTGTATTTACAGTACAACGAATAATAGACATTTAATCAGCATAACCTTAAACATGGATCACTAGAAGAATGCCATAATATAATTCTAGTGGTCCATGCCTTAGAAGATTACAATGTCACCATACTTTCCAAGAATGGCTTCAGCTCCGGAAGTGAAATTCGATAAAAAATGTCACGAAGATAAATTTCAAGGATACTTTGACCAAAAAACTAATAACTGATCACCAATAACGATATCATTTAAATTTACTCGGTAGCTATTACCAATGATAAAACGTGGTGACTATGTTGCGAAGTGAGATGACTTACTTAAAAAAAATTCGAATTGAGTATTTATTTGCGGTAAGAAATTGAAGCTCTATCTACTATGTACATTTTTTCCTTTCAATACCGTAAATAAAATACAACAAACTGAAAATTGCTCCATTCATTCTGGGCATATTACTTGTTTACTTAAGGTGACAATGCTATACCTTAAATGATTTATTGTCGTCATTTAATTAATAATGATCAAAGGAGTAATTGGTATTATAATATCCGAATATGTTGTAGAAAGATCCAAAGAACAATTATTAGAAAATAAAGAAATCTTTCGTTTATTTCAAAGATATTACTACTCTGTATGTAACAAAGCATATCATATTGTTTAAGCTTCTATCTTAAAATTATGTTTAAGACGTAAGTCTAATAAAAGAGCTTTAATAATATATGTCTACCTGAAATCAGAGTAAACAAAATTATTATCATCCTAAAAATGACAATGCGAAGTGTAATGAGTAAGCAATGATTCTTTTATTTAATACAGGAAATATTTGTATATGATCAAACTCTCAAACTGTATTTAAAATTGCATCCACACTTCAGCTATCCTTCCCAAATACTTTTCGCAAGCTTGCAATTCTCTATCCTAAGAAAGAACCGTTATAAGTAACAATAGATTATGTGACAACATCCAAATACACACCAAACAATTACGTAAAAGAAAATCGACTATGTGCACTGCTCTGCTGGTACGTTCGGTATATAATAAATTTTAGGTACTGCAATTTTTATACTAAAATGATTCGAGCCATCTGCCCAGTAATCATGAAGGGCACGCTAAGCGCACATCTTACACACCGATCGCAAATAATTCCATCGATTCCATAACTTCGCTGCAATTTTATGTTATCTAATTTGTTGTTACCATTTCCCCATGTACATATTGCTAAGTTAAATTTCTTAATAAGTTCTATTACGTGTAGGTCTTTATCGGATATTCCACAGGTTAAATAAACTACTGGATATGAAGGTTGTTTCATAAACAATCTAGAAGACAAGTACAGCCAAGAAATTTAACAAGATAGTGAATATAATTAGCAAGACAATTTAGTGGGTATTATCCAAGAAGTTTTAACATATCACTTACGCAATGCAAACATCAGGATTAAAGCAGGAGAAAAATATTTTTCTTTCCCCAGCGTAATGGTAAACAACTTTTAAAATTTTATCTACGAAGCGATTTATATCCTGATAATTTATAGCCACATCTTCATGTCTCTGTGGAAAAATAATATATTTTTTGGTTAGACAATTGTAACACTTAGTATATTCTAATATAAGATTATATTTTATAAGTAATTAAAAGCCTCTTAGCGGTAAGTCACCTCATCAGTAGGAAATTTAATCTCTAAATTAAACCCTAATCCTTTATCAAGCTTCACTAAAGCCTAAATAAGATAATTACTAGTTATTAGTGAAAATTGTGGGAACATTAAAACACAAAAAGATTGCACGTACTTCTTGTAGAGTCGGGAAAAGTACATCTGTAGTAGTATTTTCTGTAAAAAGGGCTACTGGTTATAATTTTATTATCAATGTTAAGAAATAATAGAAGAATTTTGTCTAAACCTGAGTCGCGATGTAGGGTCTAAAATGTGAAGATATGATAATTTAGTTACCACGGTAAAATATAGTAGATTATGGTAAAACGTATCCTATATCCATTTTACCGCATAGGCTTTCAACTGTTGAACACTGAGATTCTTCACTGGACACCGGTGACATTTAATATTATCCCTTGCTCTCTGTAATCAATATCAATTATAATCAATTATATATCAAAGTAAGTAGGTTAAAGTAAATTCTTGCTATCAGATTTCTTTAATAGGATCAAATAAATTATATGTTAAGTACCAGAGCATGGAGGTCAATGTTGAAGTCATGATATATCACTATTTCTCCATCTGCATCCATTTGAATATCAAACTCAACCATGTCGACTTTTTCCTAGAATTCAGAAACGAATGTTTAGGTATTACATTACTAGGTTTATATAAATATTTCCTGCAAGTCAAATATGACAACGTTAATAATAAAAATGGTTCATTATTTGCAGCGTATATATGATTTATGAATGTAACTACTGCAATATAAATCGTAGGTTGGAAGTAAGGGTGGCGCTGGACCTTATATACGAGTTTGTTTTATGGAACTGCACACCTGCAGTATTCTCTTAATAATTATAATTTATCCGATACAAGCTTGGGTGCAATCCCTATCCGGTAGAAAGTAAAATATATGCATAAATAGGCACTGTTACTGCGACAAGCCTATCGATTGATATGTAACGATTGGGTCCAGATATCTCTATTAAAAGCGTGCGAGGAATTTGATAATCTAGCATTTATTTTCTATAGATACATGATTAAGCTTCGAAAATAGCTGAATTAAAGCCACTATATAGCGGTTTTCTAGAGTACTATTTCTAACGGTAGTATAGTATCGCATAACATATATACATGTAAAAGGATATAAGATAGAATACGAGAGTGTATGTGAAAAAATAAAATTTACTGCTGATAAGTAATTTATTCCGAAATGTCTATTACTATTTTGTATTAAACGTCTAGTAAATAGATAACTGATACGAAAAGTTCCTCAATGTTTACAATGTCTGTATAGTTATGTCACTATTACAATTTATATTTGTACAGGTCTAAACACAAGTAATTAAATAAGCAAACTCAGATCAATCGATACCAATGCTTAAAATAAGGTTAAGCATAAAAGCTTAATACATAGGACGACATTTTGTAAGGGAACTAACTTTGAATATTGCCAAGATTGTAAAATACGAACATACACAATCTTACTGTCTTACTTTTTTTGTAAAAGTCATTACTTATGTGCAAGTTGTGCCGTAGATAGTATTTCTGAATTGACAATTCCAATTATTATAATAGAGAGTTTACAGTTAATAAATAGCTTTAATTAGACGGTCATCTACCTCGAAGGCTCGTTTAAATGCTTCCATGGTATTCTCTTCAACGATGTATTCACTATACATGTATAACGGTATTATATTCCATATTAATTGTTGTTGATTGCTCAAGTATACATCGGATAAAGCAACATAATATAGAGTACATTACTTCATAAGCACATTTGATAATTGGATTTACTATCATTGGAATGTACTACACTTACGCGTCTTGAGCATCATGTGCACCCATCCCACGATGCCCAATGAGTAAAGGCCTTGACAGAGATTTAAAAACATCAATATAAACTTCTGGTAGCTTGATTTTCGGTATTGGGTTAACGACCAAATACTCAACTATAATATCATAAATATGGCAGAACAAACAAAATACATGTCATTGAGAGACCAGATCAAGAACAGTTAACTCAATGCATATGATACCATATCCTCAAAGGAAGGTGTTATAAGAAAAGCCATTAAATTATGATACTAACTTGTCACTTCACCTAGAAGGTTACCAGATGTACAACACACTATTGGAGAAGTTACTCTCCCAGTAGATTCAGATAGGCGAGATGGTACTATATATGCTGTAGCAGTTGTGGAATTGGATTTGTCAAGGTCGTGAAATTCTAGCTTAACACCCTAATCATCACAATGATAAAATTAGGGAATAATTTTATCAAGGCAAAAATACAGTTGTAATAAGGTAATTTACTAGCTCTTTCACGTTGAAAGTTCCAAACGTGAAGGCATAAAACGATTTATTGTCGCAAAAAGTGCCATGATTGCCTTGTAACTTAGGAGAGTGATTCCCTTCATCCAATATTTTGATGTATACATTCGTATTCACTCCGGTCTAAAATTAAAATAGCATTTCTCAAGAGCGAAAATAATGAGGTGCTGATAGAAAAAGTCGAGGCATATCTGATACAATGAGTCGAATAAAATACTAGAAACTATTTACATTCGGATATTGTTGTACGTAATAAGGAGTAACTTTGATGGCTGGAGCAATAAATGTTTTCTGAGACCAGAATACGACTGATTCTTTTATAGAGTTATTCAAATAGATGTTGACGTAACTTTCTGTCGTAAGCCAACCTTTTTTTATTGCAATTTCGTTATCTTGTGAAATATAAAATGAGCATCGATGAATATGTACATCTACTAGAAGTGTACGCATTGTGGCCTGACGCGAACTTACTGCCAATAACTTTAGAAGAATGTTAATTAAATTTTAATTTTATTAAGAAGAAACTACGGTTTTGGGCACTGTAATCATGACTGAGCGGAATTTATATAGCGATAGTAGTTTGAAGACACTAAAAACACCTTTCATGCCAAATGCACCATCGTCGACTTTCATTGTTGAAGAACTCGCTACAATTCAAATATATAAATTAAAAGTTATCTTAAAGGCTATATACGCGTATTACTGTATCATAGCAACTTTGTATTTCTTGAAATTAAATCAATATAAAGAAATCTACAAAATTACTGTTGTATTATTTAAGATACGTGTATGTCACGAATTTGCGGTAATGCTGTATCGGTATAACGCCATCTATTACTTACAGCGAATAGTTTGATGCCTGCAAATATTAAAACTTTCCCATTTTTTAACTATGATAGTATCAGCAACTTGATTTGGTTCTGATTGGACCTCATCCTGTACTTGATAGGCTTCGGATATTACGTAACGGTATTTAACTGTCGTACGTGGCTGTAAGTTAATGTTAGCCTGCCAATGACTTCTGTGTAAGTAATACAAGCAAGGGTATAAGTGCCGATAGAGAACTTGCTCATGCATTAATCACATAACAATATTGATGGTTAAAGTTTATTCAGACTATCATTGTCATCTTCTCACCTTATTTACGTGTAATAATAGTAATAATAATAGCACTTAAATACAATGTCAATGCAATATTATTATCAACGATGATATCCGCTTACGATTCCACTTAGTATGAATTAAGGGTTTTCTACTGTACGGTACATATAGTTACAGTATTACGGTTGCATGTACATGCGTCGACTAATGTAAGCTTTATATCTTTCAAGTTTTAAACAATTCACTCCTATTACAGGGTAAATTTAAGAGTATGGGTATATTCCAATTCGAAATGATAGCACATCGTACTATCCGTATAATGCTAGACTTTGTATCATCACGAATATTCGATCAATAATATTCCTATCGTACCCTCTAAGCATCAGCCGTGCATAACCATAATATCATGATAATGTACGATACATACAGTGCTGTAAATCAGCAACAAGAATGAATATACTGTACATTATGGAAAGATTAACTGCAAACAATGTTCGGTTTGTTCAAAATAGTCCTAATTTTGAACTGACTGCAAGTAGAAATTGCCTTGTTCGAAATATCGCAAATAAATGAACTTGAAGAGCAAGCAAAATACGATAGAAAGCTAAATTATGCATATAGCATGCAGTCCTATAATATTTCATTGGCCTTAAAAGCTTATCACCGCGTTTTGTGACTTTCACAGTATGATACTATACCTTGTTGATTGGGTCATTCTCAAGGCTTTCGTGGGCTGCCATTCGCCTATTACAGGTAAGTCTCCACAAAGGAATAATTTCTCATTGCCATTTTCCGGTTGATATTCAACTTGGAAAGTAACGGAAATAGTGGTTTCTGAAGCGGCCATTTTACAATTTTGTTAATAGGTTTAGTGTTCATTCAATTGATAAATATCGTACCATTCATTTTAGCGGAATGCACAGTATAATGACCTCCTAATGAAAGCAATTTTATAAAATAGAGAATGATTGTTTTATTATGTCTCCATGTCGTTAAAAGAGTATACGTAGAAGCAAGCTTGCAAAAACAACACGCACAGTTAGAGCCAAAAAACATCAAGTTGTTATTGTGCTCTACACGTTTTTCAAATGTTATCTCATTTTAAGGATTGCTATCGAGTTATATGCAAGTCCAGTGCTAGCTTGCTACCAGACTCATTTATAACAAATTTTCAATTATTATTTTATATATTTAACGAATATTCATCCAATCGATTGAAACGTTTCATATCATCACTACAAACAACTGACCATTTTAAATTAAGGTTAAAAGGTTTTCAATGCTGCCTGATATTGTGTTATGCGATAGTGAGTCATTCTTAGTGCAGTCGATATCACCCTTGTATTTTCGAATGTCATATCTAAATGTCATTTACAAGCTCACACAAGATTATGATGGTTCACCAAGGAAACATCTAACAAAAACTATTACAGTATCGTCCATTAAAGTTTCTATTACCTAAGCGTCCTTTAAACGTGAACTGTAGCTAAAATTAAGCTCAGTATTTTTTATCCCCCCAAACTTTGTTCTACAATAGACACGGAAAAATTTTCATCCTAGCATTCATTAATAGAAAGTAACGCCTAATTTATTGAACTAAAGTGATAAAATGGATATAATAGGATCAAGCTAATGTCTATTTCATGGTCACGATAATTATACCATGAATAATGAGCCTCCTATTGCAAGATGAATGGAACATGCAATATGACGTTGACATGTTGATTTGATCTGCAGTACTTTCCAATTAAAATAGTGAAATTATTTCTTATCCATTTTTTTTAATTCAAAGCATATAAAGCAGGTAATAAGAGCACAATATCCTATTCAATCTTTCATCATCGACTTTAATTTAGAGAACAACGTTCTATTTTCTGATCTAATTTACCTGTTTTGATGTGCAGTTACTCTGGTATGTGGCCACCACTACCCCGTGGATCAAACTAATTTCCTTTTAACTGTATGGCGAGACAACTGGTAGGGCCGCCGTAGTTTTACCCTCTAATCAGTTGGAAGACAAGACAAACTCCAGCTGAGACTCGTATCGGTATTCATGATCGACTATCACATGACCATGATGTCACTACGGTAAGGATCATTGGCATTGTTTTCCATTGTGATTGCAAACAATAAAGAAGGATTATTGCGGGGTAGCTTATCCCAGTTGCGCTTGCGTAATTTACATAAGCAAAAGTATTAAGAGAGGTCAGTCAGTAAGCCACACCTCTTTGTTCCTCGTTTCCTTGTCGACAAACGAAGCCATGGAGAACTACAAGGTGAGTTTAAAATGACATTTACTCATCTACTAAATCAGAAATAGATCATAGCGCTAAATAATTCATGTTGAATTTGGTACTTGAATGTTGTACGGAGTAAATAGAAACAGGAATAGCATAATCTAGGTTAAATGGATAGCGTTAAGCTGGAATTTCATGTTTGTCATTAGTTTATCAAACTGACATCCATTCTCAAATAACAACTTGGTATAGTGCATGTGTTATACTGTAGACTTCTCAACTTTATTTGTACATATAGCGAATATACGTAGTAGCAAGTTATTATTCGTTGACGATAGAATTTTCTATGGATATGTCTACATAGTTGTTACAACGTCTGGGTAAAGGTGCTCAAGGTTCAGTTTATTTGGTGGAAGATAAAGAAGAGAAGAAAAAATATGTCTTGAAAAAGGTAAAATTCCACTAAACTTGACTTTATATTCCATAGTGTTTGACCAACAATACTGTATACTATTAGGAAATGATATAATTTGCTATTGTATGCCATTAGAGTAGTTGTGTGTAGAGCGCAGTTGGTACGAAACAACGATGATACTGTAGCTAGGGCTAATTGTGTTCGTATATTGTTTTATACATAGATGTTACTTCTTTTGTCATAACATTCCAAAAGAATCATTATTTATCTTAAATGATATCCTGGAAAAAAAAACGAATCACATACACGATAGTAATGGAGTCTCCTACATTTTTTTTTGCATATTATTTAATTTTGGGTAGTAATTATATTTGAAGTTCTTACAATCTATCGCTGTATCCCCAGGTTAAAAATTACAGATATTTCCAATTTAACGTCAATCACTGACTACTGTTCTCATATTGTCTTTCGAAAGCAAATTGAAATCTAATGTGCAATCTTATAAAGCGTCTTAATTGCAATAAATCATACGTCATTAGTGAATTCGTGATTAATGCTCAGCTTCTTTCATTCACATCCAAATAGCTTGCATAAAAAGTGTAATGTCATGCAATGATTTTGCTCGATATTTCAATATTTTCAAATTCAAAACGAAGCCATTTTGGCTTACATTAACTGATATGACTTCATTAGATAACATAAATAGGCCCCGTTACTAGGGTCTGATCGATAATGACCTGTTGCTCAAATGGCGGAATTATACCGTGCCATGATATCTACTCTTCGTAAATCGTATGTTAGGGTCCATTAAGCAGCAACATTACAACCGATGACGATTTAACTAGAATGATCGGACGCATAATATATTAAAAGTTACAGTCCCAAAAATCGTTATTGTTTGTCAAAGATAGACACGAAATTGAAATCAAGATTTAAAACTCTTCGTTGAGTCAAAAATACGATAATTTCATTCTGAATTCGTCGAGAACAGGTTGAATGTAATGATGAAGGTGAAGCAAATAAAGCCTTTAAAGAAGCTATGGCTTTACAAGAATTAAGGCATCCTTATGTTTGCGGATACAAGGAATTTTTTGTCACTTGGGACAAGGAAGTATGTGATTTAATTCGTAGATTTGTTTCAATTTTATTTGATTTTTATACCAAAATTCTGCATTCTATGACTGTCCATATAAAATACTTTACATAATGTCATACAGTAGTTAAGCATTTACACAATACTTTATTTTCACTGTGCACTTTATCTTCACTGTGTAGGAATCAGCCATGTTTGTTTGTATTGTCATGGAATACTACAAAATGGGTAGGCATGTTTTGCTTGTCGAAAACAATAAAATTCTAATCTGTAGAGACTGATATTCATTTTAGAATATTAATATTATAAATAAAATATCAGGTGATTTAGATCGAGTCCTGAAACAGAAGCGTCAAAAGAATGAATATATCGAAGAATTGGTACAGTAGAAATTAAAAAATTAATATATCACTAGATATACTGTATGTGTATTGGCAACATTAAAAGTATTTTCCATTATAGAATTATAGGATGCCTCGTACGATTTCGAGTATCACTTATTAAATTTACATCAATATTTTTTTTAAGATATTAAAAAAGTGGATTGGGCAAATGATAGAAGCTTTAGTGTTTGTCCATAAGAAGCAAGTCATACACAGGTATCGTTTTAAAATCGCAAACATCATGACATACTGCGTACACGTTTTATATTCGGTGAAGCCGCTTTCATTTTAAGTTAAGATGGCCCAGTTAGGGCACAATTCATAACATACAAGCAGTCCCAATCCTTTTTCCTATTAAAATATTACTTACACATAAAATAGTAGAGTGGAAATCACTTTATTCAATATTAGTCTGTAGCTTTATTTACCTTTTGCATCTTATGAGCACTAATAATTGTAATTACTCGCTCTATATATGTATGACATGTTCATGGCAAATTGATATAACTTTGAGCTATTACAAAATATTAATATTACATCAAGATTTTGTGTTAATTTAAATTTATGCTACTCTATCTGACACAATAATTTTTACCGAATTCACCATACAGAGACCTAAAGCCGAGTAATATCTTCATGACAGAAGATCTATCTATCTCTCTTGGTAATTGATCTATTTTCATTATGTTTCTTATACCCATAGCACTGTGATTAGTTATTTTATTTATTAGTTATCGCTAAATCTGTTTCTATACAAACATACGTTTAAATTGAAATAAAATAGGCGATTTTGGCGTTGCAACAGTTATGGATGATGCTAGAACAAGGACAAGAACTACAGTCGGTTAGTTGAATAATTGAATCTTAATTAATTCGCTAGCCTAAGTCTTAAGATTGTTTGATCACAAATACAACTGACATCACTCTTTTGGGTGATGCTTAATAGTAGCATGCATTCAATAAGCGCAACTTAACTTAATTTTAATTTATAGGATCAATGAACTGGATGGCCCCAGAAGTACTGGAAAGGCCGTATCATACTATT
This sequence comes from Trichoplax adhaerens, assembly GCF_000150275.1. Lineage (NCBI taxonomy): Eukaryota > Metazoa > Placozoa > Uniplacotomia > Trichoplacea > Trichoplacidae > Trichoplax > Trichoplax adhaerens. The sequence continues at coordinate 2,759,893 of NW_002060944.1, read as the reverse complement.
AATTCAACTAGTATAGCAATAATTACAAGATTTTAGAACGTAGTCCGAATCATATCAATACAGCTTCGTCGATATTTAAATTAAATCAATTACTGCACATATAGATACTTATGAAATAAATTATGCAACAACAAATACAAATTTCTATTAAACATCATATACAATAGGTTATATTATTTTTGTAGCATATAATTTCTTTAACAATAATTAAAGTTACGACGAACGTAGCGATGTTTGGTCTCTCGGTTGCATTGCTCTCGAAATGGCAACTTGCGGCTTTCTTGATGTAGGTTATCTGATTTGAATCCGTTTAACAATTTATTAGAAACGGATTCACAAATGATTAATTTAAAAAATATTTACGATTATCTAACAGTTGTGACAGCTCCTGTTACATATTGGCTTACGAATGTATACTTTATTTGTGAATGGGGATTTTAGGCTGCCCAAACGGCTGGCATTCTCTTCCAAATTAAACATTCTCCTCAGGTTTTGGAAGAAGTATTGGAGAACGTTAGTAAGGTAAAAAAATCTCTATAACCAATGAAAGCTTACGAAACGCAAAAAGTCCTTAAATTTCATAACGTACATTATCACTCTTTTCAGAAATATTCAGCAGATTTCTGCCAATTAATTCGAACTATGCTTCGAAGAAATTTTCAACAACGCCCAACGGCAGCGTAAGGATTTTCTCTAATTTAAGGATGCTTAACTTACGATTCTATGGAAAACCGTATAATACGTATCTTTTCTCACTATCTATAAGATGTTTTGATAAATTAACAAACTTAAATTATTGTAAATAATGGTAATGATAAATTTGATGATAATACATATTTAAAGTAATCAATTTAGGCTAACATCTTTTTGCTATTATAGAGATTTGGTAGCGTTGCCATATGTTAAAGATTGCCTCTTACTTAGTGGATCAGCACTTGCAGCGCGTAAGAAAGCGGAAGGTATTTCTAGTACGAATTTCAGTTTTAATAGTAATTTACGCCATTCATAACTGACACAATCTTATTATATATAACTTTTCTTCACTAGCAAAAAAAGAACAAGGTAAATAAGCACATTTTTTGATATAGAGTGTAATTAAGAGTAATTTTTAGATGACCCATCTATATTTATAAATGTATAGGTGTATAGCTACAAACTCTTATTTAATAATATGCGCGCATCGTCATCAGTTCTGAGCTATTTTTTTATACATATTCATCCCATATTTAGCTGATCCAGTACCTAAAGAGCAAGGAATTGGTCCAGTATTAGGTAATTTTTGATTTTTTTGTTAGACATGCATTGCTTTAGTTTTAAATTTCGATACAAGTATTCAAATAGTTAACTGTTTTCCAATAGAGAAATTAATTTAGTAAACGATTTATACTACCATTTTGCTAGATTATTTGGATAGAAATGCTGATTCCTCGAAGAGTTCGGTATACAAATAATTGCCACTACGATATCGACTTGAACTTATACATCAGAAGATGATTTAGAAACTGAAATTAATGATTATCGTTTTATCAATTAGTTGGAGGCTCTTAAATATATCCACAATATGCTTAGAAATGAAGGTAAGTACTTCGCTGTATAAAGCTTGATATAAAATTAGATATCCCGCACATTTAATGCATCATAATAAAAATCGTAGTGATAGAATCATACTATAATTATTAATGTAATTGCTGATCATCTAAAATAGATGCTATGGGTTTAAACGATGCTGGAAAAAGGATAATTATCAAGGCAATGAAAAATCATATAGGAAATAACGAAATACAAATTGTTTCAGCAAAAATTTTTTCGCATCTTATTGTTTCAGGTAAATATTCCAATGTTATATATCTTACAGAAATTGCATGTAATTGCAGCAAACATTATGAATTACTATATTATTATTGTTAATAGTCATATATACGTATTTGAGTCTCAATAAGTATCCGTTTCTTTTATTCTCTCCAGTTTTAATATCTGATGTACAACTATTATAGTACTTCCAAGTAACATATAAAATACAATAGTGTACCGTAGTATCAATAATATGTAGCAATATCTCACAAAATACTTCTTATTACAATATTAAATAAAAGCAATTTATTATTAAAGTATAGGACACTGAGCAATAGCATAGATTAATTACTAATCCGTACTTCTTTATTCATCATACTTACCCCTATTCTAATATTTTTTATTTTGTTATATTAAAGATAATAGTTTCAAATTATTCTATTGTAATCTAAAAGTATAGTAGTAAATTAGTATCGAATCTACTGCGGCTACAGTTGATGTAACAGTTATGTAATATAACGGATATATTACAGTATAATCCAGTAGATGTTTTAATTATAAAGGCAAGAAATTGGATTATAATGATTTTTCTTTTAAATTACAGCGGAAGAAAACGATATTATGTATAGCAGTGAGCTAATACAACCAGTCACATTAGCCATGAGGGTAATTTATATTTTTCATAATTAGCATAACACCTACACACATCATAAGATATTGTATTATATCGGATTAAGCATGGAACTCTAGTGCGAATACTAAGCTAATGCAATACCGGATTTACTTCAATTATCTCATTCCTATAGTCACATGCTGGTTCAGCTGAATTGCAAAGCGTTGCGGGAGCTGTCATTGCAGCACTGTCTGCAGATGGTTAGCATTAGATATATTAAAACTTAGACATATGTTGTTGTCTTATGATTTATAACCTTATAATAATATAAAAAATTCAAGATCTTAATGTAATCATTTAATTAGAAAATGCTGCCGCAGTTATCGGTAACTCTGGAGGTGTACAAGATATTTTAGCTTCCTTACGAGCTTTCCCAAATGATACTACAATTATTTCAAACTGCTGTAGCGCTTTATGGAGTCTAGCAGCAAATGGTAAAGCTTAAATGCAGATATTAATTATTTATGATAGTAATGATTTATGTACACTATGATATGGTAAATATACGCGTAGAACTACTATCGAAAGATTGTTTAATTTGGAATTAAAATATTCTATAATATCAGTATTTATCAATGCGATTAATAATCATGTCTACAGAAAACAATGCTAAGATCGTAACTGAAGAGAAAGGTTTAGAAGACGTTTATCGAGCGCTTGAAAATCATCAAGATTCAGTTGAAGTAATTGAATCTTCCTGCTCTGCGTTATGGTCTTTATCCATGGAAGGTATTCACATAAGCGATAGATAATCATACTGCAATTTTTTATCATAAACACAGATATTCAACTTTTAAGAGCTGCGTAATAATTAAACTTCAAAGTTGACATTTTTTTCTAAGCCATTTTTGTCCATATTCGCAATTTACAATGTAGAAGAGAATGTGGATGAACTATCTAAGTCTGGGACCATTGCTGCTGTTGTTAATGCGATAAAAAATAATGAAAAGGTTTCGGCACTATATCGTTTACTCCTGTAGTTTATCTATACTATAAATATTTGATACAAGAAATTGAAACGTTAATTTTACATAATACGTCTGATTTGAACGATTTTCAAGTTAAGTATCGTTACTAACAGTCTGCAATTATTTTCGCTATATCCAGGAACCACGAGTTGTAAAGAGTGGTTGCTTGTTATTGGCAAGTTTGACAGAAGTTGATGGTAATTGTATAAATTTGTATAATATGAGAATTAAAGTTATTCAATGTCAGCACGGACTTTAAATGGGATTCGGTGATTAAATTTATCTTCTGGTTGAATATTGTATTCTACATAGAATCATCTGCAATGCAAGTAATTAATAGTAATGGTGTCTCCGGAGTTCCAATCATCATTTCAGCATATAAGTAGGGCTTATTGTGGTGTTGTTACAGAAATATTATCTTAGTAATGAGTAATTGTTAGCAAATTACGCAATGAAAATTTAAGATTCCAGTATTAATTCTAGTTGTTTCATAACAAAATATCAATTATCATATTACATCAGAAATAATGCGAAAAACGCTGAAGTCGCAGAAAATATCTTCTTATTATTTTCTGAACTCGCTGAATATGGTATGTATGAAAAGATATCGAGTATTTCAAAATCCCCGCTACAGTAATTGTCTTTAATTGATGTTATAAGCCAAAGAATAATTGATTGTTCTATCTCAATAATTCTTGTCTAACATTTTCACTGCATAGATGAAGGAATAGAAGAGATGGGATCATTAAAGGTAGTAGATGTTCTTCGACAAGCAGCTCAAGATTTTGGTGATAATATGGTATGTTAGAGATTGGACGATTATTTATACTCACGTAATATAGTTCCTACTTGCGGTATTAAATACTGAAAAGGGATTGTTACTGATAGAAACGTACTCTTTATTTTTGTAAAGCATGTGTTAAAAGTCTGTAATCAAGCATTAGACAAGCTGCAACAATAATATGGAGGACGATCTTTCAAAAAGTAATGTAGATCGTATCGCAGGAAAAATGTCATCAAATTTACGCAAGCATACGAGTATTCATTCAATAAATACTATATCACCCTGCTTTGTAGATGCTACCGTTGCGATGAGAATATCTCCAGAAATTTTGTGGTTACCCTTGTCCAATTGCCTATCGAATAAATTAAAATTACATATTTTCTTAATGGAATGTAACATTGTACTAATCTGATTAAGGTACTAAATTAATGCAACAGAATTATAGAGTTCCTTCTGTTAATTATTGCATATCCACCATGATTGTTTCAATTTTACTCAATCTCTTAAAGTTATTTTTATAATCCGATACAATATTCATCATAGAACAAGGTTGATCATAAGCAAAGTTATCACTCATCATCATAAAATTACAAGTATACGCGTACAACAAGTTACCTAGTAAAATTCTATTCTCTCCTGTAGTTATAACTTTTCGCTATTGTATTTTCTGGTAATATTCCTATACAATTCTATAATAGAATTGCAGCAGTTGTCATCGTTGATTGCATTTAAAATATTAAGGTTAATATAGCAAATTACTTTCGTCGTTCGTAGATGCATTAGTATATTAATATCATCAACAATTACACACTTGTTTATAATCATGCTTTGTTAATACGATTTCGAACATATCTATCTTTTAATACGCTAACGTGATAATTATGTAGCAAATGTTTACTATGAGTTTTAATGTGTTCAAGTTATTTTCGCTTAGCTTTATGCTATATACTTTATACTCCGTGCTATCACTCACCGCCTACCTCATATTTATCTATTAATTATTATAGTTTTTTCCTTCTTATTTACTGCTGCTAAATGCTTTTTGCAATTTTACAGTAGGATCAATAAATAGGTTAAGTTTGATACAAATCTTGTGCGTAACTCGTTCTACAGTAGTATTAATCCGAACTATGCCCAGACTAGATTGTACTCAGTGCATTGGCAGTATGACAGTATTTTATGTTAAGGGCAATGTACGAAGATCGTACACATCGCATTGCAGTATTTTAGGGACATTTAGACCTACACAAGCATCGTATTATTGAAAGTTTGTTATTTTTAGAATCAGGTAAACACAGAAATAACAATTATATATCAAATTATTGAGTTTTAGTAACGAAGCAAAATGATATTTTGACAAGGTTGTAGCCCACCGTCGCAACAGCTCATATGATTGATTGATTCATTCATTGCATCATAACCATAAGCGCTTTTACCTGGTGCATGTACAATGAATCATATAGCCGTTTCAGTGATGTATAGTATGCTCATTGTAATACTAGTAGATGATTGTTAATAGATAGTAAAAAAGGCTCTACGATCAGCATGCTTGTAGGGTAAAACTTTTTCATCAAAGAGTAGCAAAACGAAGAGCATGGCCGGTTTCTACTCGAATACTCAACGCAATGCTTAATAGACTGTCATAGCTAGTTTAGGGCAGTGACCTATAGTATATGTTGTTGTTACAAACTACAGTAATGACAGTAGTATACTCCGATTGGAGTGGGATTTGAGGAAATGTAGACAGTGGATTTCGGATTGGAGTAGGATTCGGCGAGCTGAATTCACTTTGGATTTCTGAGTGAATAGGAAGGAAATTGTACTGTATAACACTGTTGTATTTACGGTACTGTACAAGTCTGTACAGTGTACAGTCATGCACTACTAGAAAAATACCTGGACTGGACACAATCTTGGACGGACAGACATTTAGCCAACTATGGTCAATAAATTGTGTCAAAACATTTCATTATAACAGTACTTTAGTATACAAACAGTCGATTCTGAATTGACTGATTTTTTCTAAATTAAGCAATTTTGTATTGTATTTTATTGCCTGTTACTAAACTCTGCTTGGAAGCAGTAGCTTTAGATCATCAATGTTATTTAAATTAATAGGAGTGATTTAGAAAACAGGCACGGAAGATCCGTACTAACTACTAAGTAACTGTTTTCCGACATTTTCAGTTGCATCTAGTATGCAAAGTCCGTCTATCCGAAGAGTCTGTCCGGTTTGGCTCCAGGAGTCCAGGTATGTACAGACAGACAGTACAGTACAGTACAGTACTGTACAGTGTACACTCTACAGTACAGTACTGTAATACTGAGGGGAAAATACGCTACGCATGTTTGTAGCAGTCTGCTACACATTACAGTAGAGGATTTCTGTTTTTGTTGCATCGAGGCGACTGCTACTATTTTTAATTCAATAGTTATGAAGAAAATTAGACATTGTACGAGAATCTTCATGAGGAATGGTGTAATTCAACTCTTTTACTATCGATTGATATATAATTTGTTGAAAAAGCAGCCAATTTCAATTTTTGTCATCAGAAAAAGACCGCGTACTGTACGATAAGCGGAAACCCACTACACAAATGGTAGCAGTATCAGTTATTAGCAGTAGTGTAGTGCATTTGGAGTGAGAAGTCACTGTGCACTATGCACTGTACTGGACCACTAGAAATATACTGTACACTGTACGCTACCGTACAGTCACTCTACAGTACAGTATACTTCTAGTGGTCCATGCCGGTACAGTACAGTACAGCAGCAGACTGGTACAGTACCGTACTGTTCTGTACTGATGGAAAGGACCTCCAGATTCTTTTATCCAGTTGATCGCGCTTTACACACGCCAGTTGAACTCCATTATGGCGGACTGCTTGTCCTTTTTGCGGCTGTACAATATTGAAAAGAAAGATGTCATTGAAACTGATGAAAGAATTATATTTGGTGACTATTCTTGGTCAAAATTCACAAATACCAATTATTTAAAATATGGGTAATCACGATAGCACTCCAGAATGATATTGAGTTCAATTAAATACACTTAAAATAGTTTGCTATATTCAATTAAGACGGGTTGACGTCTGCAAATAGAGTTGCTACCGTTGAAATTTATGCTCTACAGCCTAAACACTTCCTGTGTTATCATTTCATTAACTTAAGCTTGATTCATAATGATTTATTTTTTACAATGGTGATTACTAATGGCTAACTTTGCATCCAATGTGTTAGTACTGGCCGTGATGGTGCAACGAAGGAATACTACACCTTGGCCTCCCTGGTGTTTCTACTCAAAAACGTCGACATAAGTCATTCAGTGTACGCTCAGAAAGCAATTGTGAGTATGGCCTATTTTGCAGTTGATATCATTTTGATCTCTAAAAGTTTTTCAGTAACATTATAGCTAGTAGATTATAGTCATATGCTAATGTTAGAATGTGAACATGATGAAATTCCATGAACAAAAAGTCATTGAACAGAAGTTCGCTCCGGCCGTTAGAAATTCAATTTTGTACTATGCTTTTGCTCTAGCCTGCTACTGGAGCTATACTAGCTACTATTCTGTGCTACTTATGCAACTTGAATATTGCATATAGACAATGATTGAAATTTGGTTGATATGTTAGAGGGCTAATGAGTTAATGCTAGCAGTGTTGCTTTGCTTGATGAGGGTTAAATTTTATATTACAGTAGTCTTCTGGAACCCCACTCCGACTAAATTTTAAATTATTGTAATTACGTTATTGCTCATGCATGCAGTATTCTTCGCTATGTTATACCCATAGGTACTATACTGTTTCTATAACAAAATTTCTCAAGTTTTACTTTATTCTTACATGCAATGTAATATATCGATTGCCTACAGTATTTTCAATCTTAACCTCGCATTATTTACAGGCTGCTGGAATACCACTTGTTTCCCGTCCCGATAGAAAAGTAGGTTGCACAACTTTGTTGCTATACTTATGATTACATATACTTACTGATAGATTTTCTTTCATTACTGGCCCTTGCTATATAACTCCTGACTTGTTAAATTGCCATCACTATCTCAAAATTTTTAAATATTGTCTGTAGGATTTGCTTGCATACCTGAATGGTGAGACATCTGTATCTGCTAGCATAGATAAAAGTGCTCCTTTAGAACTTGGCCAGCAACATGTCGTTCCAGCTGCTCCCTTGCCTCAAGGTAGTTATATTGCAAGCATAGTCCTGATTTATAACAGCCATGTCATGTATTTAATTGATTCCTTTTCTTTTATGATATAATACTGAACTGGCTATTTAATATCAATTTTTAAGTTAAGCGATCTGTAGACGAAGGAACCAACTCAGACACTTTAAAGCGTGTGAAGACTGACGAAGATGTTAAAGTAGATAAGGTCTAAAATTAATCTTCCAATACTTATATTCTAATTATTATTATACTATAGTATGAATTAAATATGATTATTGATATCAATCCTTTAGCATTATTATTTTACCATGAAGCTGCGATTGATTTAATTTTTACTGCATGCAGGGATCATGTGTATTTGGGTATTTTACTATTAACTAATAGCAATACTTCTGATATTATAGAATCGTCTTGAGTCTCGCTTGGAGGCAAATGTTAAAGATAAAGTAGTAACAACGAATCAACTTCGGTACTACCGATGTTTTAATATGCATTACTTATGGCTGTTATTTATCTCATCTATCTTAATGAATCTTCATTTGGTATACATATAGACCATTGAGTGAAAGAATATCTGCGGAAAAGATTGCTGCTCTTAAAGCTAAAAGAATTGCTCACAAGCGTGAAACTATTAAGGATGACACAATAACAGAAATAGTAAAGAAATCAATACTAAATTTTAATGATTTATTATACTCGAGTTCAATAAAGATACTTTTTACAGGAACAAAGAAGTTTCGCTGATGCAGAGGTAGATGTTAGCAAAGATATTATTAGCAAAGAAAAAGTAGTTAGAACCCGTGAAACGGTTATGCGATCAGCTAAAAAGGTAAGCTGCTTTTCGATTTTCACAGGAGTCATTTTTATAAATTTGCTATATCGAAATTTAATGTACTGATTGATTCTCTCTGTTTGTCTTAGTCATTCACAAATATTCTGGACGTCATAACTAACATACAATTAAGGGAACAAGGACGTAATCTTAATCATAATCACAAAACACCACCTCCTACGGTAGCTACGAAAGAAATTACCGAAACAATGTGAAAGTAATTTGTTTACTAAGACCAGAATTATTCAAATCATCTTTTGACTTTGTAGGAGCCTCCTCCAAAGAAATCTGTTGCTCCTATACCATACAGTCGTTACGATCAGGAAAGATTTGCTGGGAAAGAAGGTAAGAACTTACAAACAACTCAAAAATTTATTAATATGGAATTGCCCAAACGAGCTATCTAATGAATATATAAAATTGCTCGTACAGAAACGGAAGGTTTTAAAATCGATACCATGGGTACATATCGTGGAATGAACTTTCAATCTGTAACGGTAGGTTCATATTTGTTTTATATACGTATGCTACATACAGTACATATTTTTTTCTTCTAATTGACTTGGTCACCCTTATGATCGATTAATTCTTTTGGTACTTTATAGGCTGGCGTAGCTGGAGCAAAGCGAAGGCCCGACCATTCACAGAAAGAAATGCCCGTGTCTGTTGCCAAGCCCCTTTCAGGTAATAACTAATGGGCGTAATCAGTATTATTAAAAAGAGACTTGATATCATGATATTTTTCGAATGTTTAGCTAATCAACCTAAATCTGGACACACAAAAAGAGGTAAATGATTTCTAATAAGATAATTGCTGGTAATTGAAACAAAAACTTAATGCGGCTTCCTAATTAACTCGATTGTCATGCTTCTGTGTATGCCGTAGAATCGAGAACGCCTATTATTATTGTACCTGCTACTGCAACATCTACAATTACACTTCTTAACGTGAAAGATTTTCTACAAGAGTTCAAGTTAGTATGATCTCATTTTGCTGTGTTGAGATTTACCGTATAATATTGATAACCTCTCGTTCAATGTTTTATTATTACAAAACTTAATTAAAGATTCATAAGTAATGACGAGAAGAAAGCAAAAGGTGCGCATCGTGAAAGTGAAGTGCTAGTGCAGCGTAAAAGGGATTTAGGGAATACTTCTGTAACTATCCCATTTAAAGTTATCGACAACGTTAATAAGCTGCAAAAGAACGATTGGTAATAGACAATTTACTAGATAAAACTGGAGTGTATTTTGTCATAGTACTTTATTTTTTGCATCGTATTTAGGGAAAGAGTCGTTGCAGTTTTTGTACAAGGACCTACATGGCAATTTAAGGGTTGGCCTTGGTTACAGACTGATAACTCGCCTGTGAATATCTTTGCGAAAGGTAGGCTTGTGAATTCATACTTGCAATCTTCGATTATAAAGATTTAAATTCAGTTTTATAACAGTGTTTAATTAATTTACGTATTTGATAGTGAGGGGCTTTCACCTGAAATTTGAAGACTCCCGCATGGACACTAATATTCAGAAGTGGGACGTGCATATATTACAGGTTGATTACTATTAGTAATTATTCTAATTTGAAAGCAATGTGATCTGTAATTTAATATTTTGTCTGGATCTCGCCATAAAGATTAGCCGCCATAAACGCCATTTAGATCGTGCTTGTGCTTTAAGATTTTGGGAAGTTCTCGATAAGTAAGGCCCTTGTATGAGTTATCTATCAAGTGTTTATCATACATCAATGAAATTATATTGTATTTCCTTAGGTTTGTAAGTAAGCAGAATAAGTCTGGTCTTAGATACTGAACACTTGAAGCTTGGTTCTTATACAATGTCTGGACTGTTTAGCCTCGAATCCTTTATTTTATTTTTACGGTTCGCTTCTGTACAATCAACGGAAGTGATGGTAGCTAATTTACTGCCCGTAAAATCAATATTTCATCGGCGATACCGTATTGATCCTTTCAGTACTACATTTTACGCAGAGATATTACATTTTTGAGATTAGTATCGTAAAGATAAAAATGATAACAGGCTACAAAAAGTATACGTAATTAACCTAAGATACCTCTAAACCTGCGTGCAATACTGTAAATATAGAATCACGATTAGCGGTTTTATATGGCAATTCGCTATGATTTCTTATTCGACAAGTCTATAAATATGTACATATATCATAAAGATTGCCTATAGCTAAAGCTGAAATTTCTATAAATTTCTTTGACTATTTAAGTAAATTTGAATAAAACATTATTTAATAATTTCATAGTTGCAAAAATTTATAATGCAATCACAATTTTCAGTACACATTGAAAATAATTTGGCTATTTGACGGCCCTGGCCTTGATATAATTTTGATATATAATTAAGCTACTCTACTTAAAAATCCACAAGAGTTACAATCGTTAATCTTACTACAATTGTGTCCAAGCCTTGCCAACATTACGTTATGATGTCTTGTTTTACACTTTCTAAACGACTATACTGCTTCCTTCGAGCTTTTATAAAGACTCCGATTCCACCAAAGATTAGTAGAACTACGGGTGCTCCCAAGCCAACACTTATTATCATGATAATTGCTAGTGATAATTTTTCAACCGGCGGTATTCCAAAACCAAACGTACTCGTCCTGTAAATCGAAAAATACTTGTCATTAATAATTAGCAATACCCGATTTTTGCCTAATATTCTATGTCCGACAGAGATCTACACGTAAGTTACAATGAACTATTCTCTAGCTTGACTACATAAAATATACGTATGAGATCGAGTACAATGGCAAAATACCATGATGTGAATTGGGTAGCAACGTAAAATCCATCTTTCTTCTGACCAAATGTTATATTCATGCCGTATATATTAATATCTTGTTCTCCGTAAAATGCGGTTAAAATGCCATGCGGCAGGATCGATGCTTGTACGAATTCGTAATACTGTACTTCTTTCTGTCCACTCAATGCCCGATGCGGATTGACGTAACAGACAGGTCTGAACTGGCAATAACTACCGTTCGAAGCATCTATATTGTTAGAAGAAATATTTAAGAAATTGATTCTAGTAACATCTTTATTGGAGTTTAATTGTAAGAACTATAGAACAATGTTAAACTTCAAAACCAATACCTTCTCCATATAAATTAACATCAATCATTGTAAAAACAGCAGGGCAGTATTCGTCATCAATAGAACGATAGCTTTTAAATTTACTAGGTTTCTGAGTATAACTATTAACAAACATCATTTCAAGCCCGAAACGAGAATGATTGCTGATAGTCGACAGGTTATGAAGAGCTAAATCAACTGCTGATGAATTAGAGGTGATCATTAGAAAAGGTAAGCGACTGATTCTTTCTTTCGATTTCCCTGCGTCAAACTATAACATTTAAACAAATTATTAGCCTTTATAATAAGAAGAACTAAAATGGATACTTACGGTTAAAGAAAAATGTTAAGTAATAATTATCACGTTTAAATAATAGATTCATATATAGTACTTGCATTACATCAAATTCATGAGACATTTAATAAAGTTACACACACCGAGAGCAGAATGCTACCATTTGTGTTTGTTCCGTATTCAGTTGTGAAATTTACTCTTCCATCAGATTTTTCGCTATTAACCCAAGATGTACTATCCCATAGCATATCATGAAATGGATACATGTGTATCTCAGCACTACTATTCAATCTTGCTGTATCATTAACATCAACAAATTCTATTAAGTGCGTTAGTTGCATGCCAGAAGTGTAGAAAGGTTCCGGATCAAATGTAATAGAGTTCGCAGGATTGTCTGCAATAAGGAATATTAAGTGACATTAATTTAGCTGTACTATCACTTTGCAAGTGAACGCTATCTTTCAAAAGCGTGCCATCTACCAAAATGAAAGATATAGCAACATGCATCATAGCAGAATGATAGAATGTATAAGATTGTGATTCAAGATTACAGATTCCATATCATAGACTTTGCAGTTATTTTAAATCGCAGAGGAATGAAACATCTAAAAATATGTGTAGAACAGAAGATTACAAAGCCCCAGTCTACGATTGGAGTAATTATGCTGCTGATACGTTGAGATCATGCGTTTGCGCTACGGAAAGAGTTGAATATGTAAAACTTAAAAGTAAACGCTCAACTAAAGTTTAGCATTTAAGTAGAGCAATTCGCTTAGGAAGACTATTTCGTAATACAAATATATAATGAATCAAAATGCTCAATGATAGAAATTGCGATGTCAAAGTATTACTTTACACCTTTACCGGAAATGAACTTGGCCCAATCAATTTTTATTTCAGTCGACTTGACTGTATAAGCGATTAATACTGCAGGCGAACCAATAGTACTCCATACGTAGTGGATATCGTGACCATTATTATATGGATTTTTAGCCATGACATGTATCAAATTAATTGATGTATTTCCAGTCGATGTTGAGCAAATTTCTTTAGGGCAACCTGGATTGTATTCCATGCTAATCTACAGTGTGAATTTATTTATATGAGTAAGTTACACAATAGGAGTATCTGCATTTGACAGGAGTATTTTACACAGCATCATAGAATTACAACAGTCTTATAAGGAGTGCAACTTTCAGCAAATTTCATTACTACAGTTAACATTGGACACAAAATAAGTCCGTTGTCGAAAAATATATATTATACACTCAAATCATATAGAGACTGTAACATATACGAATGTGAGGCGCTGTACTGTAAGTAGCACTGGCATGGTATAAGATTCTCTTCTTGACGTTAACGGAGTCTAGTCGAGCATGAGACTGAAATGCAGAATAGGCGAGCATAAACGTTCAATATTTTTATGGTCTATGATGAAAACTGCCCCAAAAGGAGACTATTAGCTTAAAAGTAAGCTAGTCAGCACATCAACAAATACAGTAGTAAATTGGTCAAAAGATCGGTTGTCACTGCTCAGTCTACTGTACAGTATGAATGATGAGTTGTCAAAGGTGAGAAGTAACAAACCAATTGTACATTATCCTTCTCTACCATATCTGTTTATTTTATCCTAGGAGAAACGAGGATGAATTAACTGGCCAATAATTGAAATATTTTAATTTCAAGGTTAGCCAACGTTCACTACTATGCTGAATAAGACAATATCAAAATACGCGTCTAGTAAGTATGAGTAATTCAACGTTTGTACTGGTATAATATACAGTACTGTACAGTGTGCATACAGTTTAATTAATTAAGTGTATTCGTCTATCAGGTTATTTGTGGTATTGACTCACTTGTCTTGTGGATTGTTTTCCGCATACGAATTGAATCGAACAAGCCAAGAAGAGAAATGGGATGATCCATTGTGCTGAGTTTGTTCGGTTTTCCATTTTGATGAATTTTCTTCAACTTGGAGAATTATTTACAGGCTTCCGTAGCTTTGCCAACCTTGCCTACCTTGCTACCTGCTACTACTAGCTACAGTGCTGTACTTGCAAGACTCTGGACTGAACTGGACTGAACTGGACTGAACTGGACCGGATCATGGGGACAGCTACCGTACTTGCAAGTACTGTAGACCTGAGTTGCAAGTAGTTTTGGGATTGGAGTAAATGAAATTAACAGCGATTGGAAACGACAAACTGATACTGTAAAGTTATTGCTTTACACTGACATCAGTTCCATTACAGTGAATCACTCAACCTCAGTATCTTTCTTCGTCCTTATGGGTCACATGATAGACGCGATGTGATGATCAAAATCGACCTACTGTACAGTGTACACACTACAGTAGTAAGAGAGGACGAGAACTGTTGAGTGCAAAATGAGGGCTTATCATTTTTCTGGTCATTCTACTATACGCCACCACTGAAATTGTACTGTATACTGTACTCCGTTGGAGGAAACTAAATCGCCAGCTCATTTGGATGTACAGTACAGTACAGTGTGAACCAGTTCGAATCAGAGTACTATTTTTATTAAGGTGCCCTAAAATCACGAGAGTGAATCAAAATGTAATATAAAAATTATACAAATATAAAGCTGAATATCATAGCGTACAGTACAGTCAATGTACGGTACAGTCGGTACTGTATTACAGTGCTCCATACAATCAATCCTATTGTGGAGTCCCTGATTAATGACCATAAATTCCTAGTGAGGCTTAATTCTTTTCGATTTTTAGATGGCAAAGTTGATAGAAATTATTGCTATGTGCCTTCATAATTCTTGCATAGACAGTGTAGATGCTAAGACTGTATGGTATGACGTGATTGAAAATGTGCTCATTTTCTTGACTTTAGCCAAATGAGACAGTAAATTTGCACATGTACAATGTACAATTGTACAGTACACTCAATAAATATACAGTAGTCCAAGTAGATGTAAGAGTAAACTAGCTACTCAATCCTTTCTACTGTACTCTCTTTATTGATTGTGAAAAAAACGACGGCTTTTATTATTACGCTGACCACAACGTATATTTAGAATTATTTGTTCGACTGCAAAACAGTGATTAAATTAGTCTGTACGTAGAGTAGTACAGTTGCTGTTGGATGTTTTTCAGCACAGCGCAGCATTAAGAGAAGTCCTGATACAGTGCTTAATTGCATTAAAACAGATACAGGTCTATAGTGTACTGAGCCAAATATCCCTTTTTAAGTTGAGGATGATATCAGGATTTCTCTTCACTCTAAAATACAGTACAGTGTACGTCGTGGATTCCTTAAATAAGGCCTTATTTTGGAGTAGTCGATGAGTGTGGATGTACATTTGACAAATTTGCACAGTAGTTCATAGAGGTAAACGATACCTCCAGTTAGACCTGACTCCAGTACACAACAACTGGATTACGTTGAAGGCGAAGGCCGCGAGTATTGTGTACAGTGTACAGTGTACAGTATACTGGCCATAATCGGGTTGGGACTACAGTATTGTACTGTACTGTACAGTGTACAGTACTGGAAAATGTGAATGTCAGTCTCTTGTACTGTACTCTACGCACTGTAGTATTGTGTTATTAACGGGCTAATTGGGCATTGGGAGCTCTTGCGTTCTCGATAACAAGAACTCCTCGATTGTATGGAAAGGCCAGCGGCATTGTGGCTACGATGGCGGCGATTCGGTTACAAAAACTTCAAGAAAAGTTAAAATCAGAACACTCTTTTATTACTAGTGAAAAAGACAATATTCATCAACTGAATCAACTTATAAGGCAAAAAGCAGATCAATTATGCCAACAATCATGGATCACTAAGGAACATTGGCTCAATATTGAACGTATCTTATCCGTTGGCAGTGAATTAACACCATCGCAATGTTATCATTTAGCTAATCTACTTGATGCTTCACAATTTATTGATGGGTATAAAAGTTTAGGCGTTAACGAGACTAAATACAGTGAATTTCTGTATCAGTTGCGCCAGAATCCTCGGTTATGTGCTCGTATTTTGGCCGGTTGTGATCGCTTAGGCTATGACACATTGCACTTAGCGACGTTACTTTTCCACGTTGTTTTCGCTGATTGTGTCTACTTCGAAGACGAAAAAATTGCTTTACAAACATTAAAATTCTTAATTGACTACCAAATTCTCCCGAATGATCATTTAGAAGTCTACTTTCAAGGTGGTGATTACGCATTTACCATTTTATTTAAGCAATTTGTTGCTGGTGTAAATGCTTCCAAGATCTATCTTAAAGCCGCATTACAAGAATCGACCAGACAATTGTTAATCGAAGATGATACTTACATCGAATATGAGCCTGACAAAGTACTATATCGTATGAGTGAGCAAGAGAAATTAAAATTATTCGGTGAACCTGGTACTCCTAAAGCTGAAACATCAATGAGTAATTATTTGGATAATTGCCGCAAACGATTAGTCCTTATCTGTAAAACATTCCTACACAACTTAAAGCAAAGAATGTACTGCTTTCCTGGTAATATTAAATGGTTAATGTCTCATTTATATAATTCTCTCAAATCCCTCCGCTGCTTGGAACCAAATCAGATCAAGTCGATGCTAATTGACTTTTTACTAAACTTCTACGTTTGCCCTGCTATTGTCAACCCTGAACGCTACGGAATAGTAGGCGATGCAAGTATAAGTGATATAGCACGCTTTAACATGTCACAAGTAGCTAAAGTTATGCGCTTTTTATCCTTTGCTGATTGTGGTAAGAAACCTCCTTTACACGATAACATTTATAACTACTTCGAACTGGTATGTACGACAATGGAAACATAACGTTCAGCGTTGATAAATTGATAGCATCTCAAGGCTACATTTGAAGCCATGTCTATTTTTGCCTATACGCGTCTATTTCCATTTAGTATTGATCAATTGACATTCATAGTTTATGCTTAAAAATGTCTATCAGAATATGGTATTCGAAACTCAACTATGCAGTATTAATTACCTTCATGATAGAAATACATACGCGTATATTTAATTAATATACAGTAGGAAGGAAAAACTTTCAAAATTAGTTATTGTAGCTAGCACAGAGCTATAATAGTAGTGAAAATTCAATGACATGATTGATTGATTATTCTATGTCTTGCGTTAGGGTTGTGTAAGTAGCTTACTAGACGATATCATTGACGATACAAATGTAAGCTTAGATCCACCAGGTCAACTGAATTTATATGGCTTGCGTCGCTCAGCTTTACTATCAACCGAAAGTCAGCTAAATGCTTTGGTTAGTTAATAAGTAGTTACCATATACTAAACTTAGACATACACCTTTAGAAATTGTGATTTTGGAAGTTTAAATCTATACAGCTTCTATAAACTGGATTGATATTGTAAGTAGTGATTTTTTACTCGTGATTTTATTAATTTGAGAGAAGGTAAGTTGTATTGTTGAGTCAATTCTAAATTTGCAATACGCTGCTAGATGAAGGAGCTACATCCTACGATATATGACTACAATTACATTCTTTTAAAAAGTGCTAAAGTGATATTTTGTTAGTGTGGTATATCTCGTCATATTGTATCAATAAAAAACGTATAAAATTTGATATTAGAACAATCATGTTTCGTGATCTGATCTTGTACTGTATATCCTTACCCAAATAGATAACGTTTCTAAGAATTATCGCTATTATGGACAATGGTATTCGGGAAAGTTCCACTTTAGAGATTCTACTATCTAAATTGCCTAACGATAACAGTAATTCGGGGACACCAACCGATATATATAACCCTCAGTATGGCTTTTTACTAGGCTCTATGCCATCGCTAAAATTGCAGGATTCTAGTGGCTACGGTCAGCAAGTAAGAAACCTATAGATACCTATTTGTAAAGAATTTGCGTTTCTAAGATAATACAAGATATCACTTTAAAATTGTCCTTCTTGGTCTATCATAGACTGTAGCTAGCTTGATGAAACAATTGCAAGAATTAAAAATCATGAGACCCGAGGCTGTAAAGGTTTTAATTATTTCTTTTTCTTTGTCATCCGAACGCGAGCCTGGCACTCTCCCTGAGAGTCAGGTACTAGATAGATTACAGGTTTTTTGATGGTATCTTCAATGGATAATTTAGATGCTGTAATATTGCATTAATCTATTTATTCAGGTAATAACCCAATCGGAAGAAAGTTATACAGAAAATTCTAGCAATGATAATGTTGGTACTTCTGGTCCTGCAAAAAAACATGCTAATCATAATGATAAAGAAAACAATATGATCGAAAAATCACTTGACCAAAAGAATAATTCCATGATTGGTGACATTGGCTCAAGCCAGCAAATAATGGATGAAATCGGTGCTTTAAGTGCGTTGTGTCTGGAAAATACTAACCAAACACCGGGTCGTTCAATACTTCTTCAAACTGCAGGAAATGCTGGAAAGACTGCATCGATGGAGATTACTTCTAATAACAATGCCGTATCGGAGGTATCATCACCTTCTATTAAGTCGGCAGATGTTGTCACTCCCATTATTGCACATAAAGACATTAATACTGGCTCGACTCGAGTACTCGATGGTTCTCAAGATATTTCAGTATCGGTTACCAACTTCTCAAATCCTCATAACAGCACTAAATCAACTCCTGTTGATAGTGGTAGCGATTTATTAAGTGATATTTTCTCAGCTACTGGTGATAAAAATGTAACCGTTAACGACACTACTTCCGTTTCTGGCAGCACTAAAAATGAAAATAATGTAAACTTACTTGATTTTTTATCAACGTCGGCACCCCCTCAGCAAGCTCCCAACTTGCTTGATTTTTTATCAACGTCGGTACCCCCTCAGCAAGCTCCCTTATTAAGCTATCAAAATACTGTTAATTCTATGGCGATAGAATCAATTAAACCTTCTTCAGATACGGTACCAACTCAAAACGGTGCTCTTGTACATGAAATAAAGAGCAACGAACAACTACCTTTACCGGAAACAAACGCATCAGTGGACCTTCTTACTTCCCTAAAAACGGAAGAGGAAACCATACCCAATGACATTATGGCAGATTTACTTAAGATAAGCAACGAGCATTCATTAAATACAGTACCAACCGAATTCGATATTAACAGTAATTGTCTTATTAACGATGAGAAAGATCACAAATTGGATCCAAGCACGACAGCTGATAAGTCTTTTTCTGTCACTACTAGTATCACTGATGGCAGTAATGATCCTCATGCCAAGCATCGTGATACCGAAACAATTCTAGCTCCTTCAATTGCTAGTACCACCGAGAACTTAAACTTAACTGATGTTAAGCCTGTACCCAATGATCAGTTCTCAGAACTACTATTTTCAAATAGTGCAAATCAAGCTGCGCTTAATCAAGTTGTTCAGTTAACTAATCAGACTGAATGGAAGAAATTGCAGTACAATAGCATTGACAACACTGGTATAAAATCAAACGCTAAAGATTCGGCTACTGTAGAAGGATACCGGACTTTAGGCACTGATTTACCACCAGAACAGGATTCCAGAAATATTTTAATACAAGGATTAACCTCAGAAAATCGTAGTCGTGATGGAAGTATTGCTAGTAGTGGTAGTAGCGAGAATGATAATTTACGCAATAGTGGTTCATCAATACCTAATTCGGAGAAAAAGAAACGTAGTTGGTTTAAGCGCGTTCAAGTAAGAAGTGAAAACTTGGGAAGGTTTATGGGTTTTCATAAATCCCAATCGTATGATGTTTATGCCAGCAAAAATCCTGGTACTGCTACTACTTTACCTTCCCTTGACGAAGGGCTAGTTACTCAACAATTGACTGCCGATGATATTCTCAGCAAGTATCAGAAAAACGTAGAACCAAAAGAGTCATTGTCAGCTCCACCAACTTACAGACAGCATTCTGCGTCTTTCTCGACAACAGTACAACCTATTGATAAACCGATATCATCATACTGGCAGCGAAATGGCAAGCCTAATTCTGTTGACGGTACTTTTGATGAAAATTCATCAATGTTTAACGACGCAAAGCGTAAGATGCGCTTTGCACTGTGTTCAATTCACAGTGTGGATTTACCTTTCGAAATGAACGAAAGTGCATCTCTCAGTGAACTCCTAATAAATTTCCTGCAGGTTCAACTTTTTGAAGCAATTAACCTTCATGATCAAATGGTAGTATCTCAGCTCCATGAGACTTTGAGATGCATGAAAAAATTAAAAGCGGATAGGTATCTCGATTACTATCAATTATGGATTTGCGAACGACGATTGTTCATGTTCTGTTTGTAATATCTCAAAGTATATAATTGTAATTTTTCAGTCGCCTTGTACTGTTTACCGCTCTGGAAACAGATTACAATCGTCGCGAACCATATATCACATACTTGGTTAGATGCCGTCAGTCGCTTTTGGCTACCCTGTCATTTCTCGACAAGCAAATACAAAGAATCGATAGGTAATTACTATTAGCTGTCTATTAATTATCCAATGATAACTATATATAATAAGTTGTTGATGGCATCAATTTTTTTCAGCTTTAAAGGTAACTGTAAGTATTACTTCACTTCCTTATGTGTAAAGCTATTCTTAGAGCAGTATCAAGATGACGTTAGAGAATTTGTCAACAATTTTCAAAACACTTCTTTAACCGATGAAAAGGTTAGCTAGTACTAAGTTAGTATTTTGCAGGTCTTTTATTAGACTCAGTCATAGTAATACTAACACCACCGTTACCTTGAATTTCAGAATGAATTACTAGAACATTTCTTAGATCAGCTTTACGAGAGAATTAGCCAACACCCAATATGGCAGAGTAAGCATGTAACGTAGACGTAAACTGACCTAACATTGTATGCGCTATTAAACCCTCCCTCTGTTAACTCATTTTGTATTCTTGCAGCCGCTAACGATGAACAACTTGAAGATGCCTATAATGCTGCAGAGCGTAGTATAATGAGTGAGATATACATTTACGCATTTTATCCTCACAGAGATGCAGATTTACATCGTGATTTGTAAGTAGAATAAAACCCTTTAGGAAGCTGGAAAAACTATTTTTTAGTGCAATTCTGATTTGAATTCGTACTAATTCAGCCTGTGACTTTAGGTCAGGTATATTAGAAGAAGTTTTAATGATCGGTTCTATACGCTTTGTAGGGTATTTCATCAACACATTGAAAGGTTACTGGAGTTTATCACAGAAGACCATGAAGCTCTACAAATACCCAAGGTAATATTTGTTATCTAAAATTTAAAAGGAATTGAATGTGTAGCTTATTGAAAGTCAACGTTACGTATCCGTAATGACGTCTATGGACTAAAGGTTATAATCTCCTAAATATTGTAATAGATATACAGATCCCTAGCCCCATGGCCTGCTGCACAAGAAGAGCTAGCATCAATAAATGCATATAAGGTATCATTAGTATATTAGTGGCATAAGTAATAGTTAAGTGCTTGCATTAATTCTACAACTTATATTTATGGAGAAACGTTGTAAGAATTTCAAGGCTTTCTTTTGTTATCCTTGTTTCAACAAATAAAATTTAGGCACCTCAAGATAAATTGCGATGTATTCAACGTTGTTGTTCAAATATTATGGACCTGCTCAAGATCGCTAATGAAGCATCAGTTCCCGGAGCGGATGATTTAGTGCCGGTTCTTGTTTTTGTCATGATAAAGGCCAATCCACCCAGCCTATTATCTACTATCGAGTATATAAATGGATTTTATAAAAATCGTATTAGTGGCGAAGAGCAATATTGCTGGATGCAATTCTCAGCCGCCGTAGAATTCTTGAAAACTTTAGCCTAAGCTAGATGATACAGTTTTATTCTTATATTTGTAATAGATAGCACAATATCAAAGTAAGGTTATGCTGCTTTTAAGGTGACCGATCTCTAGGTGAACGGTTATTAGCATTCTTTTTTAATTTTAAGAGACTAATGTGTAGTGTATTAGTTTGTAAACAAACACTATACAGATTGTAAGTACTACCAATTATTCTATGTTAAAGTCACAAAGAAACATTATTTATCTTCTGACTATGGTGTGATTAAACATCACACAATACTAAAATTTATATTTTATATCATAAATAATCAGTTTTTTCGCAGGACAAAGGAGATAGCTGAATTCTTTATAGTAGAAATTACTTATTATTCCGTATTCTTTAGTGAGTATAACAGTTCGAAATATGAATCTTGAATCAACTGACATAAAGGAACATGTTTTAATCAACCAAAATACAAGTATCTATATTTTTCACACTTTTTCCATAGATTTTACCTCAATCATATAAATTCTATTGACTGATCTGTTTTAATAAAGGTTAATGTATGTCATAAATGTATCGACAACATCATTCGAAGTTCACGATGATCAAATGGTATTGTACTACGGTATATGAATATCATTACTCCTTTAGTAGTAAGCTATTGTAACTTATCAAAACTCAATTAATAATCTACAGTTATGTATATCCATACTTTTCAGAAGCGATTACAGAAAAGCATCATATTTTTAGCAGTCCTTGATTTTCACCATAAGGAATTAATAGAGGATTTAATTCATTATGAAAGTCCATTTTATAACTGCCTTAATACGAGTGCGTATCATTGTTACTATGCTTATTAGCTATTAAAACTGGCCTTGAATATTTGAACTCTTCTATTTCAAGTCTGAGTGACATAGTGTAGTCATCATAAATCACCTAGCACTTCGATAATGTTCAAATGTGTGATTCCTAAATGTATGAGCAACGCAAAGCATCCGTCAATTAATTAGCATTATTTATGTTACATTATTTATTTATTTATTATTATTATTATTATTATTATTATTATATCGACTTTTTTTCCTTGATTTTATGTTGAGCCTGAGATACCTTAGAAAAAGGGGAATTATTACTGTCATTTTTATTTTTAAACTATCTAATAAGGTCTCTGACCAGTAATACAGTAAAAGCGCAATACCTTTAATGATAGTGTGTAAAAACGGTACATAAGAGCTAAAGTATCCGTAATAAGCCATAATAACTACCTGGCTTAGGTCTATGTGGTAGAAACTGATTTACATACGCTTTGTGGCAAACCATATAGTAGAACTTTATTGTAAATTCTGGTTGTGATATTTGACGCAGACGACATACAATTTATATTTTGTTTATCAATTAAATGCGGAGTCACGTCATTTTCATGCTGATTCGTTGTATTTACTATACTTAATGGTAAATTATACTGAAAATATCTTATAAGCTTTGTCTACCAGCAGTGAACATTTTGGTGAAAGAATTAAGTTATTATCGTGAATCATCAAAATTTAAACGAATATGGACTACGATTACGACACTATTCAACAAGAGCCGTCTGATATAATTTTGACCGTAAGCAAAAAAAATTCTGAATAATTGCAATCAGTGTTTCTAGTAACAGTAGAAAATAAAACTTTTATCTTAATAGAAGTCTTAATGTATTAACGCGGAAACATCATTGATTAACAATTCTTTGTACAGTATTCAAGTAAATGTGCAACGCTACTACCAGTTAAATGACTCACGAGTACATTAGTGATCTCACTAATTAGGTCAGATTTGATAACTAATTACAAAATTTATCAATTTCTGCAATGGATCTTCAGAAATAATTAGTATTCGATTCTTACACTTACCTTTGTAATCAGCTTTCATGATATCATATACCTTCATAGTACTAAAAATTATCATTTTACTCGATCATGAAGAACCGTTCCATACCATGTTTCTGAGTCGAACAAAAATACGTATTTACCAGGAATCAAAGCTTTTATTTTTATATTAGAAAATTTAAAATAAAGTAATTTGTTCTTATGTAATTCATAAACGATTTTACTTGTAGCTACTGTAACAGTTATTGAGCATTTTTCAATTTTCTTCATGAAAATCAGCGTGACGGATCTTGTACGTGGAACATACACCCGGCAGTGATTCAAATATTTCACATGCCTTCATACCTCAAATAGTGTTGAGATTTTTATTACGACTGACAATTCGATATGACTCTAAAAGAATTTTTATCCAAGTCAAACTCAAATCGTTTCATATTTAGAAATTCTGCGTACGGAAATTTTAGAGAATTTATCCTTAGTAAACGTTAACTGTCAGACATTTTATTTAAGCTGGCTATTATTATATAATTACATCGATATTGCCAAAGTAAAGGTCTAAAGTTCAATGAAAGATATAATAGAAATGATCCTTTTATTAAACGCACCTCAAAATTAAATTCTAAGCATGTAGATTTGAAATAATTACGTGTTGTAACCCAGATTTTGCATCGTGATATACTTATACACGTATATGTTACAAGCCATGTGCACAATCGAGCATGGCTCACGATGCCACGTAATAATATATACCGAAAATAATTACCTTATCTTTCAGCCGAAATATTGATTCTTTTAACCGCAATACTATAGAACACTATTCTAGTAATTGAAATCGCGTGTGAAGAAAACATGATTTTCTTCACAACTTTCCACCACAATTTTTTAACCCACTTCTGATTCATCTTGTAGGGCTATCTCCTGAAATTAAAAATAATCGCAGTTGATAACGTAAGTGATAGAAGCGTTAGTTCATGGTTTGCATCGAAATGGAGACGCCGTTTTGTAATATTACGCCGTTCTAGAATGAGTAAAATTGGTATAATTGACTACTACGAAAATGAGAACGCTTGGAATAATAGTAAACCAAAGAAAGGCTCAATGATTCTATTTCCAAACTTTCGTGTTGTCCGCTGCAGCCAACACAATAGTTTTAGTAAGACAAACTACGACAGGGAATATGTCTTGGAGGTCATTGCACAAAAGAAAATATTACGCATAGCCGCTGAAAACAGGACTATACAGGATTCTTGGATCCAAAAAATTCAGCGGATGGCTACTCTGAAACCATCAACTGAAGGTAAATTTATAAACTTTATAAAACCAAGTATTGTAGTGTCGCCAATTTGTACAAATAGTGAAATTTCATAAAACTATTTTGAAAGACATCGATTTGCAAGTTAAATTTGTGAGATCTGTAATATTTTTTAATTACTCTTTTTTTTGTCTCGGTATCGTAACGCTGAACGCCAACTCAACTATTAACTCGAATTTCATTTCTGAAATATGATAATCCTCCAATAGGTAATTTGTACCCTATTCAGACTACCGATTCTAAATCCATGCAGCAGCTGGGAATCGCTGCAATCAATAAATGCTTTTTATGGTTATGCACCAGTGGTATTATTTTAGCGGAAAAAGATTCTCAATCGATTATAGCTATGTGGTCATACCGCTGCATTCGAAGCTTCAACTGTACAGGGAGCAATCGATTTACCTTCGAATCAGGTCGAAGATCATTGCTAGGCCAAGGCGAATATCATTTTTACACGAAAGGCCAAGACAACGTTGAAATTAATCGACTCATCAGTTGTAGTATCACCTATAAATTTAAGTCAGCAGATGAAGGGACAAGGGACTCTATTCAACGAAAGATGACATCTGTATATGAAGACTACGATAAAATGGATACCTTCATCGAATATTCCGTTGGCTTTAACAGTCTCAATTTAGGTGGCATTGCATCATCTGAAATAGCAACACCAACTAAATCGCCAGCTAAGGATCATACAACTAGTCAACCAATTGCTACACCAAAAATTGCTATAGATCGTGGCACTGCCAGTGCCAGTGGGTCATTCAAGTTCAACGAATGGGCAAATATCAAAAATATGAGATTAAATAATTCAGCGTGTCAAAGCTGTTCAGGTAAGAAGAAGAATAGTAATATAAGCACTTGCGTCAATTTATATCCTAACTATCAATCTCGGTCTCTACTAGATCGTAATCCTGTATATGGATTAGACAACAACGCCAATCAAAAGCAACAGTTGTCACATAGTTATAGCGGCAAACGAGTGTCAAGTGATAGCAATTCCGGTGTATTAACTGTTCGCTATAGCCAAGATATGGAAGAAACAGTCAAAACAAAACCTAACCCATCAGATAGCGAATACGCAACATTTTGTAAAGATTCATGCAGTGATATGACCTATGCCGTTTTGGAAGGAGCACAAATTGCCAATGCTCAGGAGTACACAATCATGGGAACTCAAATAGAGCCACGTCATGATGTAACGGATGATTACGATAGTGGATCAGCAGCCAATTCAGAAGATTTCGAACAAACTGCGGTATCCATGTCGAAATATGTAGATGGCAATACATGGAGTAATACTGCTGATACAATGTATGATAATTTAAGTGAAATTTCCACGCCAAAGCAGCAGCGAATTAGCCGTGATGGAGAAAATGGCATCGTTGAAATTTCGCCTGATAAACTGGAAAGTGCAAAGAAGATACACTCTACAACTACCATATCAACGCAACAAGATAGCTATGGTAACAAGAATAGCCATAATGTTGACACTTTATCTGGCCAGCTAGAAAACACAAGTATTTCACATGAGGCTTCGACTAGAGTGCGACAGGAATTAACGGTGTTAAGGAATGATGAATACAGTTTCGATGCAATATATGACAGTTTTGATAATGCTGACTTTACAGGTGAATATGAAATACCGGTATCTAATAACGATACTGAGGCAATGTATGACAATTTTAATGGTAATAACTTTGAGGATAAAAGTGAGTCACCAGCATCGAATGACGACGACGATATTGAAGCTATGTATGATAACTTTAACGGTAATAACTTTGAGGACGAATATGTTAATATATCCTTCAAACAGTTATAGTACATTATACTTTTATTACAATTCTCGCATTCAAAATAACATACAAGATCGAAATAAAAGTGAGCTGCTGGCATTCCAATTAACAAAAGTTAAATTCGTACTATATAGATGTTTTTGAACATTTTTAGATGTGGCTGCTTTAAAATTTGCAATCAATCGCTATAGAGGTTAAATTATAATTATGAGCATACTGCGATTTGTTTACATTTAACCTACCTTTACAGTTACTATGAACAGATAAGTATGAAGGCAAACTCTTCCTATATATTCAATCCATGCCTTATGATGTGCTTACATATCTGACTTGGATCATAACATACGCATATTTATTGTAGTTAAATATAGAGTAAAGTTATAGCATTAATGGTTTATGTAATTTATTTTAATATCGCTATCTTTCTTTGTGCTTTAAATTTGTATTCTAGGCTCCAAATATTCGATAATTTTTTGTATAGCCCTGATTTCTATCTGATTAATTTGTTTGCGTTGCGTATCTATCAGTTAGATATAACGGAAATAAGCGTTATCGTAGCTTCAATCGTCAACTATTGTTATACGTGCGTTGATAATTTCTACGGATTTGAATTACTATGTATTAGTTATTTACTGATATAATTCATTAAATCAGACAGTTAAGGGGATGCGGAGTTTATGTACATTATGATACTCCGGAACCGATAATTATAATATAATAGCTAGCCGAGTCTAGTAATTTATCAAAAAAGAAGCACTACAGCGCTGTTGTACTGTATACAGCATGTGTATGTTGTACACGTACACAGTACTGCATATGGCACTATAGAAAACTCTCTGCATAATTATAGTAAAAATAATTTCATATGCAATCGAATAAAATTCGATGATTAAGAATTAAAGATACCAATAGAATACTTCTACCTGCAAGATTATTTTCTATTTCTGACGGTAATTTCCGCCATACTTACTTAAACGTACAAACTAATGCTATAGTAAAGTAAATAGCCAATATCTTGATTCCCATAGTAGCATTTATTTCATTTTATTAGAAAGACTTGTAGAAATTATTACTTTCAAGAGATGCAGGAGTATCAAGTCTATGGCCATCCCTGAAGCTGTAAACTAATAATTATTAATGTGTAATCACGTTCTCAATAGAAGAAATGTCCAAAGGTCATTATTAGCGACAGTTGGCATAATGGAATTAAAACCAATTTACTAATTAGGGCAAAGTCTGTAAATATTTTATGCAAATCCGATTCCATAGAAACTCTGTAGAATTACTATGAACGTAAAGCAATGTATTGAAACCGTCATAAACGACAGCAGAGTGTTACATACGATCAAATTTCTGTATCGACTGATCGGTACGTGCAGAATTAATATTTGATTAGTTTTAGTCATCTGTATTAAGTTTGCTGTAAAGAAAATATCTAGAAAGATTAACGCGATGGAGTCAGAATTTTTCTATTGGCTTGAACACATACTTAATGAATTCTTGCAATCGTCGTTCTTGAATAAATTCATCTCTGTAATTGCCATCCTATTAATTTACGTAATTTTATCCTGGCTAATTAGACATTATACATCACCTTTAAAGAAGGTACGTTAAATGAAGTTTCAAGACTAGAGAAAGAGTTATAATTTGGTTTGTAATTTTTACTTACTGATAATTACAGTAAGAATTGACATCTCTAGTTCATTGCATCGTTTAAAAAATTATAATGTAATTGTTTTACTATCTTTACTATACACTTACATATTAGCAAATAGCATTAATATAAGACATTCATGATAGAATTGATGCGATTTATATCGGTTTATAATTGAAACAAGAACAGATTCCTGGTCCTCCATATTCACTGCTCTATGGAAATTTAAGAGAGTTAAGTAATGAAGAATACTTATCAAGTTATTTCAGGTGATGTTATAATAACTACTGTCATGAAAAAGTAACAATTTATCAGTTACAATTAACTACTTCCGAAATCGTAGATCTCATTGGCATTACATTAGATGAACTATAAGCTCGTGTTGCAATTAATTTAATTACTTGTTCTAGCTATCTTTGCAGCATAATGTGTTGCAATTTCATAGGACCTTTTAATAATACTATGCCAATAAAGTTTAATTAAGCATTTCTTATAGGTGGATAAATAAGTATGGCCTTACCATTCGTATGCACTTTTGGCTTGGATCACCAGTAATTTTAACAGCTGATCCTAAAGTTTTCAAGCACGTTTTGATCGATTATGAATCTAGATACAAGAAACCCGATAACTATTTTGGGTATAATAATCATTTTACATTAATAAAGTCTTTCCATTAATTGCTTCATTAGATAAATACTGTAAAATTTTAGTTATCGTTTTTATGTTTACATTTTTTACAATAGTTTGTCTTAATTTTACATAATCATGATAAAAGGCCTACTCAGAGATTACTAGGAAACGGACTGTTGACTTGTTCAAAAAGTGACCATGTGTGGCAAAGAAAAATGCTTAATCCAGTATTTAAGCTATCAAATATCAAAGGTTCACCTAAATTAGGGCCAATACAGCGATGTATCCTGTACAGCGTTCAGTATTATTAAAATTAATAGTGTTAATTAGTTCTAACTTGTAAAGACATCACACCTTACATTCGAAACTCTTCCGCGTGTTAATTCCTAAAATTTCTAAATTTTTTAATTTTAAAATTGTTTACGAACCGGATACTTATAACGGTCAGAACTTGTAGTAACAATCGAGGAAGTTGGATATAAAATTAAAGATTTATGGGCAAAAGAAATCAGTTCCAGCAGTAATCAAACAGCAGTGGTATCGATTAACAGCTATTTTGGAGCAGCGGTATGTTAATCTTTACTTTTTATAAGACGTTTTATTCAGGGGCTTCGAAACATTATAGGTCTAGTTTCTAGTATTTATTATTAAGATAACCAATCTAAATATTCACAAACGTAAACTAGTCATTTTTATTTTGCTTCTATTCTAACGCTCCGACTCTTTTAAAAGTATTTTCTAAATCTTATATTCATTTAATTCAATAGACATCAGATATAATCGGAAAATTTGTATTAAATCGTGATTTTGGGTCGCTCAGTAACTCTAATCGGTCTACATTATCAGAAAACATTAGTTTTGTATTATCAAACAACTATATTAGGTAAGAATAATGTATAAATGGTGGAACTGTTACAAATTGTTATCCCTGCCTTTGTAGGTATGTTAGAATAGCAGAATTTCAATTCGCAAGTTGATAACTGTATACGTATAAATGAAAAGCATAATGCTTCGTTGCACTATCGACTATATATAATGGGCAATAAATTGATGGGAGTCTATAAAGTTGTTGTAAAGGGTATTCTGTGTCATCACTATATAGTCTTTTGAGAAGCTTACCATTCTTCAATCAAATACCTTTTCGAAATGTTAAGCAATTTCAGAATGCGGATAAAGAACTTAATAAGATGCTAGATGACTCACTAACTAGAAAAAGACACAAACAACCATCATATAACAGCTCAGGTATTAGATATGGTAACCAAAGTTAGATTACATGTTTGACATCAATAGTTGACATGAGTCACATCAATAGTTTAGATTACGAAATTTTTAGTGCAGTACGCTTATGGGAAGAGGTAAATGTAAAGGATAGGAAATACTCTACTTAAATTTTTGTATTTTACTCAGCTTTTGATCATCTCCCTTATTGTTGTTTCATTTTATTTGATTATTCAACTTGTACAGTCTATCGTGCGAAAATTAACAATAGTAAAATTGAAATTTTTAGAAAATGGTAAAGTTCTGGATCTTTTGGATTTACTCTTAAAGGTTCGAGATCTGCGGACAAATAGTAAACTATCCAATGATGAACTACGTGATCAGCTAATGACGTTTATTATTGCCGGAAAAGATGTAGGCATAATTTACAAAGTAGCCATGCACAGTAGTAATGCTAACTCACATCAAATATATATGAATACAGATTTTCGTATTAAATTTAGACCATAACGTTATCCAATATTTCCAATCAATCAATATAGACGGTCGGATCGTGCTTCATCTGGACAATGTTCTGCTTAGCTAAATATCAACTTATTCAAGATCGATTACGCAAAGAAGTTAAAGAAAAAATCAATTCAACCCCAAAGTCAAACACCTGGGAAGCTATTTCATCAATGAAGTTTCTAGATTGTGTCATTAAAGAATCATTACGGTATTAATTAACGATGCAAAGCTTGAGTTGTAAAGTAAAACCTATGTGTAAAAGTCTAATTACTAGTTGAGTTATGACGATATTATCTTGTGTGATAAGTAGACGAAATCATTTCTTGTTACTTATGGAATAGATTATATCCTCCTGCACCCGCTGTAGAAAGAGAGTCTATAGTGGATGATGTTATTGGAGATTATTATATCCCGAAAGGAACTAAACTGTTTCTATGTCTAGCCGTCACACACAGGTTAGTCATGCCTAGTTTAAGGCAAAATAGGCTATGGTTACATAAATATAATTGTTGAGTCGTGTAACAATATTATGTAATACGGCATATGTTTATTTATCATTTGAAAGTAGTACATTACGATAACGGGCATGATATCGTTGTAAATGTGCTTTTGGAACAATATTACAACCATTTTCTGACACTGTATTGCCATTTATCAGCATGATCCAGAATCATGACACTTTGAATGCTAGTAGCAAGGTAGCACTATTAAGTAGTAGTGAGTATTAAAACTACCTCCTTATTAGGCTTGAAAAATTCTGGAAAGATCCATTAACATTTAATCCAGACCGATTTATGGAAGAAAAAAATTATGATAATTTCACCTTTTCGCCATTTGGACTAGGCAGTAGCAGTTGCATTGGGAAAAAGCTAGCTCTGATAGAAGTTAAAGTAATATTTACTATACTTGTTTCAGCTTTTCGATTTGAAATATTGCCCGAAAGTGAAGATGTTAAGCTGGCAAGATATACAGTATTGCAGCCAGATCGAGATATTTTTGTTAAGATTTCGCCTATATAAAATAGATAGATACCGATATCTTAAAATAATATCACATTTGTAAAGGCCTTGTTTTAAATGATTACTTAATTTAAGTACATGACCGGATAGCATACGTAGGCAATCTACTATTAATACAGTAAGATAATTTATTGCTGCGTACCAGAATCGGAATTTAAAAAGTTACAAACAATTTCTTATTTAAATAAAGATAATTTCAAAGATTTAAACGAATTCTAGATTGTGGTACAATAATAAATTAAAATTGCTAGCTATCCATAGCTTACTCTATATATGAATTATACCACAGGGGGGTGAATAAAATTGATACATCATCCCAAACTGATGCTTATATTTTAAAATTTGAAGATTATTTTATAATCACTCAGAAATTAATGGCCATATTTGAGGCCGCTAGATTTTTCATTTTGTACAACTAACAAAATGATTAATCTAAATTATATTTTAGTATTTATATTATATCCAAGTATTAAAATAAACATGCATTATCATGCTTTTCAACCCCGATTAAATAATTATAATCACAGGACAGTGAATATTTATCACTTCATAATACCGACCTCAGACTCGACTCAAGTTTTTGTTATCTAAATTTCAAATATATATTTATAACTTGTTGCTTCATGAAATCTTCAATAATGTAATTTGCACTTTAACGCATTTGTTCTTAACAGCAGTAAACCCTTAGTTACTGAGATGGAGCGATTGATAGATTGATGCACTTACGTTTAAGTTATTAATAATAATAACGATATTGGACAAAATAGGGAATTGAATAGACTAAAACAAAGAAAATTAATACTGTAACGGATATCCATTATCCACCAGGATAGGGTATTAATAGCTTTTACTCACATAAAATCTTTTCATGCAAGTAATTCAAGTAATTCATAGATTATTAGTTAAAATTGATATTAGTGATAAAACGTATCCCTGGTACTGAAAAAGTTACTGTTTTGATGGCTAAGTTTTAATGTTTCAAGATCAGTTGCTAGTATAGTTTTCTAAGTTTTTTATTGATTACTATTGAGATTATTAAAGAGTTTTGATGAATTTCAACGTTTGTTTTGAGAGCTTCACAATTTTCTAAGAGAACCTGAAGGTATTTGTTATCTGAATCTTGCGAAAAATGTTGCTTAGCTTGCTTTTATTCAGTCCTTAGATTATTATCAGTTTTTATTTTTAGTAGATCTACAGTCGTTGGATGCTAACTGATCACTAATCCTTGGATTTGCATATTTCCCCTAGAACCTTAATAGTTATTCTTAATGGCAAAACTAATTCGATTTTATAATGCAGTGGTACATCCCTATTTTATCAGTTTTAAATAAAAAGAGAATATTGCAACAGTAAAGCTATAGTGAGCTAATTTCAACTAGATTTAAAATTGTTTGTCTACAGTTGCCAGAGACTGCTAAAGAAAAATTCCTCCTCCTCTTACTTTTTGTAAGAATTTTTGGAAATTTTTACGGAAAGGGGAAGTGAGAGGAGGAGCCATTAGGGGATTTTTGTTGCATCCGTAAAGAACAGTGTAGATATGACGGAAAACTTCTGCTAAGCAAATACCGTTGTTTTTGCATCACTTAATTTAGCGGCGTACTATCATTAATACTTAAAGATAGATGGGGCTATGTATTTAAAAATACGTAAAGGTTGAATGAGTGCAAAAGCTATTTAATGAAAAGGTACTCGCGATGAAATTATATTACTGTAGCTTTTTATAGTTAACATTAACGGTATAGTGAAAGGTTCTAGAATTAATTTATTTCTAACCGAATACTACAACTGACTCACGAGTAAACATATTATACTCTCAGTTTAAAACCGGTTATGAACAGAAATAGTAACTGTAGTCGAAGAACTACAGCCGATAAAGCTGTTGTAAATAGTGGCACAGTGACAAAGTAAACCTGGAAATGGGTTGGCGGATTCGTGGCTGGTACTCCAAATTCCATTTTATGTGTAGCTGCAAGTAAACTTAGTAAACTCATGATTGCAAATTAGCAATGTTATCACCCTTAGCACTACTAAAAGCTGCTTTTCTTTGTTCAGAAACGTAGAACCAACATTAAAGTGGAAGCATAGCTATAGCTAGTTAAAGTTATTAGGATGCTCGTTTAACTAGGTCCATGACATTACTGGTATTGCCCTGTGTTACATATAAAATATTACACGTATAGCTGAGCTCTACATTACTACTTTTTCTTATAGTACAGTAGTGTAGAGTAGTGAAGTAACATTTATGGATTGAAGTTGTAGTGAGAAAACCCTAAGGCTTAAACTTGTAGTTGACTGTAGTAAACGCTGAAACATTAACATGTCAGTATTGACATTTCTGCCATAAAAGTAAGCAGTTCGCTCCATATTTAAGCAGTAAGTTGCTGTTATGGGGTACGGAAAGAAAAAAACAGCAGTATACTAGTAGGTAAAAGCTGCAGTTTATCGTTAGTTACGTCATGCATCACTACGAAATAACTAGGGATTAATCGGTTAATTAATAAACAATAGCAGCAACAGTTGTAGCAAAGGCGTAGGAAAAAGCTATAATTTCAGCGATGTTAAGGTAAGTTAGAGTTAAGCGGTACAGTAATAGAAAGAACAGCAGTAGCAGGCATAGATGAGAATGCGTAGGACGATGATTTACTATCTCATTCGCTATCCTGTATCTTGTCGACTGGCAAGGCCTAAAAATGCAATCCATTGTCCTGCCCTAGATCGAGTGTCGGAGCGGGCATCATGGGGGCATAGGATCAAGGGGCCTTGCAGTATTCTGCTATGCTTTTAGATTAGATAAAAGGCATAGGCCATTTCCACGGTACTAATAGGAATTGCATGAGGTAGTTTCTGTTACGAATTTAAGTTGATCGTCTGGTTTTTGACTATTTACGAATATAACAGAACAGTTTATACGTGAATCGACTTCATTCTTGGCTGTAGTTTGCGAAAAGAAATATTTAGGATAGTCATAGAGCCTACTGTCAACTATGCTTACCAGCAGAACTGGTTGCGCCGGATCAGGTATATACAGTATTAAAAACTGTGGTTGCTTACTTATAATTACTTCAGTAAAAAATGGTGCACAACAACAGAAGCTCTATTGCTGTACGCGTACACAACTTTGAAAGGTAAAGCCATTACTTTGAAATGACGTAACCTATTTTAAAGACTTAATAAAGTAAAATTGACTTCTAAGTTTCTACAAATCAAGCACAATAATACTGTCATAACTTGTAGCACAGCACTGTAATTCATCTTTCTCATCTTCCTGAGCATACAATTGGAATTAAGAAAAAGTACGATATTTTGGGCAATTTATATTAAGTTAAATATAGTAAAATTATGTGGTTAGAATCCGTTAGATAATAAAATTCTCTATACTCGTACTGCAATAACTTGCGCCATGAACGTAATAGATCGCATTAGTAACAGTCCCTACGTTATGGTGCTAAATTGTACTGAAGATCATATATCAGCCATTACGTTTAAACATTCCACTCTGTAGTAACAACGAAGGAATAACAGCTGCTGTTAATAGCTCGCTCAACACAGATTTTAAAAAAATTGACATATTCTTCTCTCATTCATTTTATCATAAGTTTAACATTTATTTAATAGCAGTAACAATTAAAGCAGCTGTATCGTAGTGAATGAGAAACAAATGCTTTTATCACTTCTGGATTACCATAAAAATGTACAATAGAGAAATGGATATCTGTAGCAATGGTATCTATAATAAAATCCGTAATCAGATTCAATTACAACTTTCCTAAAATCACATTTTTACGAAAAAGACCACTGTAAACAATATAATATTATCCTTATTCTGTAAATCTAATGTGATGCAAAAATGAGCATTTCATTCAGACTTGAATTTCAGATAAATCAGTTACTTGACAATTCAGTGCTGCAGTTGTCCGAAGCGGCAATAACATTAGATGTTGTATTATGCGTGTTAACAATATCGTAATATCAATCTTCCATGATGTTTCTTTACTATCGATAGGCGTTCATCTTACGATTGGGTACGGTACAAATCACAGCATATTTTAATATCAATGCAGTAGACATACATGTTCTTTCTTCATATTACAACATGCACGCTCGTACACTTACGGAGTTGTATACTGATCATAGCGAAGCAATACAGGTTATCATTCTCGTATGGTCAATACTTAAATGTATTTTCCTTCAAAAGGTACATTTGGCGGTATAGTAATATTTAATTCCTGTCGTAGCGTTTCTATTGGCCGATCAAACTGTTTCTCAAAGTAGACATTCATAACTGACTTTGCCTTCCTAGCAGTATTGACCACCCATGGTATATAGTACCTCGTTAATATGAAATTATCCCTGTAATTAGCAGCATAAGTAAAATCAGTTGCAGAAGGATTATATGATGCGTGTATTTTCTAAATAAAGGATATCGCTACTTTTAATACCCAAGTGAAAGTTTCAGAGGTCCAAAGAAAGACCCCAGCATGCACATAGGCAAGCCAGTTTGAATCATTTCAAACCATTTCACTATAATTTCATTCGGCACACTAATAATGTTAAATATAACACAATTGTAAGAAATGTGTGGTCAACATTAGCAAAAGCTACGGTACCATTTTCTACCTAATCGATAGTCCAAGTAAAGTATGAACGAAGTCATGGATTTCTCGATATCGGGTCATCACGTAAGCGAGTTCTTCGTCATCTACAAAACGAACCTAAAATGAATGTAGAAAATTGACATTACCAGAACTGTAGATAGTGCATCTGATTCATATAACAATGTTACGTGGATTATGCAGTGAAATATTTGAAAGCATACAGGCATTCTGCTATCGGGCGTGATTTCCTGTATATCATTAAAAAGAATGAAATTTATCGGAAACCATGTAGCGAATTTAAGACGCTCATTTTAAACGTGTAAAAATTTAATTTATATATTACATTAGTATCAAGAAATTGCACATATGCTTTTCCGAACGAATCTTCCGGAAAATTTCTTAGCTTGTCAAGGTTTACAACAGAGGAATGGATTCTAGGCCTCTCCCTGAAAAGAAAATTGATCTAATTGAATATTCCGATAATACATAGCATACATCACATTTTACAGATCAGATAAAAATCTCTTATGCGATAGGTATCCTTCGGTTGAATATTTATCGTTAATAGTAACATGTATATCTGCTACAAGTTAATATTGCTATCGATCAATGTAGAACCTAAGAATTTGGCGGCCAGAAGGATCCGCATTCATTTTTGATCTTAGTCTTTCCAGGGCAAACTGTCCAGTCGCTTCGCCGAGATCAGCAACCATAACTGCGGGAAAGAGTTATATCAGTATAGCTATGATAGCTTGATTATGCAGTATATTGAAGGCAAATTGCGTTTTGTAAATGATAGATTGATTGAGTTATGTACGCGGAAATGTTATAGGATGATAATCAACGCTCGTTTTACAATCTCATTAAGTGCGTGCAAGTATTAAAGTTATTAGTAAGTATTGCAAATTGTTTGAATACGTTGGTTACGTAATCTTTCTTTTCTGAGACGCAATAATTAATTAATAATTTACGTCATATTCTTTCGCATGTATTAATACAGTAGACAGTACTGTATACTCAATGTACAGCAAAGTCAAACTGAATGAGTAGTCTATTTGGTAAGTTTGTAACAGTTTACTGTTTAAAATATCAATTTCGATGTAATGTACAGTAGTTTTATATGATCGTAAAAGTAATTTCTAACTGCTAGTTAAAATCATGAAGCAGTTTCTATAGTACTCCTAATCAACATTTACCATGCCTTCTTGGGTCATTTAATGCTGCAAAGGCTGAACCAAAGGCTAGCGCTGCACGTTGAAAATTAGTAGTTGGAATATGTTGATTGTAGAGTACTTTTCGTGTGTCCGTCTCCTGATTTATGGAGCTTTCCGCATCATCCTGGTGGCTCTCGTGTTGGTAACCTAAACCACTAGCTACATTGGCAATCATTTATTATTAAATATTAGCAGGAAAATACTTTTGCCTCAGCAAATCATAGCCAGCCTTCAGCATCGGTGCAACACTGGCAAGCGAGATTTGGACTAGATCACTAGCTATCGTGGCTGTGTCTGCTTTTGCAATGCATATTTTATAACTGTATTGGTAGCAGCAAATGTTTAACTGAGTATTATTATAAGTGCAACAACATTGTATTATTATAAAAATGTATAGTGTCTTCACAGTAAGGCTTCTGACACAATTTCGATTTAAATTGATACTGTATTTTCATCAGGAAATCCACGTTTACCTCGCTTTGCAACTCAATCATTGCATACTATACTAGAGAAATTCATTGCATTGATTACTATCTAAGTAGTACAGTACTGTATATCTTACCATTGCATAATGGACGAATTGTGTCTCTTTTCCATAACGGTCGGAAAGCTAAACGACGCATTTGGGATATTAACAAAAATTAAGGCCTGAAAGTGGTAAATTCTCCACGATGGAATCGCCACTTCGCCAATTCAGCTTTAGTTTGCAGACTGGATTCGTAAATAAACCTGTGTAATAAATCCTGTTAAAATGACGCAACCGTAGTCCGTCTGTACTGGAGACTGTCACTTAGTGTTCAGTACCGCAGTAGCATCCAGCGGTCGGTCCATGGTCTTTGATGCAGGTTTACAAATAGTGAATTAACCAGAACTTCACCCACAGTACTGTACACTACTACTACTCACTATTACTACTCATGGCTGTTTAAAGAGCTGGGTACAGTAAATCGATTCGTTAATTATAATAACTATTTCGCTTCTTAGTTTAGACGACTGCAAGTATATAATCAACGCAAGAATCAATTTATACAGTAATCTATTATTTCCTACATTACATTAATTTATATATACTATATACTGTACTTGTATATTATATACTATATATTTCAATAACATACAGTATATTCAGTACTGTAATTCTAATTATACAGTATAAGCGTAATTAATACACGGATATTCAGCCAACATGGATAATTCAACGCCTTCGATTGCTAAAGAAGCTGTCTTAGTTACAAGCGAAGCAATGCCATCTGATGCGGAAGCAGTCAAAGGGTATGATTTTAACAATGGAATTAATCATCATTCGCTACTACAGTCCTTTCGTCAAACTGGCTTTCAAGCCACCAATTTTGGCCTTGCTATTCAAGAAGTCAATCGAATGGTAGGTATAATACTAAACTAGTAAACCTCAACTATTTGACGTCAATAACTGCTTCATGCTGACCATAAATAACAAACAGAATTTAATCGCTTCCTGTAAATGTGTACACAAACTTAATGCTATGGCTTTACAGTCTAGTATCATAGACAATTAGAAGATTTTCTTCTAGTAGTCCATGCTAGATGTGTAGTATCGAGCTTTTTACCAAATTCTATCGTAGCATAGACCGCTACAATCTAGAGGTTGATGCGTCGCAGCTGTTTTAAAGCAACTTAAAGAATAGCAAGCCGTTTAAAAGCATAATTTGCTACTGGACAGCTTACACTATTGTATTACCTATAATAATACATCAAAGTACCGTATATGTCTACATGATCCTATTTTAAACTGCTATACTAACTAACTAAAAATATACCCGTATATGGCTTATTAACACTCGTATGTTGATATACTTTTATTTATATTTCCTAGCTTGAACTGAAGGCAAAACCTGTTTCAGAAAAAGACAAAAATCAGCTTACTCTTGACGCAGCCGGTTCTCGTCCGCTGTCTAATTGTTCAATCTTTCTCGGTTATACTTCCAATTTGATTTCTTCTGGAGTCAGAGAATCGATCAGATACGTTGTCGAACATAATCTGGTAATTCTCGTTCGACACATACTGTACTGTGAATTTAGTATGTCCATATCTTTACCAAAATCTTGCATTGTTTTTGTTAATAGGTAGACTGCATTGTTACCACTGCCGGTGGTATCGAGGAAGATTTTATAAAGTGCTTAGCAGATACGTATATCGGAGACTTTAGGTTACCGGGACGTCAGCTACGAGACAAAGGAATCAACAGAATCGGCAATTTATTGGCTCCAAATGATAACTATTGCAAATTTGAAACATGGATCATGCCAATATTGGATCAACTTGTTGAGGAGCAAAACACTCATGTACGTATTGATAGCGATTGGCATTGAATGATTTGGCACTAGCACATCATATAATTTATGAATGGGTAACTTTTACTTCTTAATGCGTAGAATATCAATTGGACTCCTTCTAAAATTATAGCAAGATTAGGAAAAGAAATCAACAACTGTAATTCTGTTTATTACTGGGCCTATAAGGTAACGAAGCTAATTCTCTGTGGCATATTATTAACATCAAATATAGAGTTAGATAAAATCTGTAGTTTATCAGATATATGATGTTATTATTGTTATTGATCAATTCTTGCA
This sequence comes from Trichoplax adhaerens, assembly GCF_000150275.1. Taxonomy (NCBI): domain Eukaryota; kingdom Metazoa; phylum Placozoa; class Uniplacotomia; order Trichoplacea; family Trichoplacidae; genus Trichoplax; species Trichoplax adhaerens. The sequence goes on along the minus strand of NW_002060944.1, from coordinate 2,719,077 downwards.
AATAAAATTTGAGCTTATTGGGTTTATTGCTTAAGAATATATCAATAATTTGATTTATTCAGAATAATATTCCAGTATTTTCTCCAGCTCTAACGGACGGTTCGATTGGTGATATGATTTACTTTCATTCGTATCGAAATCCAGGTTTACGAATTGACATAGTAGAAGGTAATACAGTACTTTAATTAATCATCATTTAAATAGATCAACAATTCAGTAATGTATCCTTATATAAACTGACTAAAAGAAGATTGGTTAGTGGAGATCTGAAGGTAATATGAATGCCTTTCTGCATAGATATACGTAGAATGAATAGTCAGGCGGTATTTGCGCTAAATACGGGAATGCTGATACTTGGCGGTGGACTCGTAAAGCACCATATTTGTAACGCAAACTTAATGGTACTGTATTTGAACCGATACTTGCAAATATTACTTGATTATCACTTTCTTAGTATTACTGTTTATAGCAAGAACCATAATATCTTTGTTATTCAATCATAAATAGCGAAATGGAGCGGATTTCTCTGTTTTTGTGAACACCGCTAATGAATTTGACGGGAGCGATTCTGGAGCTCGACCAGATGAAGCAATTTCTTGGGGAAAGATTAAAAAGACCGCCAACCCGGTGAAGGTAATTGTTTATATATTCGACCGTTAATATTGAAGAATCGATAATTTAGATTTTTGACGATGGATATGAATTTGCTTTTACAACGAAATAATCCGTCATCGTTTTCTTGGTAGGTTTATGGGGAAGCTTCTATTCTATTTCCTCTGATGGTTGCAGAAACGTTTGCACCGGTTGTCGAAAAAATGAAGACTGCCGATCATGATAATAAACGCGTATAATTACAAGGTTCATTTCCTAAAGTTCAAGTACTTATGTTTTAAAACTGACTATTACATATCATGTCTTTTATATTTACCATTAAATTTTTATATAATGAAACGAGTTTTTCTGTACCACTTCATTTTTACGAAACATCGACGTGGTAAACGTATGCATGCATAGATATGCAGCACGTGTATATATACTCGTATATATATCATTCATGTATATCTTATAACAAGGCAAGTAAAGAATGCGTCTAACAGTTTTATTGCAGTAGCAATTTCTCGACATTTCTGTCATACAGTCCAGTGTACAGTAGTAATCTACGCTGTGCTGATCATGGCAATCGAGCATCAACGTAAGATGTAATACAGTCCGAATACGCGTATAGCACCTTTAATAAACGTATACTACGTTACGAGCAATTAATTACTCGGCATATCCAAAGCAAGTTAAATATTATTATTGCATTGTATATGAAAACAACAATATCATTCGTTTAAATGCTACACAGCAACGGGTATAATACAGTACTTCACAACTAATTTGTAACTTATCTAAACTTCTACATTTAAAAAAGAAATTGCTGCTTATGAATATATATGTATGCTAAAGGAATGCAAGGCACGTATAACATGCGAATATTTAGTACTGCATAATCAAAGTTTCAATTCACATGCGCTAGGGTATTGCCAATTAAAAAAGCAGTAACTTTATCTTTACTAAAATTATCAACGACCCTACTAAGTATATAAAAAATATTTAGAGATCTATTAAAAGTAATTTCGATAATGGAAGCATAATATAACATTTTACATCATTTATAGGCATAACTTTCTATGGTACAATTTATGTATCGGTTAGAACTGCTACGTGTAAGAAGTTATCAGGATAGCTTAAGTGATAACTCATCCATTGTAAGTCAGTATTTTGCGGAATTTCGATACCTTGGGTGATGATCCGATATCCCTTTTTAATTTTACCCTCTGTAAACATTAGCAATTATTAAAATTAACTTTTCGGAATATAATCTGAGGAATATCACAATGAATCTAGCTAATCTTGATTATAGACATGACCAGCTATGAGCTGCATAGATAATTAAACAAAATACGTACCTTCATCAATTGCTTCTGGTAAAGCTATTTCTAAAAGATCTCCAAAATTTCCGCAAGAACCTAAAAAGTGAAAATTATGGCTCAATACGTCCATATAACCATGCGTAATGATGCCACGTAATAGCATTTAGGAAGAACTACATCTGCTTTATGATAGTTCTGTGCGTACATAATGACTTTTTTAAAAAGCCTATATAAATTGTAGAAAGTGATCAGGTCTCCTACCATCTTCTTTAATAGTAGGTACTAGTTCTTGAAGGAACGGCTTATCGACCTGAGATAAATTTCGAAGAATCCTAGTCAGCAATAATTGCACGTATCTGAATTGACCGTAAATTATTCTTTGTACGGTATATTGTACTAGCTAACATACGAATCGTACCTGGTGTAATCGAAAAGGAACATAGCGAAACGATTCGTCATTAACACGCTCCATTAAGCGTCGGTTTACACCCCAGAATTGATCAAACTTATCTAAGTATGGATTCAAATGCAAGATTACCAATAATATTTTGAATCTAATTTATCAAGAATTAAACTTAGCCTTTACGTCAATGGGAACGCAGCTAGATTTACTGATAATGTATAATTAATTAATAATCACTTATAAATACAGAGTGCCTTTTACTATATCGCTAACTACCATTTAATAGTCCAAGCCAAAGTTGTTTGTGATCTTTCTTTTGCAGGCCATGAATGACGTGGCACTTATGCTTTAGTGAGTCAGCCTTTAGGCAAAAATAGCAATCAATCCAGTTCTAATTAAGAACTTTGTAATTACCCTCCGCCACTATAACATACGGTTATTCTTAAACTATTATGCTAGCTGTAACAGCTTAAACTAAAATCTTAATAAGCTATTTTACTATAATACATGTATCAGTAGGTATCTACATGCGTACCCTGAGTTAATTACTGAACCAAAATACTGTGTCCGTTAAATGAACATGAACTCGTATTTTTGACATTTACCAGAAAAAATATCCATATACTATATACTTAAATAGTAGTTCCTTTAGTGTAATATTTTACCTCCTTTATACATGATATAAAATGGAATTCAGCTGCTTCTTTACCACCCTTTAAAATTTCATCAGCTGGAAATTTCTAATATAGTTTGACAATTTGAATTATTAGCATTTAAACGGTAACAGTGACCAAGAGCCGATCGAAATGACACTTCCGTATGTTTTAATTAATTACCAACTAATTTTTGAGTAACCTACATTTATCCATAACTATAATTAATTAATAGGAAGCAACTCATATTCCAATGAAAAGTACAAAACTATACTCTAGGAAATCGATATCATGTATGAAATTGGGGCATTGATCTACAGCAACGATGGAGTATAGTTCAGATGTTTGGAAGCTTTCTACTTTACTTTGAAATTAAACAAATTAAGCCTATAAAAGCAGGATATATTGAAATTGGAGTAATACTCATACGAAGTAAAATTCTAGATACTGAGCTCACTACTCCAGTAACAAAAGACTATACTGTACGGTTAGAAATAGGGTGTAGCAATAAGAATGGAAGTATCAGCTACGAACTTGAAAATGGACGATTAAGTTCCAAGGTAGTACATTATTTCCCCAGTATAGATCAAATAAAGCTCCTATGGGGTATTGCCTGCAATCAAATCAATGTTTTACAAACAAAGAAGTTTAATCTATCACTTGTACAGTAATACAATTCTTTCCCTTTAACAATAATCGTCATGGCATTCAGTAGTTTTACCGTTACTGCAAGTCAAGTAATTAAGATACTAAAATTACATTACACCTACCATTTAAGAGGTTGACCTTCAAATTCAAACCACATCTCCTCAATACAGTCTTGATTTACGGCACGGATGAAGTGTTTATATACTTTGTCGGTGACTAATGGTAAATAGCTCATCCTTGGCACAAGTAACTAGTGAAGGTGGTAAACAATAAACAGGATTATCCAATGTATACTGTATGTTAACATAAGATCTACCATCTCCTAAACATATTTCTCGCTTTACTATACAATAGTAGTTAACGTAAACGTTACTGTTTCATTCAAATGGAAATGCAAGTCAGATGCCTATGAGTAAAGTAGCTGCTGTAAACTGTCCGATATGGTGCGAAATTGAATCTACTGTACTCATGGTTGATCATTTTTGAAGATGTAGGCGATTTACAGTACGTGTACGTTGGAGCCCACCCTATAACTTGGAGCAGTATAAGCGTCTAGCTCTACATCTGTTTCAAGTTTTCTTATACATTATAAGATTGAATTTACTTTTGGGTTAGTCATGAAGTTGTTGGAGATGTACATACACATTGGAATTTACTCTCGAACATCAAGCAGTGCAAGCTTATAGAAAGAGAAAACTAGATAGGTACACCGTATACATGGTGAAAAAGTTTGACTACAGAATATTGATACAAAGTGAAATTAACTGGTGTTACTTACGTAGAGAGATTCCGGCTGTTCCAAGGCGCTAACTTCATCGTCAGCCAGTAAAAAACGTATTGGCAATTTGCCTTCCCAAATTTCACGTAGAATTTCTTTATTTTCTCCCGTCATTGATATTATGAAATGATTGGCAAGAGCTCCAAGAAGAGCCAGATAACTTGGTAAAACTTGGAACTGTACAGTACAGTACGTGCAGACTGCAGTACGTACTGTACAGTACTGTACTGTACAAGTACAGTAACACCTCACCATATGCACTCAGACAAGAGTGACTACAGCAAGCTTCGGAGAAGTTGGATACTGTACTGTACTGTAACTGTACTGTACTGTACTGTACTGTACTGTACTGTACTGTACAGTGTACAGTGTACAGTACAGTCAGGGACTTGTGAGGGATTGTACTGTACAGTACAGTACAGTACTGTAGAATTTGACCTCGTACTCAGTGTACTGTACTGTATTGACACTACAGTGTACAGTACAGTCGAATTTTCACTATGCAGTACTGTACACTGTGCACTGTAGAATCTTGCACTCTACGCCGTCTACGAAGACAAAAATACAGGATTTGACTGGAGTCCTTATGGTAGTCCTGGAAAAAGTTTATCGTGTGAACGCACCTTTTTATGGGTCACTGTATAAAAGTCGTTGATACAGTGATTCTGCTCAGTAAAGTTGTCCCTTTTGGGCCACCGTACAAAAGTCGTTGACACAGTGATTCTGCTCAGTAAAGTTGTCCCTTTTGGGCCACCGTATAAAGGTCGTTGATACTGTACTACAGTACTTGTACTCTCACTACAGTACATACTGTACAGTACAGTATTTACAGTACGGCTCTGTCGGAAAAGAAACGATTTACAACTGTCAAGTGAACAAAATGTCGGAAGACTGGGAATCAGTCACTTATTTACGTAAAAAGACCCCCAAAAAATCGGAGCTAAAGACCAAAAAGGTAGGATTGAAGGGCTAAAGTGAATCAAGGGTCTGGTGTGTTATGTATAGGAGTCGATTTTATAAGTACGCTGAATCAGCTTTGCGGAATTATTGACGTTGAACTTCTGTCGTACAGTCACTTTGTACCGTACTGTCTGCTATAGTCGTATACTGTACGTACAGTACAGTACAGTACGTGTATATCGCACGAGCAACGAAGCACTCCTTCGCCTCCTGACAAAGAGGTTCAGCTTGAGGCTACTTCGTGCTATCTACCAGTTACGGCAATAATGATCAATCCCATATGCAATAGAAAAATACATTAAATCAAATTCAAATTTGTCCTATACGTTCAACTTTAATAGATGTTCCGTCATAAATCTTGATTAATTAACCGCTAGCTCACTGATAATATAATAGGTAGAATCTGTCTGCTTCATCTTCCGTTTTAAAAATCTTGAAATCGTAACAATATATCGCAGTAGCTTGTGATTTTAAAATGTACAGCAAAGGAGATGGTATATCGTTGCGAACATACTATACGTATGATTTGTATATTCATAGTATTGTAATAACTGGATTAACATGAATAACTGAACGGCACTTGCGATCACAAATGCTGAAAAAAACTACGTTGTATATACGATCATTTATGAAAATACGTTCTTGGATGCAGTACTGTACTGTACAGTAGTGTAAGCAGTAAACTAAAATTGAATTTTACTGGTGCGATATCATCTCATTGAACTTGTAGTACAATTAACAGGACTAAAACTTTTGAAGTTATAACATATTAGAAAATCGGATAAATTGCCGACTGGTTATGAAGTGATTTTCCCATTTATACCGTTGATACCTTGAACTTCAACTCTAAAATACCTAACAATGTACTAGACATGTATAATATGTCTTATGACTTTTGATGCCAATTCTGAACTGTATGCCATGTAGTGTATAATTTTAGAAAGTACCTCTATTGTATATTTGTAATGAAGACACAGATCAACGGATTAGCTCGCACTACTATAGTACGAATAGATCATCCATTACGGCAAGGTTAATTAATTACTGATCGACCGTCAATAATAGTGATTCTTAATTAATTAGATTTTCAGTACTATACAGTATACATATATAAGAAAAATTTTCATTTTGGCATTGTACAGCCCGATGTATGTGCGAGGTCGACTAGTCGTTAATGAATGTATTCGACCTAAGATCATAATATATTAGCACGAATGTCATATAAAAATTTCAATAATACCGCTCTGCAACGATATGACTTTTCTGCACTTGCATATCTGGTTTGTGAGTATCTTAAAATATTTAATGTAACCCTTTCTTTATTAAATAGTGGTTAATTGTTGTTCCTGTTTCTATCAACCTCATCTGTTTTAGGCTGTCACAGAGGCTCAAAGAAAGGGTGGTGATGTGGAAACAAACAAAAAATGTACGAAAAATAAATGTCGCACGATCCTTAAGTAATTTAAATTAAACTCCCCACGTTCAAGTTATTAACTATACGCGTTTAGTTCGCATCTTATTATCAACGTAGTTTATTCATGTGTAAATAAGCTTCTGCTCGTACACATACTATTACGAGCAAACACCGTAGCAATGCTTCGTCATAGAATTATGTTGGACTTTGGGCGTTGCCTGGAGGTTAAATGGTGTAATGGAGCTGATTAGCTTTTACAGGGTAGTCTTTCATACTAATAGTGTCAAATAATTGTATGAATGCAGTTTATAGCTTATAAAATACGCTTACATCAGGATGTAAAAGTTGTCGTAGCTAACTATTATTTAACAGTGACTACTTTAAAGATGGGCTCTTTCGTAAATCATAAGTAGGCTAAGGTCGTATTCTTTTGTTTCTCTGCATTTCTATACTGTTAATATAATCCTGATATTGTGGGCTGCCCACAATGTATCAGGATTATATCAGCAGTCGGCTCTATGGGTTTAATTTTAGATTAAAGGATAAAAGATACTGTTCTTTATTGTACTGTACAGTGGTAGTCCGCATGTGAATAACTAAATTACACGATTTATCTGATTATCGAACTTTCTCTTATCGCGCTATATATTTATAAATGAAAGTGATCCCTTCCTGTCGCTCTCAGTAGTTACTGCAATATCATTTAATAACCTAAACTCACGTAATGATTTCGATAAAGTGATGTGACTTTATGGACGCATTTAGTTGCTGCAGGAAGTAACAAACAGCGATCAACTACAAAGGATACTGCAAAACTAGATAGAGAGACGGAAGAATTGCATCGTAAGTTGAAAAAGTCTTACGTAACTATTACTCAGAAAAACGGAAAAGAATTTTATTGTGTCATGTTGACTTATGATTTAGTTTAGAGTATCCGTTGCTGTAATAAAACGTATTATAAAATTTGATAGAACAATGATCAACTACCATTGATTACTCAAATTGCATTAATGATATATGATAAGTTATTGCTAATTGACGCAATTATTTTTTATGTAGATGAAAAGGTAGAACTTGATCTTTCCAAACTGATACAAAGAATTCGGCTAGACAAGAAAATGACTCAAAAAGATCTTGCCCAGGTAGAAGCTTTCAGCTAGTTTTTAAAATCATGCTGTTTTCGGGGTTATAGTACATCCATTAGTCCAATATTGAAGTCCGGACATTTTTTAAACAATTCTACGCTATCAAAGAATTTTACAAACATACGATGACACGAAATGTAAACATCTTTTTTTGATAAATTCTATTTCAGAAAATCAATGAAAAGCCAAGCATTATTACCGAGTATGAAACCGGTAAAGCAATCCCTAATAATCAGCTATTAGGAAAGATGGAGCGCGCTTTAGGTAAAATTTGTAATCATTCGATATTATTAAATATCCCTAGCGCGTTATACTCTGTATGAAGGTACTAATCTACTGTATTCTTCCTTTAATGTTACGTAGGAGTAAAACTACGAGGCAAAGATAAAGGGAAGCCATTATAAATATAGCTTTATGCGATTTATCCTGACGATAGGTTTTCAAAGGCGTGCCTCTGCACATGTGGTTATTACAGTCTACGTAATACAGTACAGTATATCTGAATAATTTTATCCCAAAGATGAAAATGTCATTAAGTCAACACAGTATTTATAATTTAAAATAGCAGCATTAGTGAATGTAGTTACGCTGTACATCCACAAGTGAAGGACAGTTACAGAAACCATGGAACAGACATGTATCTCAATAAAAGTTACGTTTTATTAATAACGGGAAAAAGCAGTGTCACAATGTCTTGCAAATAAAGATACAAATACAATTGGGATTCTCAAACAGAAAAATGATACATACATTAATGATGAAAAGTACTAAATCGTATCAACGACCAAGTTCGTCAGGTGCACGTATGTCTATTTACTAGGCGCAGCTACTTGAGCTGTCTGCTGGGATTTCAGCTGTGCAACTTCCTTTCTAGTAGCATCTTGCAGGAGTTGTACATCAATTTCTTCGGCAGGGAGGTGTACGTAGCGAACAACAGAACCTCTTATAAAACAGTTCTTGACAGATATCTGTAATTTTAATAATTAAGATACGAGTACCGTTACATCATCGCAGCAATAGTTACTTAGTATACAAGCAGTAAAAGTTATCAGAGAGTGAATATTGTATATATTTTTATACAATTATGGAAAATTTTCCGGAGCATTTACCATATGTGGGTACTTTTCGGTATCGGGCACAGAAATATCTACGAGCTTGATGTTCAAATACTGTCACATAATAAACGAAGATTAAAAAGGACTTTAAATTATTTCTTACCTACAATCATTACATCACACAAGCAGCCACAATAAAATCAGGGAAATAGGCTATTTATGCAAGTAATTTACGACATGATACGTACTATTACAGATAATTATAATTGGCCTTGAAATCATGTATTTATTGTAGCCCAAATTTACACTTGCATTAAATTACGCGCTAATAGTTCCAAACAGTAATGTCCAATAAATATAAACTATAGAGCTCATATTTTGGTTAGTGATATCTGTATGAATGGTTTCTATAAGTATTAATATTAGTACTAAACAAGTTTTAGCTCTCAAACTCTTGAAATTTATATAAATACAGTATATCCTATATCTACAGTAGAAGCATCACTTGCATGATCTACAATGTTAAATACAGTAGTCCAATCTAAACGGAAAATGGCAAGAATATTCTTTACATATTAATAGAATTATCCAACAGTACTGTATATTAAATGCTATATGTAATGATAGAATATTTCCCAAGATACAAACCAATATTACAGTTCTAATAAACGTGGGCCATTTACAGTATTGGAATTTTTGCATCACTTATATTTTCAAAGTCAAGAACGGTATTATAGTACAATAGAACTGTATCGGTTGCGGTAAGCATCGTAGAGATTTATTCAACCGGTTAAGGGGTAATACAGTATGACAAATGGTAATAAATTAGTTGTTAAATCATTTAGATAGTGCGAAAGAACTGATAATAAATATATAGAATCAAATATGGGATGAAACATATACGTAGTGCATTATTTTATCAGTGATACGATGTATGACCATTGCAAAAATTAGTTCTGCAGTGATTACCTGATCGACAGAATGTAAGATTCCACACACGCTGATTAAGAAAGAAAGAAATAATAATGAAGAATTAGCATAGCCAGACAAAATACTGCATGTACATCAGCAATGAAAGAAAAATTGGACTTTTAAACATTGCATTAATAGTGACTCATTGTAATAGGACTAATATAGTTCTCAACACAATATATCAAAGTGGTTTCAAATGCATCATCAATACCGTGATGTAATTTATAGTACCTGAGGTCATTTTTAAGCTCTACTATGACTTCCTTGCCAACCAGTGATTTAAAGAAAGAGAAAAACAGCTATACAGCATACGACAAAAGAATCAAATAAAATTCATAGTAGTAACAAATTTACAGTTATATAAATTTACTAATTTTGTAGGGCTTAATTATTATCTCTAAAATGGTGTACCGAACTTACCATGACAAATGAGCAGGTTATCCAGAACTGCAGATCAAAATTTGGCGCAGTCCGTAGGAAGAAGATAACTGTTGAAAGCTAAGAGCGAACATATCGTGTACAGTGTACAGTACAATACCGTATACTGTAGTACTACAGTACACTGTACTCTGATTGACGAAACTGCCATGTGTTACATACAGTACTGTACAGTACAGGACAGTACAGCACACTACTGCAAACTGCACACTCACACTGACACCAGCATCATGTACTGTACTGTCCTGTACAGTACAGTGTACAGTAAAGTACAGCACACCAAATGATGGTCGTGGCGGTGTTACGGAGGGACGGAGACTGTACTACAGTACAGCTAGCGTTGCTTACAGTCTTTCCCTTCTCCAAGCTACAAACTGTACTGTACACTAATCGTCATTGTAGTCCAAGTTAGAAACGCAAGATGAGTACAGTAAACACATAAACATCTAATTTTGATCTTCCAGTGCAATTTAGATCGCATATATCTACCGGTATGTATAACCACATCACTATTATTGCATTATCGGCTGTGTACAATTGATTTTGCTGTCCTTATTTTAATCAAAACTTTGAATAGTACAGTACAAATAGCTCTGTACGATGATGCATAATAATATTCATATGTTCCCAATATAATCATTGATTTAAAAGCGCAATTTTTATTTATTTCTGGTATACTATTCTGCCAAATCTTGCTACGAAGTATAAAGTGGCAATCACTGTACATTACATCAATGCTAAATGTTTTGAAAGCCCATACATCGCCTAGCAGTGCCTGGAAACTTTTTATTATATTTTCCTATGTCTGGTGTACCGATGGAACTGGATAAGTAATGCACGTACTAAATCTGCAATGTAATAAAGAAAATATGTTGCTTATATTACTAATTTGGTTGCAAAGCAATTTAGTATTTCCACAACCTATTGGTTCTGACAAGTCATGTTCACGTATCAATTCAAGGTACGCCCGTAATATACTGAAGAGGTCATTGTATGACCTAATTCAATCGATGCAAGTGCAACTTTCATTCGATTGCCCATTTCATCCTGAGAGAGATTTATTTCGTAAACAAGAAGAGCTAAAAGACAATGCCTATCAGTCTAGTTGGACATGTAGCTACTGTGGTAAGTGGTTTTATAGGGAGCGGTTTTTGGATCAGCACTTGGATAATCGTCACTCTGCCCTTCTTGGTACTGTTATGAACGCCACGTGTTTGGCTAATTATTGTGATATTCTAGGATGTGATTTGGCACATGTTCAGGACACAACATTGGCTAAAGGCAACGATCTATGGTGGAAAACTGCCCTCTGCAGGTCAACACAAATGGTAGAACTGCGAGATCAATGCCTACAAATCGCAGAGCAATGTACCCCTAAAAGTTCGAAGGCTTCGAGTGGTGTGCGCAATATCATAATAAGTAATATATGCTCCCGCTTAACATGCAAAAATTATTGGAATCGGAGTAATGTTGCCCTCGTTATGAAGGAAGCTTATATACTAGCCCTGAGAATTCTATCTAGTATTATTATCTTTTTAGCTTTACTTACATATTACATGTTTACTTTAGAATATGTATCATCGTTAAGTAATTATGATATAAACCTTTGGATTAATGTAAGAAACAAGACCATCTTAGGCTCAAATAGATTCAATTACAATCCTACACTTAAGCGTACATCAATTTGGCATCAAAAAGCAAAAGATAAGTTGATGGTGTGATGAGGGTAATGTAGAATATCGTACATTGGAATCAAATGAGAAAGATAAGTGGAGTCTCTCTTTATATCTGTTGTTGATACGATACTGTACTGACGGTCTCGCGCAATCTAAGTAAAGTAGCATTTCCCTACGCTCATGATCTATTTTTCGCGCTGTTAAATGCGTTCAAGTCTCCATGATAACAAAAATAATGAACGTAATTTCTCTTGTATGCTTACGCCCAAAATTTGCCAAACTGATGTCGAAGCCATTCCAGGTCGATCTTCCTATGGTTCTAATCTTTCATCTCAGATGAAGAAATTGTTTTACTACAGACAAGATTTGTCACGTTCTAACATCTGCAATATATAGAATTTTCAAATGACACGCCAATTGTAAATGATTCAGGAATAAAGGGCTGCTTTGTTCTTCACATCATCTTAATTTTATATCGAAATATTACAAATACTAATTATCAAATAAAGGTTATTTAATGCTGGTAGATACCAGATATGCTTTTATTTTTAGCTTTCTCTTCATTTTGTACTTACGTATAAGTAATTCTTTAAGTTAATGTACTACAATAGTCATTATTGATTAACAGTAGCTGTTCATTATGAGAAAGTACAAATGAACTTCAAGGCATATAGTTTTATAAAAGAACGGAGGAAATAAAGCAACCACTTTGATACATTTCGAATCACATTAATTCACAGTATTTAAATACTTATAATAAATGTTACAAATCTTTCCTATCCTTTTTTAATACCATAGAAAGCATAAGCATACAATAGTGACTCATCGAAAGAAGTACGAAAAGATCATTATTAAAGACTGAAAGTAGGATACCGTATTACATAACCTTTGACATTACACATTACAAACAAATCAAAGACGTTAAGCCTACTTTAAACATTAGAGATTAGTCGCGTCGTAAAGGAAAATGATCTTCTGTGACTCCATCAGATGTTATAGTGACAATATGCAAGCTATCACCTGTGTACATGTCTCGTTCAGTTGCAGAGATAAATACGTCTTTAATAAGCGTTCTGGCTTTATCTATAGTCAGTGGAACACGTCTGACACCTTCCTGATTCAAATATCCTACCTGTTAAGATATAATACAGCATAGCGATGGCGACTCGTAATTAACTCAAGGGAGCTAGGAAGGCTAGAAATTTTGCTATCCACTTTAGTAAAAAAACTATTAAGGTTACCTGATTATCCAATAGAGGCTGTAACATTGAAGATGCAGTGCCTGAAGCATGATACGTATGTTTCTCATAGTTTCCAACTGCATCATAACTATATATGCAACCTTTGCCATCGGTATCGATTCCAGCTAAAATGTTAAATGTGTAATACGGGAAGAAACGACGATAATATAGAACCGTGGATAACATTTGGGAAATTGCCGTTGAACTAAAATCGTATAAATGCATGTGTGGGTTAGTAGAAGCATTGCCTTCAGCAATTGCAATAAATATTAAACCAATCACTAAACATCTAATAGCAATCAATCAGGTTACCTCATCTTCTTGCGATGTTCAAATTCGTACATCTAGCAGGACCATTACATAGAGTTAGTAATTAATTGTTAATACTTATACATATCTTCTTATTTCAACAATGCAATGGCTTATTAACGATGATTTTACATATATCTTAATACTGTATCCGAGATGAGACTACTCATTAATGCTTACAGTTAGACGAGCATTTAATAATCTGGTTAATGTCAAGACATCTCCTTGGAAGCCACACGTTCCCAAGAATGTTTTCTCCGTCCTAATATAACATTCAACGTAGAACAGGTGAAGCATAATCACAGTATAATCAAGCCATCGTAAAATAGCCAGATAAGACCGTTAGCTGCAGTCGAGCGTCTCTCTTCGACACAATATATTATACTATCTATACTTACAGTTTATAAATCTTGGAGGTATCTCTGCTATGGATCATAAAGCCTTCGCTGAGACGCGTATCACCTGCTAGAATAGCAAAGTTATCTCCAGCAACTCCGACAATGGTCCTACGTCAAATCAATAAACGTATGCTGAATTAACAACTTAGTCAATAAAATTACATCTACTATCTTTCTTGACCTGTCTGTATCCATAGCTCACCGTAATATGTTACGTACAAAAAATCATTTAAATAGCAGTTTCACAAAAAAGCATAAAAGTGATCTTCTTGCTAACTATTTCGTATCAATAATCAGTAGTACAGTTACATTAATTTACTGATACTTTCTTGGACAAGAATAAAATACTATATAAGCATTGAAATTCAGTATAGCGTAATTTAAAAGTTATGAATTGGTTGTTTCACTATTGCAACCTATATCGTACACTAACAAAGTGTACACTAAAAGATATTGATAAGACGATGAAAAGTGTTGGTTCGGGCGAAATATCAAGACAAATCGTGCCTGCAACTGGCGAATACTTTCAAGCGGCAGTGACTTCCATTATACAATAGTACAATCAACGCGCACGTAGTAAAACATACTCGTAGTCATAGCGTTTAATTACGCACAAATTAACGTTGAGTAAATTAACTGAATATCATCGTATCAAAAAGATTCGTAGTCAGTCCTTGGTTATTTTTTAATCATAAAGCACAACTTCTAAAATTATTTCCTTCCTAATATTCGACTGGCGGCTTTCTTTCCATATCGAATTAAAGTAAAAGAAGACTACATGCCCTCTATGGCTGAACAAAGTACTGTAACTATAATTGATGACAGACAGAGGACGACATAAAGGAATAAAATTTGGCTATATTACGATTTTAAATATTTTCTATTGGAAATTAAATGCGTTTTTTACTTGCGTAATAACTTTATACCACTGAAACAACTGTTACCAAAAACATTCTAGTCTGAATCTTGCAAGGTATCCATTGAGATTGTACAGTAATCAAGGAAATTGTACTACCCAGTCTACCCTCCATGACGAAGCAACAATTGACAAAGCTAGATTCTTTTCACAGATTGGATACAGGTCTAACAAATTATTTACAAATTGAAAAGGATTTTAACTGACCCTCCATTTAGAGTATACGGGTCGAACCGGTGTTGCGTAGGCAATCCAATCGTAGCATTTTCTGGATATATTGCTTTCTTTAGTTCAGCAGCCATAATTACTTAACTTATTTATTAGCGATGAGGTTGCAGAAGCCTTTCCTTGACTCGTGCCTACAGTCACAGTCGGCAAGCATCTACTGTACTTTACTGTTGTACAACCGTGGTTTTGGATATTGTACTGTACAGTACTGTACAGTACAGTACGCGAGTAGTACAGTACAGTACGCGAGTAGTACAGTACAGTACAGTAGGGTAATAAGTACTGTAGGTCTTTAGAAGTACTGTGCTGTCCTGTATCTGCCTAAGGCACAGTACTGTACTGTACTGTACACTATACTGTACAGTACAGTACAGTCTGGTGCCATCATAGAGATACAGTACTGTACTGTATGGATAAGAAAATCCTTATGGTACTGTTACTACTGTACTATCATGCAAATAACGGAAGTACTGTACAGCTTGATCCTTTTCGTTTCAGAGAAATCAACACTAATGTTTTGCGACATTTTGAGAACGAAATTCATCAAAATTGTTATGTGTGGAAAGAAGAAGCTCTCATAAACATGCCTATATAATTTATTTTTGTGAAATAAATGATTTTAATTTTCGTACAGTACAGTACGATCGACCAAGGGGTTTTTTTTTAGAGAGAGAGTCTCCCACTAGAGACTCTTCAATCTCTAGTGCGCAGTCTCTGTGATAGCTAAAACTGTACAGTACCATGGACAGTGACTTATTGGACACCTGGACTACTAGAAAAATACCTGGACTGGAAACTCCTTTGGACGGACAGATATCTGGCCGTATTTGGACAATACCTGTAGATTGTGCCAAACACTTCATTATGACAGTACTTTAGTATGCAGATAGCCGATTCTGAATTGACTGATTTTTTCTAAATTAAGTAATATTACATTGCATTCCATTGCTTGTTACTAAGCTCAGCTTAGAAGCAGCCCATTTAGATCACGAATGTTATTCAAATGAATACGAGTGATTTAGAAAACGGACATGGAAGATCGAGACTCCGTAACTATTTTTTTTCATATTTTCGGTCTTATCAGGTATGAAAGTCCATCCGTCTGAGGAGAGTTTCTAGTAATCCACAGTATGACAGTACAGTACTCTAAGTACAGTACAGTACAGTACAGTACAATACAGTACAGTACTGTGCCATCACAGTAATACGGTGTTGATAGGTACTGTACAGTACGGTATCGTCTCGGCTCGACTCGAAATCGACCCCGAGTCCAACAGAGTTTCGAGATTTACTTTATCGCTCACTCACAGTTTCTTTCTACTGTAGTAGTCCGTATTACATTGCGGCATATGAAAATTTATATATATAAAATAAAATAATAGAACATTATTTTAATATTACACTACTGTATGCTATAAGAGTGCATGATTAGTGTATGATTTGGGTTAAAAATTAATTATTGATTAGAATGTTAGTTTATCTTGTTGATAGTTGTCAGTAGATTTGTCGTGATAACGTTGGCATTGAGGTCCATTGTCATCACCTATCTTCAATTTTTTTCTCCTCCAAAATACAGACATTACTGCGTTTCTACACTGTATCTTACAATAAACTTCACTAGAAATGTTTCTTGATTCATGATCCTTACAAGATTTACCGGGTAGAGCCTGTTATCAAAAAATATTTTATCAAAAAGATAAACTTACTGCAGATTTAAAAGTTGTACTGTACTGTACAGTACTGTACTCTACGTACTCGTGGAGGAGTACAGTATGTCTATCGACATAACGTTGAATGTAGCATTATTTATATAGCACGGCATAGGAAGGAGCTGTTAACTAAAACTCGATAAACTAAGTAGCACAGTTTGCAGTGATATTTTTATCATTTTCACTATCACCGTAAGTTGATGTACGTACTCGTATACTTTATATGCATGGAATATTGAAAGACAACTATTTCAGCAAAAGTAAGTCTTAAACTACTGAAAACTTTTCGTATTCGTTTTAGGTGGTTTATCCAACCAGAGGTTACTAGTAGGAATCGATTTTAGCAAAGCCGTTCTCCAAGGCGAAGACAATAAAATGTACCTTTTCAATAAATGGCCATGGATATTATGTGCCACGGTTGGTATTTCTATGTCCGTCGCGTTATCTGTAACTAGATAAATAAGCTTTGTGTAATAATTCACAACTTCACAACGAATTGGCCACCTTTGTAAACTGCATTTACAGTACACTATACGTACGCCTACTAGTACGTCAACTTGATATTTAACAATTATAAATACAGGACTTTATGGACTGAACCACCAATATTCGCATTTAAACTCATAAATTTGGTTCAAAGTACACGATTAAAAATTAACCTAATGAAAAAATTATTTAGTCAAACAATTGAATATCCTCATCTAACGCTTTTAATGATTGAAATAATGAATTGTTTGCAGCTGCTAATGTGTTAGTATTTATTACAAGGAAATTTCATCAAGATATTTCAAATACTCGGATAAATTATGCTGTATTCTTGTCATTAAAAATTTTATTAGAAAGGAAATTAAATGTTCATATACAGATTTGTAATAAGATAAGCCACTGCAAAAATACGAAATAAATTGCAAGATTTGTTATTATATCTACTTTTTCAGAACTATCTGGTAGCATCTTATCTGTTCATATCATTGAGACAGCTCCCAAGCAAATAAAGAAATTTCGTACATAAAATATATGTATCGTTAACAGATAATGATTATATCGATTATCTCTATAATAAGCCTACCCTTTAACTAGGGTAGAAATATAACCGTATAAACTCTGAAGCTGCAATTTTTGCAATTCTATGTCTACATTTTCTTCTTGGTAGAACATCATCAACTTTTCTATGCTGCCGAATATGTTTTGGAGTATTTTGCTGCTAGCTTCAATCACCTAAAGCAATTCAATGTTAATCGTTTCTGAATAATTTTGCATACGGCTATAAATGGACGAGGGTATTGTATTCAATCCGGTATTTTTTGCAAAGTAAGCTATTGTCGATCCCTTAATTTTACCTGTTCATCGACGCTTGAAAGGTTGTTTTCCTTTCTTAGCTATGAATATCGACGTATTACATAATATATTAATAACAAGATGATGATCATTGACAACCTTCTTAGCCAATGCAATAGATATAATGTACTTGTATAGAGTAGTAACGATACTTATTTCACAATGCAGTAGACTTTTAGTAAAAAACTTAAGTTGCAAATATGAAATAATTATACTCATTATACCGTTGCTAAGTAGTCATCGCCAATCGTATCGCCTTTACGACGTTTATTCGTGTCACCGGCAAAGTCGAAGGTTAGCTTTCGCTGATCATATATAATTTATAATAAAATTCAACGTTTAATGCTTTAAGAATGATTATTGTTAAGTGCACCCGTGGACCCGCATAACGCACTAAAAATCCTACTCACTTTGTCATATCTTTCTGTACTTTTCTTTGTAAGAGCAAATAACTTAACAACATCATCCTCCTAATTAATTTTACAAAATAGCGGTATGATATCGTAGGTTAGCTTCTCACCAGTATCGTTAAGTTTAAAATTTATATTTTACAATTTCTCCAGTTTAACAGATTCAACTAAATTGTTATTTAACATACCATCATTTTGAACTTTTCGCGTTTATACGGCGTCTATTAATACGAAAGGCATACAGAGCATAATAAATCTCAACATTAGTACATTTACCTACTAATGATTTCTAAAGTCGAAATTGGTGTCATGCCTTTCTGAATATATTTATTTGTCGTACCGAATTCAGAAAATCAACAACTGCATCTTTCAAGGTATTCGGGACGCAATTTTGAACCATATCTGTATGAGGGGTGATCTAATGAAACATTCGTATTCTTTAGTAATATTGATTTTCATTATGCTTCTAATGTGTGTGCTAAAGAAACTGAATCATGAACAAAATGGTAACCGCCAGTAAAGTCTTGCAAATAAATATAATTCTAAATACGCTACTAATTCACATCAAGGCTGGCAAAATTACGTTAATTAGCTGTGTACACAATATATAATTTTTGATGGCGATAGCTAGATTATTTCTATTGCGGTATAATTTCTTAGCACATTTCATGTTCTCACTATTACCTCAGCGAAATTCTTAAAAGCATATAAAGCGCGATCATGAACAAGCCAGTCCTTCGAAAGCATCAAGTTGCAGTAGATCGCGCTAAGAATTCGGGAAATCTTCTCCTGTAATGTAGAGGTCATTTGCGTAATATGTATATAGCCCTAGTCTAAGCTTTAGATTATAATTACTAAAACTTACAGTACCTGATAATTTCCATATAAAGATTTCTTCCCGCAACAACCTATAAAATCTGCTACGCATAGATTCAACCCCAAGTAATTATTGCTCTCTATAACTTTGATTATCACTGTCAAAATCTGTAGATAATAAACATATATTTAATAACTTACACTATCACCAAACCTTATTAACTGCACTTAGTTATGCCGGAGATTATAATCACTATATGCATAAGTAATTTACTTGCTTCACGAATTGTAGTTACCTCTAACAAATGTGAATGCGATAATGAAGATACGCAAGATCCAGTCAAATATATTAGCATCGTAAGGACTCGATAGTTCACCTAACAGTAACATTGAAGTAACGGTATCAGATTTTTAGTAAATAAAGCTTAATTTCAAACCATTACCTTATATGCTTGCTTCATCAAAGATTGCCATATATCATACACTAATTCAGTAATTTCATTTTGGTCCATAGAATTCATAATATACAAATGGCGATTCATATTATTCAAGTACATCATACAATCCAGCTAAAATTGGAAGCAAACGAAACTTAAGAAACGGATATGTAAATGTTATAAGCTGCAATTTCGAGATGCAAGTATAATGTAAGGTAACTTCTTACAATGCACCCATTATCTCGCGATTTGTCACTTATCCATAGTTTACAACATTTCAAACACAAAGGGTATATGCGCTGATGAATCTACAGTAAGATATAATTTATGAAGTTCAAGAAGAAGAAATGCTTTGGCTTCATTCAAAGAGACACCTTTTGAAGCAATTGATTTAAAAAAAAATTTTTATAACCTCTAACAATAACGGATTGGAGATGTTACTTTTAGTTAATTCTCTCCAAACCGATAGATTTGAGATATCCTCCGGATCAAAGATTTCAACCATTTGTTTCTTTAATTTATTCCACATAAATAATAGGTATAAGGAGTATCAGCAGATTTGAAAAGATTATTTTTCAATAAATTGATAAATGTAAAAATCAAACCTGATCGCCTTCTGTCAGACATGAATAACACCGTTGTAATAGCCAACAAATTTTGTTGTAAGGTGAAAGCGATGATGTTGGTAGTTCTCGGATCTATAGAAATAATAATCGTCACAAGATATAAATTCATCTCATCATTATTATTCGTTCAAAGAAGTAGCACAGCCGTTTTCTTACCAAATTAGCTATTAAATGAGAATACTTCAATGCCACCACATTTGACGAGCTATAGATAATATAAACTGAAAATTTCAGCTTCCTGAACACTGTTCACTTTAAATTAAATTTTACGCAATCGAAATTGTTTTATTACCTCGACATATGAACCAAAATGTCAGAAACTATCGTAAATGCAAAATTATCAGCATTTTCAAGTAATTGCTGAAATAAACATTTTTCCTATTGCAATTCAACACAATATATGCACAATGCATTAGTACTTCAAATTTTTACTTTTCAAAAGAACGATTAATTATAATTAGTAATCAAACACAATCTGTACAATTAATACGAAAAGCATTCGGAATTTTAAATATAGCTTACTATCGTGTCCAGAAAGTGATTTGTCATCCCAGTAACAAATTGTAGGCATCCATCAAGTACATATTCATACAGTGTACATTCCCTTTTACTATAAATTAAAATTAAAAAATTAGAGATATTTAAACATTACTAAATAACATTGTGAGATTAGCCCAGCTTCAAACGCTATTACAGATTACCATCTTTGAATTTCAGGAGAGGTACTATTTACATTTACAGTTTGTAGCAGTAACGTATTGCCTGCGAGAAATTATGCGTTATGATTATTTGATATTAGTAATTTGTAATATTAAGCATAGCAACCTTTAGAGATTATAAGCATATGTACTAAAATAATATTAAGTACAATGGCCTTACATCGTGCTGCATGACGAAGAACCACATCCAAGATACAATAAGTACACTAAAGAAAAACAACGTCAAAAGAATGACACCACTCTACAGACTAAACATTTACGATTGCAGCGCGTTATCATTGTTACGTACATCGTTGTATTTAAAATTCATCCACCGCTGTTTGCATTTGTCTAATTTACAAATATGTACAAGTGTTGTTAGCTACTAAGAGCAATCAATCAACATCTAGCGCTCTATCGTTTGATTAATTACCAAAATTCATACCGGTTGAGGTGTCGACTAATAATAATGTTTTGATTAACATTATACATTTTGAGATCAATAAACCTTCCGCATCTACATAATAAACGTTTATAGCACGGAATACACGCAGAACATCAGAAAATTAAGAATCAACATTAGTTATCCATAAAAATTTATATATGCATAGTTTACCAGCAACTCGATCAGATAAAAGTTTTGGATAGATGTTAGTAGTAACGAGAATAGTGCAAAGATGTTCGATCTAGAGTGAATTAAGGAAAAAGAAATTTCAAATAACGTCGAAAGAATAAGATTTTCAAATGCAAAACTATCGTAAGTTTACACACCAATGATGATAATATAGTGTCTACTTCCTGGTTGATCTGGATATCCAGTTCCAAGACATTAGATCGATAAGCACTAGATAATATACAATACGTGCAAAGACTGATCAAATTTATGCATTGAGGGAAATAAAACGAAAAATTTGATTGGACAGGTATACAGTACTTGATAGCCTCCAAACATAAATGAAACAAAATTTCCGTAGAGCTTTCAGTATCTACTAGGTCACCAAATTCCTAACAACAATAAAAATACAATGCGAAACCAAGTCTGCTTAAATTCTCTCCATATCTACTCATCGTATCGAGAAGTCTGAAAATCTAAAATTCTAGCACCAGAATTTGGCAACATCAATTTCTTACTTTCAGAAACTTTAACAACAAGTTAATAAAGAATTTTGCTATTTTCAAAATATGAAATCCTTCTTTAGGATCCCCCTTGATTGAATGATAAGTAAACAATTATATTCAAAATCGCAGCTAATAAGATTAAATTTTATTTTTTACAGTATTTCATATTATCTTAAACAATGTATATTTAGTCATACCAAACACATTTGCAACCTCTGCACGACTGTAATTCAGATACTCAAATGGATGTCAAGGTCTCATATGAATTACTGTGTAATACCTGTGTTTGTACGGTTCTTTTTTTGGATATATTCAAGCATTGCTGTATTTTTTCGGACACAATACTTGCTAGCTGAAATATAATCTTATCATGCTATTTGGAAGGATATTATTCTCAATTAATACCATGAACATTTATTTTGATAACTGTAATCTATTAAGCAATCTACAAACTTCTAATCGATCTTCCAATAAATTCTTGTATTTATTTATGATCCTGTATAAATACCACAAAATGAATGATTTATAATTGCAAATCTTGATAAAACGGTAAACAAATATCGCTTACTTGTGTAAAGCTTTCCAAGTGTTTATAACCAAAGCGATATCCATACCGCAACTCACAGAGCTAATATCCATAATATGATGACATACTAGAAGAGGAAATCATTAGATAGTAAGGTTGTTAAATGCTGGATTTAAGCAATAATATAAAATTGAATTAGTTACGTGCGTGCAGCTAAAAAACAATATGCTATTGACGCAAACAGTATGTATGCACAATTTCAGATCTAGAATGTTTCCCTTACTACGTTATTAATTAGCTTCTGTAACATCGAAACTAGTCTGTTGGAGTACTTACTGTCAGCCATTTTATCACAAACTGGATCAGCAGCTTCGTCAGGAATTTTAACAACGTCAAGGAGATCATTCAGAGACTACAATATGACATTTACCGGATGGTTCAGATGAATGATTCTTACGACATTAGTACTGTATTGATAGTTATCTCAGGCTGGAATGCCTTGTAAACCCATTCAATCAAAAAAGTTAACTCATGCTATAGAATTATAGAACATTGATTACCTTTTGCAAAGCGAATGAATTCTTAAATAAAGTTGTCAATTGTGTAGAGACGGATTGAAAAAGTTCTCCGTAAATTTTATCGCTGTTCTTGCAGTGCGAAAAGGAAGAATGAATAATGTATAATACAGCGGTTGGCAGTGACAATATATCTTGTAAAAATAATACTTCATTCTTCTTTTCAATGACAAATTGAATGCAACAGTCAAAACAGTCCAAACAATCTATTGAAAGCTGATAATCAAAATATAAACATATGTAATTATAATTTAAGCTACGCTTTGAAAGTTTACTTTCAGATGAACTAGATGCAGAATGCATGTTTGTATCTGCCATAAAATACAATCCGGATATAGTAAATTAAAGAAAGACAGCGTCATGCAGTACCATCTCAAAAGTGTAATTGTAGATCGTTGCAGTATACCTGTAATGACTCTATAACATCTTCTGAAGATTTATCAGCTGACTTGTCACCAATTATAGAACCTACCCTTTCTAAAATTTGATCAAAGAGCACACAACTCTGGCCAACGTAAAAATAAGCAAAACATGATTAATTTGCTTTAGTGTCTAAAACTTTATACTTTCATGAGTAATAAATTCATTGCAAACAATATAGTAGCTTCCAAATCACCTGTTCAAGTATTACCGCAAAAAATTTCTCTTCTACATCCATGATGGTTATTGTTGGCAATAGGTGAGACGTCGCACATTTAAAATAATCTATGTGGAAATTTACGGCAATAGTATCATAATCAGAAATACGTGTAACTAAAGCATTAACGTACAAATTTGCAGTATTTTTAAGTAATTAAATACTGCTTCATCTCGTGGGAAAATACTACGTTTTTAATTACAGACCAAAATCGAACTTAGCGGACACGGTCCGCTAATATACAGTAATAGGAATTACAGTGTTCAAAATTCAACTTTGATAAAGTCTATTGATACACTAAAAGTAGCAGTGCATTAATTCTGAAACGTATTATATATCCGTTTGGAATCCGATCATTAAAACGTTCCAACATGAAACATTATATATAATATCATTAACTTATTGAACTGTGGATGCCTCAACGGATGTAGATAAAGATACAAGGCTACGAGTACAGTAAGGCAATGAATATAACATTTATACTGCATTTTAGAATTGCCTCGACGTTACCATGCACTGTGATTAACTACTATACAGTTATGTTTCATAGCTTTTGCGCGCGCACAATACCATCCTTTCCTAATGAGAGTAGCCTTACCTAGTTTTAGTGAAACGTCCTGATCGCGTCGTAGCTCATCGTAAATTTAGTTAAAGAAATGAGTAAAACCAATAACATGTACTATACTCTATAGTTTTCTACAACTGTGTACAACAATGATATGTAGCTGAAACAAAAATTCACAAGCGTTTCTGAAACATCAATGCAATACATTGCGTAAGAGAATAGCTAAGTTACAAGAAAATGCTATCGTCATTCTGCTGAGCTGCAATGTACTGTACAGTTAATCCCATTAAACTAAGAAAAATACAAGGAAGATCCCGTTGCATGGTGGTGTTGGTGCAATTCAACTAAACTTCAATTCACTCGACGTGATATAAATTTGAGGCATCTGGCAAGATGGAATAATTTTACTAAGTTGCAATAATCGTTGGTTATTACATGTACTTGTAATTGCTATTTACTCTTCCTATTATTATTCCTACTGAACATAATGAAAGTCAAATCATTCCATTTAACTTTGCTTCGATGAATATTTACGTAATTACAGTCGATTTTTCCACTGTGCACTGCAGGGACTATTTCAACCATATAAGTAACATACTGTAAGATTTAGTTGAATGATACGGTATTAGCTACAGCAATATCCCATCTTAAGAAATAAGGATATTAAGATAAGCAAAAGAGTAGCATCGAATTTTTCTCGAATAGTCTCCTTATTCCATTGCTTTAGTTCTTCCACGAGTGCCATTTTTTCCCCTTGATACAAATCATAAAAACAAGTCACAGAACGCTGACTGCGGTTTGCCAGTCAACCAGTGATCTTGGACGATGCTAAAGATGTCAATACTGTCCTATAATTTTGATTGAGTAGTCGCTGCTGCTGTACCGTACTGTACGACGTGTACAGTACTTGTACAGTACTGTACAGTACATTAATTTAAAATTGGCGCTAATTCTTACAGTACAGTACGGTACTGTAGTGCACTGTACCTTTTGATGAACCTACTGTAGAACCGAACCGGAACTTTGACAGCATTAGAGGTCACGTGACTCACATTGTCAATTCTCCACGGGTCTAACCGTCTAACTGAGTACGGTACTGTACGGTAAGTCGAGTGTTGTAGTGTGACGTAGCGGGCTTTGTAATATCTTCCGATAT